>NC_139659.1:17229321-17234321 GCF_951799395.1 Argentina silus | reverse complement strand
CAGAGCTTAACTTTCAATGAATGAGACATTGGTGAGGGTATTAAGACTTAACACTATAGTCAGTGATGATATTTGCAGGGACGCCCCTACATCCTCATTCACATATTTTCCACAAACTGTAATGAGGAAAAACTCCTTACTGTTGCTAATTGTCCTGTCAAGTTATTCCAGAGTATTCGAGCCGTAAGAAATAATGACAACGGTTATGTGAACATATGGTTAGCTGCAGACTGCTGTTCTTCTTCAGTTGAGTTCTGAAGTATGCCATCAGAATGTAGTTTGTTTAAGCGCATCGAACTTACTGGTGGTTCAAGCTGAAAATCACCATTTGTTTTTTCCCATCTGGATTTTTTCAAAAAGCTAATATAAGCGTTATGTAATATACTGTATTGGCTTCTTGTACATATTCTTGTCTGACTAACTCGTGTTTGATTAGTCTTTCAGTTGGCTATCTACAGATAGTTAGCTTATTGATTTTCAACTTTTGACTTCAAGGGTTAATTGAGAAGTGGAAAAGAAAACGTACAAAGATGTGTAACACAACGCTTCTATTCACTATTTGAAAACATTCTGATGGGAAAAATGATTTTTCAGCTTGATCATTTTTCTGACGGGAAAAATGATTTTTCAGCTTGAACCAGAAGTAAGTTCATGGACTACAATCTGACGAAACAACTTTGTGATTGATGTACTCTAGAAAAAGTATTCAGTGTTTGTTTTTCCCTGTGCTGTTCAGAGCTTCCTCTCTCGGGGATGAGAAGGACTCAAAAAAACATCCAAAACAGCCTCTTTAGGAGCGAATAGATTTGGTTTAGGAGAGAAAATGTTTGAATTTGAGACCAAACACCCTCCCCACCAATCCCATCCCTTTCTCGCCTGTCTCTTCCATTTCTCTCTCTCGTCTGTCCCTATCTCTTGCTATTCTGTGGCAGAGAGCAGAGTATATATACAGTACCAGTCAAAAGTTTGGACACACCTTGCCAAGAGTGTGCAAAGCTGTCATCAAAGCAAAAGGTGGCTACTTTGAAGAATCGAAAATATAAACCATATTCTGGTTTGTTTAACACTTTTTTGTTTACTACATAATTCCATATGTGTTCCTTCATAGTTTTGATGTCTTCAATATTAATCTACAATGTAGAAAATAATACAAAATAAAGAAAAACCATTGAATGAGAAGGTGTGTCCAAACTTGTACTGTATATATACTCTGAGAGACAGAGAGAGAGAGACAGAGAGAGAGAGAGAGAGAGAGAGAGAGAGACAGAGAGAGAGAAAGAGAGGGGGGGAGAGAGAGGGAGAGAGGGAAAGAGGGAGAGAGAGAGAGAGAGAGAGAGAGAGAGAGAGACAGAGAGAGAGAAAGAGAGGGGGGGAGAGAGAGGGAGAGAGGGAGAGAGGGAGGGAGTGAACCATTAGCCTCTGAAGTTTCTAATCTGTGTCATAATGTCTCTCTGCTATCTCTTATCCATCTCTAACATGAGTACATTGTGTTGAGAGTTGTGATTCATAGAACAGGCTATTGTTCACTCTGGTTATCGGACAGAGCCCGACTACAACTCTTCTATGCCAGTGACTTCCACCTGCAGTTCCAGACACTGGTTCAGAGACTCTGAATTATGTGGTTCATGTGGTTGCTTGATAAACTGTATGTTCTTGATGAAATATGTATGTTTCCTGCTATAAATGTTTTCTGTATGTGCTTGCTAAAAAAATCACTGGCACATCCTGTCTACATCCTGTATCACTCAGATATGTAGGGCAACATTTCTAGTTCGCTAAACATCTCTGGTGGTATGCTAATGGCACTGAATAAATCACGCCAAAACCAGTCGGAACATTTGAAATTCTTGGCATTACAATGCCATCCTAGCTTACAAGATCGGGCAGTGGTCCTCAGTAACTTAGGAAGTATGTTTTCTCTTAAGACAGCACCTGAACTCCTGTTCACCTGTTTCTGTCACTAAGGAAACCTTTACTACTCCTAGAGTCAGCCCGATATGTGGGGCCATCTGTGGGCCAGCAGGTTAAATACAGTACTTACTGTAGAGGCTACCTCTCTCCCTTCCATCCCTCTCTCTATCCCTTTCTCCTCTCCATTGCTCTCTCTCTCTATCCCTCTCTCCCCTCCATCCCTCTTTCCCTCCCTTTCTCCCCTCCATCCCTCTCTCCCCTCCATCACTCTCTCTCTATCCCTCCTCCCTCCATCTCTCTCTCCCCTCCATCCCTCTCTCCACTCCATTCCTCTCTCCCTCCCTCTCTCCCTTCCATTGCTCTCTCCCCTCCATCACTCTCTCTCTCTACCCCTCCCCCCCTCCATCCCTCTCTCCCCTCCATCCCTCTCTCCCCTCCATTCCTCTCTCCCTCTCTCCCTCCCCCCCTCCATCCCTCTTTCCCTCCCTCTCCCCTCCACTCCTTGGTGAGAGTGACGTTACAGACACACTGAATATGAGTGACCTCACTGGAGGCAGAGGAATGACCCAAATACATGTAGGAACAAACAGACTGGCCTAAAGCAGAGACCTCCTCCTCACCCCCCCCCCCCCCTCCCATCACTCCTTCCTCTTCTTCCTCCTTCTCTCCTTACTGCACCTCTCATTCCTACATTCTCTTGCTCTCTCCTCTTCTTTCCTTGCCATTCCCAACGGTATTCTCTCCTCTCTTCAATCCTCACTCTCTCCTCTCCCCTCTCCATCTTTTCTCCCATCGTCCATCTGCTCCCCTCATCTCTCCACCCACCCCTCTTCCAGAGCGTCACACACTACAACCCATTGAATATGAAGAACGTATGAATGTAGGACCCAGAGTGATTAATGCATTATTGCTACTGATTGATTCTACACAAACGAAATCAATACGTTTTTACATCATTATTCCCCATGAGTCACACACACACACTCACACACAAACACACACACACACACACACACACACACACACACACACACACACACACACGCACACTCCCTCACCCTCACACACACGGAGCACACGGAGCTCTAGGACATGCACATGTGTGTTTGTGTTTGTGTGTGTGTGAGCGTGAATGCTTGCACAGACAGCTGTGACTAAGTTGTATGACTTCACCCAGTGCTTAGTTGACACCGGAAGATAAAAAAGTTGGACTTGTACTCCTTTTAACAGCTCCTACTGTCGATGCTGATTACTTACTATAACAGTCTGCTTCCAGTCTAAAATTAGTCTTAGTCTAGTCTATATTTACTCTGTACTTAGTTTCCTCAGATTGTTTGTTTGTGCAGTGTACTGTACTGTACTGTACTGTATTGTGTGTGTGTGTGTGTGTGTGTGTGTGTGTGTGTGTGTGCATGTGTGTGCGTGTGTGTGTGTGATGCAGGGGCTTTACAGGCATTGTTGGCAGTAGAGACGTCCTTGGTGAAACAGAGAACAAAGAGTGGGGCTCTTAATGAGCTCTACTGCTGCTAAGGCCCAAACTAGGCCAGCCAATGGGCCCTGTTTGTGTGTGTGTGTGTGTGTGTGTGTGTGTGTGTGTGTGTGTGTGCACGCGTTATGCAGTGCTGACACAAACAGAATACTGAGTCCTGGGAATGTAAGGGGACTCATATTCAATCAAACCTGCGAACATGAGGTCCAGGGTCAAACAACAACAACAACAACAGCGATAGTGCAGGGACACAACAATCTGTTCGATTTTGGTTCCGTGTTGTTCCTGAATGGTGCAATGTACAACTCACTCAAACGCATGCACACGTACACACACACTAATACACACACACACAAACAGACTATAATAGACGCAGACATGGACCTTGAAGCTATAGTCAATACTTTATTCCTTTTCATTCCAAAACCTGTCTAACCCACCGCAGGCCATCCCTCATCACACTCAAACATATCCCAACACATCAAATCTAACTGTCTCTCAGCTCAAACTTTTTTGAATTTTACTCCAAAATCCTTTTATTTTGCACAACAGAGCCTCATAGATATCCTGATAGCAAGTTTAGATTCACTTTCTGGAATAGCCTCAAGATGATGCCTTTTGACACAGAACAAGTTTATGAGTTAATCTGAGCTCACAACTAGGATACCTACGAGGTTTGTATGTACAAAGTAATTACATTTTGGAACCATGTCCATGGTGAGCTGAGGAGAAAAAAATCCCAAAACAAAGATTTTGGAGTAAAACTCTGTTTAAACTCTCTGCAAGCAAACCTACATAATCAGTGTAATCAAAGTGTACACACGTTTCTAGTAAGTCAGACTTACCTTCAGTCAAGCCCATGTGTATACTCCAGTAGTTCTGTAGACACTGTAGCTCCTTCTTCATGCCTCTCTTGCACCGACAGTCATAGAGTGGTGAGTCTTGTAGGACCTCCAGCGCCCCCTGGCACTCCCTAGACGCCAGCATGGTACTGCGCTCTCTGGTGTCCCTCCCAGACAGACACTGACGCATGATCCGGTAGCGAGAGCTGCACTGGCTGTTCTGATTGCACAGTTCAGACGCTCTGACACAGTCCAGAGGCTCTCTCCAACCTGGGGGTCCCAGCTCTGACCCACACACACACACATCTGGACAGGACAGGAGAGGAGAGGAGAGGAGAGGAGAGGAGAGGAGAGGAGAGGAGAGGAGAGGAGAGGAGAGGAGAGGAGAGGAGAGGAGAGGAGAGGAGAGGAGAGAAGTGGTGATGAGGATGATCCTTCTGGTTACACTCAGGCCTTGGCTCTGAGACATTCAGAGGCTCTCTGGCTCTCTGCAACACATCTGTGTGTGTGTGTGTGTGTGTGTGTGTGTGTGTGTGTGTGTGTGTGTGTGTGTGTGTGTGTGTGTGTGTGTGTGTGTGTGTGTGTGTGTGTGTGTGTGTGTGTGTGTGTGTGTGATAGAGAGAGAGAGAAATTTAGATTTTCTAAGTTGTGGGGTTGGTTGCTTTACCATCTCAGTTTCTCATATCCCAAGGTTGCAACCTCTCTCTCTCTCTCTCTCTCTCTCTCTCTCTCTCTCTCTCTCTCTCTCTCTCTCTCTC
>NC_139659.1:17209321-17214321 GCF_951799395.1 Argentina silus | reverse complement strand
ATCCCTCTGTCTGAGTGTTGTTCCATCTGTCAGTTATCTCTGTGCGTCTCTGAATGTCAGACATTGTTTTTTAGATGTGCTTGGTCAGAGCTGATCAGAGCTGAACATCTTTAAGAACTCAGTCTGACAGGTAAATAGCTGCAAATTGCTTGAGAGGAGATTGTTTGTCTTTGTTTTGATTTCCAGAGGAATTATGTTTCTGTTGTAAAATGGCAAGAAGATTGCTTTAGTGAGATTGCGTACGCATGGTGTGACCCTGCTAAACCCTGGCCATTTCAGCACCGTCACTTTCTCTTTGACATAATGTCACCCGCTAACTGTCTCCTGAGCCACAGGGAGACGATGAGGACACTTAATTATTGAAAATATTCAACTGAAATATTAAACTGTGCTTTGCTAACTTCTTGCACTTGTTTGCCTCACAACTGACTGAAAACTCTGCCGGCATTTCACCCTGGCTAATTGCATTTCATCATCTTACCTTCCATTCATATTCTGCATTGCTAAAACAACAGGAGTTTCTTACTATCGTAACAGATGTAGGTGTTAATCTGTGTTTAAAGGCCCACATTACTCATTTTTACTTTCTTTTCGCTGTAATTCAAGTCAGCAAATTGAATTTAGTTCAAAGCGTGTGTATTTTGAGGAATATATTCTATTTTCTCATTTTCTTAAAAAGATTTCCCAGGTGCCATGATGTATGACATTTCATCCAGCTTCAGAGCTCTGAAGTGTGACGTGGCTGTGTAAAATTAGAGTCCAGAAATCAAAATATAACCCTCCGAACCGCCTTCACTGGCTTTTTTGCGACCTAGTCAAACAACGTTTCAACACATTAGATTTAGAATTGCTCGTAGCTATATCTGGTGTTACTTTCTCAAAGGGCTCCGTGAATGACAGTCAGACAATCAATCACCACCAGGTGCTTCTGTTCTTTGAGCATTTTTTCCAAAAGCCAGGAAGCAAAACTGGCTAGCCTGGGGCGAAAAAAAATAGTAAAGACATGAAGTGGAATGTGTGTATTGTATGTGTGTGTAAGCGTGCGTGCATGTGCAGGTGCGTGTGTGTGTGTGTCTGTGTGTGTTTGCTGTGTCTTGTCATGATCACCGCAGGAAAAGGAAATTGGAAGCAGCACTCTCCTTTCATCTCCCAGACCTCCTCCCCTCCAACTCAGATTAGGAACTCACCACACGCACGCACGCACACACACACACACACACACACACACACACACAGACACACACACACACACACACACACACACACACACACACACACACACACACACCTGTACAGATTGCCTTTCGCCCTGTGTGTGTGCAAAATCCCTCTGTGGGTAAGAGATGAGGCCAGTCTGACCTCAAGGCTTACAATGTTGCCTGCATTTCAGAACAGCTGGAGAGACACACACACACACACACACACACACACACACACACACACACACACACACACACACACACACACACACACACACACAAACACACAGCTGTTTGCCCACCTGTTGGAATGATGAGTGTTTACATCAGCATTAATCAGATCGCACACTGCTCTCAGAATCAGCCAGCCACAGCTCATATAGCCTGGGAAGTCAATTATAGAGAATGAGTTCCACACACACACACACACACACACACACACACACACACACAAACACACACACACACACCCTCTCTCTCTCTCTCTTTCTCTCTCTCTCAAAGAGAGGAACAGTCAAACAGAGTAACCTCAGATGGAGGAGATGAAATAAGGGGAGAGGATATTGGAGAGAAGGAGAGAAGGATAGCTCTTAGATGATACCCAATCATTTCCCGCTAAAAGTGGTTGCAATTGCCTATGGTGGAATGTCATTGAAATGCTTTGAGGTGAAAGCTATTCTGTGAATACCTCCTTTCTGTGTGTGTGTGTGTGTGTGTGTGTGTGTGTGTGTGTGTGTGTGTGTGTGTGTGTGTGTGTGTGTGCATATTCAAAGCGCTGTGGTGTCAGTAGCATGGTGAGGGAACTTACATGGGGTAGATGAGGACAGTGACAGTAACATAGTCTGAGTATTTGGAAGCAAAACTGCAGGCAAGCGCATGCGAAACACACAGAAAAACAAGTCCCCTAGGTGAGAGTCAGTCTCAGCAAAATCAAAGAAAAACATAAAAAGTATAGTGTGCTTTTTGTAGGAGTTGAGTCAACAGTTTTCTCCTTTTCTATCAATTCCCCCCTGCATTTTCCTCTGAACACAGACAAGTGGGAGAGAGAGACAAAACAGAGAGAGGGAAGTTGAGAGGTGTGTGTGTGTGTGTGTGTGTGTGTGTGTGTGTGTGTGTGTGTGTGTGTGTGTGTGTGTGTGTGTGTGTGTGTGTGTGTGTGTGTGTGTGTGTGCGTGTGTGCGCGCGTGTGAATCGAGAGTCTGACAGAGCACCCTTATGGAAGTGGCGCTGGGAGGCGGATGCATCCGCACAATTTCATCAGCGCCACCGATTCTATCCATGAATAGAGAGGAGCTGAGTAGGTGGAGGCAGGATTTCAGCAGGATTCTTTCTTAAACAGGGAATTGAAGGCACACTGTTCAATCTGCAAAATTATGACATCAAAGACATATTCAGCTATCTCCATGTTTCCATTTCGTGCAATGTGTGGATAGACTTACAGAAAGGGGCATTTGAAGCAAAAAAAAATTAAGGGGGGGTGGAGTCTTACCATCCCCACTTTTTACTTCCTCTGCCCCCAGAATCCCAAGTGAGAGATGAGAACCTGGGTTAGGAGATTAGTGTGGGGGTGTGTGTCTGTGTGTAAGAGTGTCTTTTGAAAGCGTTGAGCTCTCGTTGACACCGGCAGTGGCAGACATCTGTGAGATTGTTAGACTTAGTCTGGCTCAACATTCTGACAACATTCACTCAACACAGGAGGGAGATGACCCCATCTGGCCTGGGAGGAGAGAGGGGAGGGTGGGAGGAGGGGAGAAAGAGACAGAGAGGGAGGGAGAGAAAGACAGATTGAGAGAGGTAGAGGAGGGGCTGGTGAGGTCTATAACTCAATATGTCATCATTCAGATAACTGTGTTAGAGTTGGGGTTATAACTCAGTTAGGCTGCGGGATATGATCTACTCACATAAATGCATCTCTTCCCCCCTCCCCCTCCCCCTCCCCCTCCTCCTCCCCCTCCCCCTCCCTCTCCTCCTCTCAGGACACACCCGTCTTGTCATCACCATACACCTTCACACACCACACGCACCCTAACACACACTGTTAACCAAACATACACATGCAATGTAAACTGTGTACTATGAACTTCAGATGACTGTGTAATTCTCTTTTTAACCCTAACCCTTTTTCTATTTTACCCTGAGGTTTGATAATAAACATAATAAACATAATGAACATCATAAACATAAGCACTCACCTCTTTAGCGGTTCCAGCACGCCCAAATATGATCATTGTTGTCAAATCTGGGCAACCATTTGAACAGGTTTTATGTACTACATAGACAGTATGGAGCTGTTACCTAGCAACAGTTCTAATGGATGTGGGATTTGCATATTCTGCTTTATGTGAAATACTTAAATGGTCTGGATATTCTTTTTTCAAGATTTTTACCAAACTCAAAGTTAAGTGATAAAACGGCCTCTCTACTCGGCTGTCTCAAAACTGCATCTCCATCAAAGATCACTTAGATGCCTGAAACTGATGTTAGTCAACAAACATATTTGCTTTCACTGTGAAGTGAAATTCTTTGCTACAAATAAGATGAATACACTGCAGCTTCTCAAGTAGAAAGCCTGTGGAAAGACAGAGAGAGAGAGAGAGAGAGAGAGAGAGAGAGAGAGAGAGAGAGAGAGAGAGAGAGAGAAAGAACAAGATAAAAGGCTTAAAAAGCAATTATCTAGACCTGCAAAAGTCTGTCTATGAAGTAAGTTGAGAGGAAGAATAATGGATTCTCAGGACAGTGAATTAGTTCAGAGTAAACGGGGCACGAGTTAAAAAATGCATTCTGACAGACAGCATGACAGACCTGGGAATGGCTGCTGACATAAACCTGCAATTACCTCCTCTCCTCTCCTCTCCTCTCCTCTCCTCTCCTCTCCTCTCCTCTCCTCTCCTCTTCTTTCCCCTTCTCTCCTTTCCTACCCTCTCCTCTCCTCCTCTCTCCTTTCCCCTCCTCTCCTCTCCTCTCCCCTTCTCTCCTCTCCTCTGCTCTCCTCTCCTCTCCTCTCCTACCCTATCCTCCTCTCCTCTCCTCTCCTCTCCTCTCCTCTCCTCTCCTCTCCTCTCCTCTCCTACCCTATCCTCCTCTCCTCTCCTCTCCTCTCCACTAATTTCTTCCCCTCTCCTTTCCTTTCCTATTGTCTCCTCTCCTCTCCTCTCTTTTCCTTTCCTTTCCTCTCCTCTCCTCTCCTCTCCTCTCCTCTCCTCTCCTCTCCTCTCCTCTCCTCTCCTCTCTTTTCCTTTCCTCTCCTCTCCTCTCCTCTCCTCTCCTTTCCTATTGTCTCCTCTCCTCTGCTCTCCTCCACGGAGGATGTGTAGGTTTAGTGAGCTGCATTTTGTCAGGTGCAGAACAGTGTGATTATTCAGGCAGGTAGACATAGGAATAGTTGCTACCTCATCACACACACATTAATCAGTAAAGCTCTGCAAACTTTTACAGCTCAAATCACGTTGTTCCTGTCTCAAAATAACAAAGTTATTAACTGACTGGATTAAAACACTAATCCCTATGCAATGGAGTTTTTTTATAACAAGCACACACACACACACACACACACACACACACACACACACACACACACAGTGTTGGGGAGAGGGGACTGAGGATCTAATGTCTATTAGTCATGCCTCCAGTGCAGACAAGATCGTTCAGAAGTCTTCTCTGATGCTGCTGTTCTAATCTATTCTCCTCTGGTAGAATTATCTCTGCTAATTGAATTCCTTTGTTTTCTGAGGAGAAATGTGATTTGGCGTCATCAGGGCTCTGTTTATATCCTCTTTTATGTAATTGGTAACTGCATAACAT
>NC_139659.1:17161821-17199321 GCF_951799395.1 Argentina silus | reverse complement strand
GGAAGGGAACATACTTTCTCATTTCATCCTCGAGTGAAAATCCATGTATTCTTCAGTTCCACACCTGTGAATGTTTTTCCCCCAAGGGGATCAAAGCAGTGAGGGGCCGCCATAGAAGTGATAGAAAATAGAAAGTGTGCAAAAGAGAGAAATAGGAGCGAGAGAGTGTAACAGACAGAGAACAAGAAACGCCTGTTATGTGCTCCTGGGACTTCACCCATCTGTGTGAAATTATAATTAATTGATTCAATTGTGTGGTAATGGAGTGGTGTTCTCTACCTGTGTGTGTGTGTGTGTGTGTGTGTGTGTGTGTGTGTGTGTGTGTGTGTGTGTGTGTGTGTGTGTGTGTGTGTGTGTGTGTGTGTGTGTGTGTGTGTGTGCGTGTGAGATAGTGAGTGTGTGCGTGCATGCGTGAGTGCTTGTCTGTCCCTTCCAGAGAGAATGAAAGAGGGGCCTGGAGACTCTACAGACACTAGACTGTAATTATAACATGTAAATTGGTATTAATTATTTAGTATGGATTATTGAGCCATGTTGCAGGAGGTAGTTTTCAGAGTCATAACAGATTAGGGCCTTGATTATAAAGACTTGTTTTGAAATTAAAAATGATCCAAGCTAGAGTGGGGGTTTCAACCCATCGGTGACTGAATCTAAGACAGAGAAGTAGGGGTCAAAGGTTAGTATTGATAAACTGCTGGTTAAAATGTTTGAGATATGGTAATATCACAGATCAGATCAATAGTGTTGATTAGACATGTTAAACTGTGGGTGCAGAGTGTGGAATGATGACTTAATGTGCCTCTCACCTTCCTCTCCAATAAGCCTGACTGCTTTTCTGAATCAGCTCAGAGGTTATACTATAAACAGTAGTATACTGTATGTTATCTGTATGTAAATCAGCCATGACCCCAAATGGATTTTTATGAAATCATGAAATTAACGGAGAATAGATTTTCTTTATCTCTGCGTAGTTTAGTATGTTCAAATGCTTCATATAATCCTAATCATCCTAAAATGTTCTACAAAAATACTACTCAGTTCCCTTTCAGGGCAAAACAGTACATTCCCTCTGACAGAGATGCACTTGAGGATTCTGTGCATCACAGATATATTATTATAATTATGTGTTTTGCATTTTTCATAATTATGTGTTTTTCATTTTTCATATATACTGTACTATTAAATATATTATATTACTATGGTAAAACCCTGCACAACCTAGCCTAGTTCAGAAATAATTATAGCCTAATAATAATTATAATTAGCTTATTGTAGTGACTGCAGCAAGCCCTACGATTAGATTTTTCTACCATTAAATTACTCTCCAGCTTTTTCATTGATTTGAAGCAGTGATCTCTGATGTTTTTTTGACATGATCATGAACATGTTCAGGTTATTAGTCCTACAGCAGATTTCAGATAACATGCTGTGTCCCTAACTCCCCTGGTGCTGAACACGGACACCTGGTAAGCCAGCTGAAAACTAACACAAACCTTCATTATCACATACAGTAAATTACTCAAAACATAAACCCTTCTCCAACTCTTTGCAACTTTTGATGAAGATTTAGTAAGCCAATGGACCTCATGTATGTCCATGTATGTTTAGGCAAATCCTGAAGACAGTGGGAAAAACGTGGCATCTTTTCCAAGTCAGAACGTTCGCGGCCGAATTTACAGGTATAGCAAAATGCGGAAGTTCTTAGTGCAAATAGCCCATTAGAAGGTTTTAAGTTGTTAGGTTGCATTGTTCAGTTGGATCAAATCGGGTAGTGATTTCATACAAGTATACATTTGTATCTATTTTCTGATAGTTTGGTGTGACCAGGGCATTGAACATTGAAACAACTGAAATCTTGATCAACAATGAGTGGTTGAGGGTGAATGGATACAGTGTATATGCTGTTCTCTTCTCCTGTTTCCCTATTCAATCTCGCTTCACCTGGAACCTTTTGTGACATTTACTTTACAAGGTAAAGTAACACATTATTAGCCTCATACCTGAGACATGTACTTTACACACGCTGATGCACACACACCTACATACCCACCCACACACACAACACACACATGCACCCACATGGTCCACTGCAGTCTGAAATTAGCCCCCATAAATACATTGCATTTGAGTCCCAGACATGCTGCTCCCCTGTGAGCACAATGGATCATCAGCTCAGGAATATTACATTTCCATCAGCGTTCTCAGCTCCGTCCCCCATCCCCCATGCCCCCCCCCCCCCACACACACACACACGCACACACACGCACACGCACACCCACACCCACACACACACACACACACACACACACACACACACACACACACACACACGCACACACACACACACATGCACACACAGTGAGGGGCTCCTCTACCGACAGAGAAACAGTGCCACCAGTAGCACACGGAGCTCACTACAAACCTCGATATGCCCCTTAGGAATGCGTCAGCTGTGTGTGAGTGAGTGAGTGAGTGAGAGAGTGAGTGAGAGAGTGAGTGAGTGAGTGAGTGTGTGGATGTGTGAGATGCAAATCAGTGGTCTGTTGGCTTGGCAGCTGGTTCACTGTTACACACACACAATCCCACATGCACACAATTGGCACACAAGTACCGCACGCTTACACACTTGTGGGTTGCAGTTGCTTAGCAAGTCACTCTCACCACATACAGATACTGCATCTTAAATTGTGTTGGGGATGTGGGAGGGGGGAGGGGGGGGGGGAAAGGAGGGAGAGGGGGATCATTAGCATCTTAGGACATGTTTGGTGAAGCTCATTTCCTCTCGCTCGCCCTCTCCCCCTCGTCTCTTCTATCTCCTTCCTCCTCTCCATCCATCTGTTGTTCTCTGCCGCCAGCCCGCAATCCTCCGTGTCTGATAGAGTCAGGATGAGCCACCTGTGGCCCTGTTGACCAAGAGTTACTGTTACTGTTTTCCTCTTTCCTCTTCTGCCCCTCCACCTTTCTCTCTGTCCTTCTATCTTTATCTTCTCAGCATTTTACTCCTCACATCCCATCTCTCGCTTTCTCCATCACTCTCCTTCTCTCTTCCTCTTCCTCTTGTTGTTTCTGATCCTTCTCTCCCTCTGTCTGTCTTCTCCTTTCCTCCCTCTCTCTGTCTGTGTCCACTGAAGGGGGCGTGAAGTAGTGGAATAACACATTAACGTCTAAAGGTAGAGAAACAAACATGGCTTTATCTTCACATCCCAATATGTGAGTCTCCTCTCCCTCTCTCTATCCTCCTCCCTTCTCTCTCTTTCTCTCTCCTCTCCTCCACTGCACATTAGGATTCCAACAGAGAGCTTCCATCGTTTGCTGGGACACACACACAAGTGTACACACGCAAGCATGCACACACACACACACACACACACCGCTGTTTGCCAAATTACCATGTATCATCCACAGGTGCTCACAGGGACTTGTTCTAAAATGAGAGTTTTCGGTCATGAAGATGGTTGAGTTTTACCTCCCTGCTGAGTGTCTATAGTCAGGGGAGCTACATTGCTCATGTGGATCCATGCATGCACGCACACACCAGGGGAGGCTGGTGAAGGTTGAAATTGGAGGACGGGCTCGTTGCATTACAATGAGCCCGTCCTCCGATTTATGGCACGCAGGCACCCCCACACTCCCACATGCAGGCATGCACACTCGAGCGCGCACACACACACACACACACACACACACAGGTTGGGCAATAGGGAAACCAATCAGTATGTGTGGAATTTGAATTATATTTCTATGGTTGAAACTGTAGCTCTATAGCCTATCCCCACCCAAAGTAGTAAGCCTGGTCCTGTACTGCCCCCTTGAGGATAACCCTGGCTACCGCAGGACTCAGTAAGCAGACCACTCAATCAGGGTGGCATAATCTGTCTGCTAAACCCCTCTGGCAGAGATCCTCTGTGTGAATATGCCGTGACCTAATTAACTCTGTGGGGAAGACTGATGTGGCAAATCTAAGTTATCAAGAGAGGAAATACTGTTTCTATTGAACTCTGGCCCGTAACCCCTGATCCCTACCCCTAACCTTGGTCCCACTGCTATGTTGCACCTCCAGTGGATGCCACAATCACTCAAATACACCACACCACTAGGTTTAGTTTAGTTTTACTTATGTATTTGGACATACCTGAGAGAAAGAAGAAATACAAAAAGGTTACATACACAATACAAAGGAGGAAACCCAACATGGGCTTATAGCAAATGCTCACCTTTCAAAACAGAAAGACTAAATTAAAGTTAAAAACCAATGGGTTATTAATTCAGGGCATAGTACCTCAAGAGAAAAATAAAATAACAGGCCTGGGGCTTGTGCAAAAGAATGCAATTTAATTTTGTCTATGAATGTATTCCATGGATCAGACTCCTTGGGGTAGCAGACACTTCAAATAAAGTTGTACATGATTTCTTTGAATGTCAGTAAATATTCCACTGTGTCACTACCATATACACTCACCGGCCACTTTATTAGGTACACCTGTACACCTTCTCATGGCGGAAGTGGTGTAATGGTGTGCGGAACGTTTGCAAAGCAAAAGTCGTCTCAAACTGCTTTCATGAACATGACAATGAGTTCAGTGTTCTTCAGTGGCCTTCCCAGTCACCAGATCTGAATCCAATCGAACACCTTTGGGATGTGGTAGAACGGGAGATTCACAGCTTGAAAGTGCACCTGAAAAATCTGCAGGAATTGTGTGATGCAATCATGTCATCATGGACCAGAATCTCAAAGAAATGTTTCCAACATCTTGTGGAATCAATGCCACAAATAATTAAGGCAGTTCTGAAGGTAAAAGGGGGTCCAACTAGCAAGGTGTACCTAATACAGTGGCTGGTGAGTGTATGTATTACAGGGGAGGCTGGTGGAGGTAGAAATCTGAGGGCTGGCTCTTTTGAATACATGGAATTGGGAATGGTATCATTCCCTATTCCAGTCCATGTATTTCAATGAGCCTGTCCTCTGATTTCTACCTCCACCAGTCTCCACTGATGTATTATGGTCATACCAGCACAGAGGGAAAGGTGAAATTGCCCTTCTGTGGTGATTTAGGATCAGCTAAATCTTAATATTTTACGAATAGAGAAAAACTAAATCATGATCCAAGACCAGGCCAAGTGCCGCCTAGCTGCTCCACGCCTCATTGCCAACACAGGCGATATGTAGCTTGGTAATGGATAAGAAACACAAAGCAGAGAAATGACAGTCCCATTCTAGGTGTCCTTCCTAGGACTCATAAAATCTGTTTATCTAGACGCAGCATTCTACCTATTATCAAAACGTCAAGTTTGGGTCTGCTCTGGACTGGGTGTGTCACATCAGTCATGACAACTACATGTGAATAATCCTATGCTGCATTGAGGAACGGCTCAAGCTTTTTGTCTAGTTGGTAAAGAACGTTCAACTCTGCACCATATAAGAGCCTCGATTCGGAACCATGGCTATTCTCTCTCCCGCTACATTGGTCGCAGCTCTAGAGGTGTACAGTGGGACCATGGGAACTCTTGGGGATGCCTATCCCGACCTATGCATATGGAGTTTGGTGCATCAGAACACGTTTTAGGTGAGAGGGAAGACTGTAACATGGTCTGTGAGTTTTCCTACTGCACTGAGCAGGGGTTTGGTCCAGTTGGCTAGCATTCAGGAGCCTCAGTTTGAACCCCCTTTACAGTTTCACCATCCAACTACACAAGGGCTTACTGTAGGATATTAGGAACATTTATAACTTCCCCAAGAACCGCAAAACCAGACATTACAGGGGATGCTCACTGCTGCTAATTTTCCCAATATCACTATTCGGAAATGTAGAAAATGTCAATTTTACACAGAAAGATTAGAGCGGTTTTGCTTTAAGAATCATGTAAACAAAGGCCGGGTTTGGTGTCTGCGAGCGGTATTTTATTTTACGCAATATTATTCTGAAAAATTGTACGGAGTTTCGATGCTGTGCGGTGATTGCGTATGCGTAAATGCTTTGGAGAATTTCGAAATCTGCGCGCATGCACTTTGTTAGGGGGAGTGAGAGGAGCATGAATGGAGCAAAATGGCGGATCATGTGCAGGTAACTAGAGGTTTATGTTTTTGTAATGAATACATCTATAATAAGCGTTTAAATTAGCTTTTATTGGGATTTAGATGCGGTATTTATTATACAGCGCGAATGCATCCTGAATGCATGCATGAAGAGGCCCCGCGTTTCAGGCTGGCTAGAATTATCGGATGCGGGTGCTTGTGTTGACTTGTGGCCTGTCATCGTGTAGCTAGATCATGGCTCAATGCATTAGCTAGCCAGCTATTTAGAGGTGTGAAATGAAAACAACAACATTGTTTGTTATGTACCATAGGGTGGTTTCTACGGGGTGAATATATCGTCTGCAGGATCTTACTCGCTTGTTGTTGTATTTTATTAAATTCCTTTTTATGTAAACAAGAAGGACATCCAACCAACATAGCTTGTAAGCAAGCTAGCAGTGATGGGATTGGCCTATCTGGTCGTCAAGAGGATGGGAAAAATAGCTGTCAAGCATGATTTACTGCGTCATGGACTAAATACGACGTATCGTGTCTATCATTTAATAAAGCGTAATCTGATTGCTTTTATCGTACCATAATACGCTGCTATGTTGGTCAAATATAGGCGAGCTAGTTCGTATGCTGCAGTATAGCTAACTAGCACGCTAGACACTGACACGACAGTCAGATTCTCCCGCGCGACCTCGTTCGAAAAATGATTGCATTTTTGTACACGCTGTTTGCTAGGTCGCTTGCACACTTCGGTGTCTTTAGTTAAAGTGCATGCACATTTTACAATAAAAACAACAATGTGTCCCTATGAAGATGTCATCTAGCTAGCCGGTTTGGGATGTATTGAGTAGATAGCCAGCTAACAGCCTAGCTACATGATGAACACCTGCCTCTCCCTGTGTTCGAGAGTGGTGGTGGTAGCAGCTAGCAAAGGAGGCTTAGTAGCTTATACTGGCCTATCCATTATCTATATATGATAGCTGACTGTTCGCGGTGACACCAGGGTCATATATTAGAAATATATTTATGGCTCTGGGTGACACCACAAAGCTCAAGGTAGGTCTGTTTATTATCAACAGAAGCTTTCGCTGATAGCTATTGTTCCTGATGCATCAGCAGCTAGCTAATGATTTAGTTGTTACACTTTGGCCAGTTTAATTAGTTCATCAGTTCCCTTAGTTGATTAATTATGTTGAGTAAAATTGCGAGTGGGCGATTTTGAGTGCGTTATTACGTTGTTATTCAGCAATCCGGGATGTTGGTAAGTAGATAGCGGTGTAGCCTAGCAGGCTGCTCAGATACCCGGATAGCTTATCAATAATTACTTGAGGTGCATGCGCCTGTAGTCATTTCTTGATGGAGTACATTCCTTGGTCGAGGTATTTGGCGAGGTGTCTGACGTCAGAGCCTCTTGATTCTTAAGTAATCTCGTCCAGCATGAGCCAAGGACCGTGTGTACTGTCACACACCTCCAGTATATGTATTGACATCAAAACTGGCTTCGCAAAGCCCAGGAGTAATCCATCTGACGAAACTGAACCGACAACAGTATTAGCTATCAGGCCCATGTGTTCCTGTTTGCAAAGTGGGATGTGTGGTGTTCAGATCAGCTGCTGTTCTCTTGTCTGCTCTTCTCATGTTGTTTGAGTCTGTCCTAGGCTCACAGTTTCAGAGTGGGAATCCTCCTGTGGTCCAAACACAGCTCAGCATAGAAGTATATACATCCAGCCCTACAAACACAGAATCTCTGGGACTAACGTTCATACCTGGACCCTCTCAATAACCCGATGTTTCATCTCCAGGGGGTTGCACAGTGTGACTGTAAATATAGGTTGTGTGTTGATGGCAGAGACTTGCTCCCTAACACTGATTGACACTTTCCAGTTCATACTAAACTGTGATGGTAGCAAGAGTAGTGTCTGTTGCAGCAGTAGCAGGGTTGGGGAAGAGCTCTTATCTATGTGTAGCAGAAGTGTGCTCCACACCTCGTCCCTTTCTCCGGGGGTCTTGTTCTTGCTTGGGATAGGCTTCTATCTCACCTCCATCCCCCCAACACACACACACACTCACACTCATGAAAGGACAACTGCTCCCCATCCCCATGGCCCCTCCCTGTCCTCCAGCCTCTATCATCAGCTAGCATCTCAATGTGGGCCTGCATGACTCAGCAATTTCCAGCAAGCCACACACGAGTGGAACTCACAAGCATAGGAGTTAATGGGAGAGAGGTGCACTCACATTCTCATGCACACTTTCACACACATACACACACACACACACCTACCGGTGGGGGAGAGTTTGACTCTGTGGCTAGCCACTGAGACTAGTGTTTCATACTCAGAGGTTTGACTGGAGCCATCATCATGGTACTGATTAGGGGTTAAGTGCATAGATATAAGTTAGAAAGTGTTGTCCATGCTCTACCACTACTCTACCCTTGGCCAGTCCAGATTAAGCATTCATTATGAGACACGGCTTCTTTTTTTCTAAAGTTTGATTAATCTTAACCACTTTGTTTTAAGAACAGGTCTGCTGCTGAAATTATCTATTATCTATATAGTCTTGTAGGTTGTTTACTTTTGAGGTGGACTTTGATGCAAAGACTCATCCATTGTGTGTGTGTGTCTGTGTGTCTGTAGAGCCTAGCCCAGCTAGAGATCCTGTGTAAGCAGCTGTATGAGACGACAGACACAGCAGTGAGACTACAAGCAGAGAAAGCTCTGGTTGAGTTCACCAACAACCCTGACTGTCTCAGCAAGTGTCAGCTTCTTCTGGAGAGAGGCAGTGTGAGTATACCCCCACACTCCTATCTGTTCCCTGACCAAGAGTTCTGATTTATAAAACAGTTCATAGGGGGAATATAATGGATTCCGGATGCTACCAAATACATTTACACTACTGAGTATATTACTTGATTGATAATACAGCATGTCAGCAGTAACTTTTTGTCTGATAGAAAGGCAGGCACTGCTGTTTAAGATCAGCTAAAGTAACTGACTCTCTCTCTCTCTCTCTCTCTTCTCAGTCATCATACTCTCAACTACTTGCCGCCACCTGTCTGTCTAAACTGGTGTCTCGCACCAGCAACCCTCTGCCTCTAGAGCAACGCATTGACATCCGTAAGTCACACACACACCCGAACCCCGGCGCGCTCCAACCCATAACCGTGTGCCCCCCAAAGCAATGAATTGTAAATCACAGTCCCTTGAGATAAGAAATAGGCCCATATACTCTGTCAGTCTTTAAGGTGTGTGTGTGTGTGTGTGTGTGTGTGTGTGTGTGTGTGTGTGTGTGTGTGTGTGTGTGTGTGTACATAGGGAACTATGTGCTGAACTACCTGGCGACACGGCCGAAGTTAGCAGCGTTTGTGACTCAGGCTCTGATCCAGCTGTACGCCAGGATCACCAAACTCGGCTGGTTCGACTGCCAGAAAGATGACTACGTCTTCAGAAATGTCATCGCTGACGTCACACGCTTCCTACAGGTACGTGTGTGTTGTCCTAAGTCGATGACCACGTCTTGTCCAGGACCCCTAGGCTGGGCAGGCTTTCTGATTCGTGTGTGTGTCTCTCTCTACAGGACAGTGTGGAACACTGCATCATTGGAGTCACCATCCTCTCCCAGTTGACCAATGAGATCAACCAAGTAAGCTCCTCCTCTCCCCTCCTTCACTTCACTGTCTCCTCTCTCCGTCGTGTGTTCTAATGTTTTGTATTGATTTATTTTACAGGCAGACACCACACACCCCCTGACCAAGCACAGGAAGATAGCATCGTCATTCAGAGACTCCTCTCTCTTCGACATCTTCACTCTCTCCTGCAATTTACTCAAACAGGTGTGTGTGTGTGTGTGTGTGTGTGTGTGTGTGTGTGAGTGTGAGAGAGAGAGATGTAGGGAATTGGACCACAGGCAGCAATCATTTTGAATTTGATAAAACTGAATTCTATTTCTTGCCATTCCAAGTCTGCCTCCACTAGGTCCAGGTTGACTGTCGGATAAGACCAGGGACAACTGCCTTGTGACACTGATTTGACTGCCTGTTTGTCTGTCTGTCTGTCTGTCTATATAGGCATCGGGTAAAAACCTGAACTTGAATGATGAGTCGCAGCATGGTCTGCTGATGCAGCTGCTGAAGCTCAGTCACAACTGCCTCAACTATGACTTCATAGGAACGTCCACAGATGAGTCCTCAGACGACCTCTGTACCGTACAGATTCCAACATCCTGGAGATCAGGTAGGGGTCAGGGGTTACACCCACTACTGTGTCCATAGGGGCAGGTTTCTGTTTCTGTTTCTGTTTCCGTCAGACATAGCGGGGGTGGGTCCTGAGTAAGCGGATTGTGAAGGAGACAAACCACATATCATTTGGTATTTTGATTACACTCTTATAACTGCTCTCTCTCTCTCTCGCTCTCTCTTCCCCCCCTGCAGCGTTTTTGGATTCCTCCACTCTTCAGCTCTTTTTTGATTTGTATCATTCCATCCCTCCATCCCTCTCACCATTGGTGAGTACAGAAGCTTCCACATTGATTCCCGTCTTGGTAGATCATAAACTTGTTTCGGTTCACCAGTCACATAGTAGTCACATCTAGTTCAGTATCACACAGCGGACTGCGTTGTGGACCGTAAGTCAGCTGTGTGTGAGAAACATAATGGCTACAGACCTACTGTGTGTGCGCGCGTTTGCAGGTGTTATCATGTCTAGTCCAGATTGCATCGGTTCGGAGGTCTCTCTTCAACAACGCAGAGCGAGCCAAGTTCCTCTCTCACCTGGTGGACGGTGTCAAGAGAATACTAGAGAACCCACAGGTACGCACACATACTTCCCTCCTCCTATGAAAATGCACCCAAACAAAGCTCATCTTTGTGTCTGTCTATTACCAGACATGAGGCTTACAGTTCTGCCTTTCTTTTTTTGTTTGGTTATTCTTGACATTGTGTGTGTGTGTGTGGTTGTTTCAGAGCCTGTCAGACCCTAACAACTACCATGAATTCTGTCGTCTGCTGGCGAGGTTGAAGAGTAACTACCAGCTGGGAGAGCTGGTCAAAGTGGAGAACTACCCGGAAGTCATACGCCTCATCGCCAACTTCACTGTCACCAGTCTACAACACTGGGAGTTTGCCCCTAACAGTGTCCACTACCTGCTGAGCCTATGGCAGCGGCTGGCTGCGTCCGTCCCCTATGTCAAGGCCACCGAGCCTCACCTGTTGGAGACTTACACACCAGAGGTCACCAAGGCTTACATCACATCACGCCTGGAGTCTGTCCACATCATCCTCAGGTAACAAACAAACAAACAAACAAACAAACACACACACGAAATATGCACTTAAAAACTGGGTTGATAAACATCAGCTCAGGTAAGTGGAACATCATGTCAATGTGTGTTTTTGTGAACCATCCTCTCAACGTGTATGTGTGTGTGTGTGTGTGTGTGTGTTCTACAGGGATGGTCTGGAGGACCCTCTAGATGATGCTGGTCTAGTTCAGCAGCAGTTAGACCAGTTGTCCACCATTGGGAGGTGCGAGTACGAGAAGACCTGCGCTCTGCTGGTTCAACTGTTCGACCAGGCAGCTCAGTCGTACCAGGAACTATTACAGTCTACCAACTCCAGTACCATAGACATCACTGTTCAGGAGGGTGAGTACATGTACATATACACTCACACAAGCAGCTCACACACACCTCGGGGAATACAGAAGTATCCACCAGGGGTAGGGGCACTAAGAGGGATTTGTCTGATGCCCCCCCCCTCTCTCTCCGCTCCCTTTCTCTCTCCTCCTCCTCCTCCTCCTCCTCCCTGGCCAGGTCGGTTGACATGGTTGGTGTACATCATCGGAGCGGTGATCGGAGGCAGAGTGTCATTCGCCAGCACAGACGAGCAGGACGCCATGGATGGAGAACTAGTGTGTCGGTATGGAGACGCTGCACACACACAAACTGCACAGCTTACATCAGGCACACTCAATAGTGTGTGTGAATAATAATAGAGTAATGAAATGTGTGTGTGTGTGTGTGTGTGTCTCTCTCTCAGGGTACTACAACTGATGAACTTGACGGACTCTCGACTGGCCCAGGCGGGAAACGAGAGGCTGGAGTTGGCCATGCTCAGCTTCTTTGAACAGTTCAGAAAGATCTACATCGGAGACCAGGTGCAAAAATCCTCAAAGGTAACCACTAATATCACTGCTGTTACTACTGCATCGATGACTGCTGCCTACTCCATTGGCTGTGATCACCATTGTATTGTATTCTATCATTTGATACGGCAAATTCACAGAGAGATCAGAGCCCACCTGATCTGTCAAATGAGATCATACCTAAACTTCCCGATGGCCTGATGGTCACTACCCCTCACTCTCTCCATCTCTCCCTCCCTCCCTCCCTCCCTCCCTCGCTAAGCCTCTACTAGTGAAAAGGAGCTGAGTTGATATGAATGAGCAGGTCTTTTGTCCCAGACTCAATTGTTTGTCTTGTAGTGCTGACTTCAGCCTTTTCTATGGCTCTGAGTCTCAGCTGCCACTGCTGATGTATAGATACTGTCCCTCCATTGTTTAGCCCTAGTTGACATCGTTAAAGTGGACAGGCTCACTGACTGAGTTCTGTGTTCTCTTTGTTCTGGGCGGAAACTGCAAAATGTGAACGGCCCAGATAAGTGATGGATAGTTGCAAGAATAGCCCACCCTCTCTCTCCCCCCCCCCCCCTATGTATCTGTTTGGTTTGGTCTTAGTTGCCCCCTACCCGTCCTAATGGTCTCACCCAAGTGGAATGGTTAGTGATAGCGTAAGCATACTGGTCAGTGGTAGTGTTAGCATAGGGATTAGCAGAACATAGGGGGCCAGTCCTAGTGGAATGTTTATGTAGCGGTGGCTAGTGGAGCAGGCAGTCATGGCTAAGGGATGTGCTGTGGTCATGGAAGTGGGATGAAAGGAGAGTTCTAGAACTCCTAGTCTGAGATGTGGTCTAGTATGCCCAGTATAAGAAGAGTTCTAGAAGGCTCTCTCGCTGTGAGTGTACCAAGTGTATGAGTCTGAAGTCTGAAGCTTCTCAGTCTTTGGTTTAGCATGAGAAATATTCCAGACCACTATGAGACCCTCTCTATCTCTCTCTCTCTTTCTCTCTCCCTTCTGTGTACATTGCCAACTCGCCCACCCCCACCCCCACCCCTGAGTTTAGAGAACCCTCCTGACACTGTAGAGAAGCACTCTCAGCTCTGCTCTCTGCTTCACAGCTCTCTGCCTCCCTCTAGCTCGCTCTCTGAAGCCAAAACATTGGCACCCGTTAAGGAATCTACCCAGTGATAAACAATAGGCTGATTTAGAGCGCAAAGCTGACGTGTTGCCTGTGTTCCAGATTAATACATTAACGTCATTCACCCTGTGGAGATGTTTTTATTGTTAAGCAGGTGTTATATTTTAGAGTTAATAAAATATATACCACTATAATAGTGTGTGTGTATATATATATGCATGTAAGCTAGGCACCTCGTACTCCAGGTGATGAGTTGATGGTTGGTGTCTGTGTGTGTGTGTGTGCGTGCGCCTGTGTGTGTGTGTGTGCGCGCGCGCTTGTCTCAGCTGTACCGGCGGCTATCTGAGGTTCTGGGGCTGAATGATGAGACCATGGTGCTCAGCGTCTTCATCGGCAAAATGTGAGTGTTGGCGCATAACTTTATCATAACCGTCACAGTCATTTAGTGTTACTGCTGCTCATACCATTCAGTGTCACTGTTTTTCTCTCTCTCTCACACATTTTTTTATAGTTTCATAATCTAGTCTTACTCTTTACTCTTTCAGCATCACCAATCTGAAGTACTGGGGACAGTGTGAACCCATCACCTCCAAGACGCTTCAACTACTCAATGACCTCTCTATAGGATATCCTTTGCGTGTGTGTGTGTGTGTGTGTGTGAGTCTGTTGCGTGCGTGTGTGTGTTTAGTGTATTGGTTGTTCTGTAATGTCCCAGCTCTGCTGAGTTTTCTCCTTGACGGACTGTGTGCACGTACAGCAGTGTGAGGAAGTTGGTGAAACTCACCGCGGTTCAATTCATGCTGAACAACCACACAGTAAGCACCCTCTCTCCTAACCCTAACCCTAAGTACTAGTTTCCTGGAGCCAGATGTAGCAGAGTCCTGAATTAAGTACCATGTTCAATTGAGAAGCTCTACTGAATTTACCAATAACAATAGTCTGTTTGGTAGTTCAGCTCTGAAGAACTCTCTCTCTTTATGAATCTCCATTGACTTTGCCCTCTAGTCCAGGAGTAGGCTTAATCTGTGTCTCGGAAACCTCCCTCTACCATTTCCAGTATCAACCACTCAGTAAAGACGAGGGTTAGCATCATAATGCCTTAAAAGCAGGTAATTGTCACTGCATGACTGCCATGATGGCAGCTACTAGACATTATCCACCATTTAAAGCAGCATTCCACTGACGGTCACCAGGACTCAACAGCAAGTTAGAAGTGGTCTTTGTTGTCTAAATAGCCAGGAAATATAAACAAAATGAGTGCAAATAAGCGAGAGAATTAGCTTTTGGTAGCAAGAGCAAGTTGTTTTCCCCTAATAACGCCTTTCTCCTGTGGTATCAGAGCGAGCACTTTTCCTTCCTGGGGGTGAATAACCAATCCAACCTGAGCGACATGCGCTGTCGGACAACCTTCTACACCGCCCTGGGACGCCTGCTCATGGTCGACCTAGGTACACACACACACACACACACACAACTATCTATTTACATGTTGTTTGTTCCGTCCATGATTTGATAATGGTGTTTTGTGTGTTTAGGTGAAGATGAGGACCAGTTTGAACAGTTCATGCTTCCTCTGACGGCAGCGTTCGAAGCCGTGGCTCAGATGTTCAGCACTAACACCTTCAACGAACAGGAGGCCAAAGTAAGGCAAACATACGCTTCTCATTCTCGCCAGCGTGAAGCCACACACACACACACACTTAACGGTGTGTTTTGTCTCCTGTAGAGGACATTGGTGGGTCTGGTCCGAGACCTGAGGGGTATCGCCTTTGCCTTCAACGCTAAGACCAGCTTCATGATGCTCTTCGACTGGATGTATCCTTTGCCCAACCTATGTCCTCCTGAGCCCTGACCTTTTATGACCTGATACCTGGCTGCTAACTACCTAACCATGAGGCTGTTGATAGTTCCTGGCTGTGAGTTCTCTGTAGGTAACAGCAGTGTGCTACCAGAGTGTGTTCCTTCACCCTGCGCCTCAGATACCCAACCTACATGCCCATCCTGCAGAGGGCCATAGAACTCTGGTACCACGTCCCAGCATGCACCACGCCTGTCCTCAAACTCATGGCCGAGCTCGTCCACAACAGGTGCCCACACAGACACGTGCAGTGAGCCGTCTTCTGTGTGTGTGTGTGTAAACAGCCTGACACCTGACCCCCTCCGCTCCCTCTGTTTGTGTTTCCAGGTCACAGAGGTTACAGTTTGATGTGTCGTCGCCCAACGGAATCCTGCTGTTCAGAGAAACCAGCAAGATGATCACCACCTATGGTATGATCTAGAACCTCCTTCCCCCGAACCTTCACCCCTCGCAAATGACTACCTACCCCTCATCCCTGAACCTTCACCCCTACACACACATCTCACTGTTAGGGATGTTTTGGCAGAGAGACCATAAGAGAGATGATGTCAGACTTACTCTCTCTCTCTCTCTCTCTCTCTCTCTCTCTCTCTAGGTAACCGTATACTGACCCTGGGGGATGTTCCTAAGGACCAGGTGTATGGGGTGAAGCTGAAGGGAGTGAGTGTGTGTTTCTCCATGCTCAAGGCGGTCCTCAGCGGTAACTACGTCAACTTTGGAGTGTTCCGTCTCTACGGAGACGACGCCCTCGACAACGCCCTGCAGACATTTATCAAACTGCTGCTGTCCATCCCTCACAGCGACTTACTGGTACATGGGCACACACACACACACCTCCAGTCCCTTGGAATTCAGTAGTGGAGTTGACTATGTTTTTTTTCTGTTGATGAATGTACATGGCAGGCACTCTATATTTTGGATGACTTTTTAATGTGTTTTTATTGATCAGGAACGTTAACGGACCATTTCAATGACCCGCTTCCACTCGTCTCTCTC
This sequence comes from Argentina silus, assembly GCF_951799395.1. Taxonomy (NCBI): domain Eukaryota; kingdom Metazoa; phylum Chordata; class Actinopteri; order Argentiniformes; family Argentinidae; genus Argentina; species Argentina silus. Next base: position 17,183,187 of record NC_139659.1, on the reverse strand, counting down.
TCCCCAGGACTATCCTAAGTTGAGCCAGTCGTTCTACTCTCTGTTGGAGGTTCTGACTCAGGACCACATGAACTTCATCGCCAGTCTGGAGCCACATGTGGTCATGTACATCCTGTCCTCTATATCAGAGGGGCTCACCGCGCTGGGTAATACACACACACACACACACACACACACAGAGAGAGAGAGATAGATTAGTATATGAATGAGCACATAGAATGAGCACATATTGTGTGGATTTCACCCACATGCTTTACAATTAGGCAGCTAACAAAGGAAGGATAGCACTGCTGTCACAGCAGTTGTTGCCATAGAAACCCGAATAGGGATTCTGCTTCTGTGGAAGATTGGATCCGTGGTCACACACCCAAGTAACGTGTGTGTGTGTGTGTGTGTGTGTGCGTGTGCGTGTGCGTGTGTGTGTCAGATACGATGGTGTGTACGGGATGTTGCTCCAGTCTGGACCACATAGTGACCTACCTGTTCAAGCAGCTCTCTCGCTCCACCAAGAAACGGCCTGCTCCCATGGCAACAGATGACCGCTTTCTACACATCATGCAGCAACACCCAGAGATGATTCAACAGGTACATTTACACACACACACACACCTTTACAATACACACACGCACTAAACCCATGTCTGAGTCCTGTGGTTTTGTCCTCGTAGATGCTCTCCACTGTGCTGAACATCATCATCTTTGAGGACTGCAGGAACCAGTGGTCCATGTCCCGGCCGCTACTGGGGCTGATCCTCCTCAATGAGAAGGTACACATCCAGCTGGCAGGGGTTTAATACCCGCACACCGCCGCTGCAGCAGGGTACCCCTCAATGCCGCTGGCGCAGGCGCTGCCGAAAGCTACCACTAGTTGGCGAGAAGAGCTGTGAAGGGTGTTTGAAAAGAGAATGGTTTGCCTTTTATCAGATTGGCAAAATCAAGTTTATTATAGCAGCTCATGAATTGCAGATCACGCATTCTCTCACAGCGCAGAGAAATGGGGAAATGTTTTAGCGCAGTCTAACATGAATAAGTGAGAGTCGGCTTTAATAATGTAACAGAATGAAGTTAGGAATTTGAGCAATGAAGACATTGAGTATGTTGGGTTTCAGTGGGATTGAGACCGGGTAGAAAAGTAACCTACAGTTATTGTAGAACTCCACATTTTCAGCAAGGGCAGCCTTCTCTCATTCACACAATATAATAATAATAATGATGCATTTATTTTGTATAGCGCTTTTTGAGGGATCGTTTGAAGGGGGAGAGCGTGCTGGATGAATTGTCACGCCTTTGTTTGTTAATCGAAAAACGAGGGCCTACTATGACAAATAAATAAGAAAGAATTATTATTTATAATTATTATTTATATTATTAATGATGATAATGTTCTTGTGTCTTGCAGTACTTTGCTGACTTGAGGAATAGCATTGTGAACAGCCAGCCTCCGGAAAAGCAGCAGGCGATGCACTTGTGCTTCGAGAACTTGATGGAGGGAATAGAACGCAACCTTCTAACCAAGAATCGCGACAGGTTAGTCACACAAACACACCTTATTAAGAACCGCTACAGATGAGACACTCGCACTCTCACACAGACCCGCACACACACACACGTATGTTAACATCTCTCTCTTTGCACAGGTTTACCCAGAACTTGTCAGTATTCAGGAGGGAAGTCAACGACAGCATGAAGAACTCAACATACGGAGTCAACAGCAACGACATGATGAGCTGACATTCCACACAGCAGAGTCTCACCCAAATGCACCCAGTCTCCCCCAGCTCACCCCTCCTCCTTCTCCTCCCCTCTCGGCCCCATACCCCCTCCTGCACCCCCACACTCCTCCTGACCCCCTCCCCCCCCGACCACCTCCTCACCCTTCCTCACATCTTGGGCCAGGATGCCCGGGGACGCCCGCTTAACAAGCCTGCACCCTTCCATTTCCTCTTTTCGTTCCTCCCTCCTTTTTTTATATAAACATATATAAATATATACAGATCTATTTTAAAGCCAATTGGTCTCTAGAGGTCACTATCCTGGCTGTTCTGGGAAAGGAGGTGTGGTGGGGGGGGTTAGAGATCAAGGGGTCAGCTGGTTATGGGGAAGATTTAGAAGGGGGCACCTCAACACACTCTGGAGGGAGTAAATCTATGGGGAAGAGGGGGGGGGAGGGGTGCGGGGGAGGAAAGGAGGGTAGGTGAGAAGGGGATAAGCTGGTAAACGTAGTACTCTGCTTCTGCCTGCCTTGTATAGAAACACACAAAAACAAGTGTACATTTTTTTTCATAACATTTTGAACAATGTTTATAATGAATTGAATTTAAAACATAAAATGAGAAAAATGTGTGATTGAACTTTTTACAGTCTAGTGAGTTAGTGCACCTGTCTGTCTGTGTGGGGAGCAAACTTTCTACAGGAGCTGGAGAAAGAGGGAACGAGAGAGAAAGAAAGAGTGTTTGAGCTGTGATGGATTGGGGCTAGAGAGAAAGAGAGAAACACTGAGAGAGACTCGGAGAGAGAGAGAGAGATACTCAGAGCGTCCATGTTGTATATTTTCTCAGGCCTTGTTGTAAATAGCCACTTCCCCTCTGTAAGTAGGTTTGGCAGGGTTTCATTCCCCTCTGCCACATAGCCTAGCCAATCACAGCTCTATGCTTCACTCAAAGCAACCATGACACACTATCTAGCCCACTACCCTCAGACTCTTGTGTCCCCCTTTTTAGATCTGTATGAATTAGGCAAGTGTAAGCAACATGGTAATGGCTACATCTTCCCCTCTGGTAGGCGTGGTGGAGTTTGAGCCGTTTTGTTTTCACTGCTCTGGAACCTTCTGACCATTAGCGGGACGTGACATCATGAAATGTCTAGATGTGTTGGAGCTGGTCTTGGACAGTTGTTGGTCCCAGAAGAGTTTAACAGCCTCTTGTTCTTAAATAGTCTCTGTAGCGGAGTCCTCTCTCTGTGTGTGCGTGTGCGTGTGTGTGTGTGTGCGCATGCGTGCGTGTGTGTGTCTGGTGTCCCATGGTGCTGTGATTGCTAGAACCTCTGATGGAGCTGTGAGCTCTGAGCGAACCCTGGGTTCTAGACCACCTTAGAAGCCTGGGTTTTTGAGCACTATAGAACCAGAGCCCTGTTTTAGAGCATCAGTATTGGAACAAGAGTTCTTGCCCTCAGAGCTCCCTGAAGGAATCCAGTTTTATTTTAAATAACTGAAGAAAAATGCATCAACTTTTGGTAGAATACAGAACTGTATAATACAAGTTCCAGGATGGAGTATATTAGCAACTTGTGCTACTCTCTACGATGTTGCTGCTAACTGTTTGTGACGACTAGCTCATCTCTAACCATGTCAGCGCTCATGGATGTTCCTGATTTTTTGTTTTGGTTCCCTGATGTGAATGTGTGTTGGGTCCATTGAGTGATCAGATAGCTGGTTGAGTTGTTTGGATGTCTGCTACATATAGTGTAAGCATTGTGACTGCAAATAAACGTCATTGGTTTGTACTACCATGTCACTGTGTGTTTTTACACTGCTGAACTCTTTATAGGGAACTAGTTTACAGTCCTAGGATGGCTTCCTGTCTCAAAACATCTGTCTATTCTGTCATCAAATGGGAGCTGCATTGACAGCAACACACAGGTTTGATTTGACGGGCATTTACATTTATTCAGGTTCAATTCATATCTCATGTAGCATCATGTGACTACAAACCAAATACATGGTAAATAAGGTAAATCAAACACAGTCTGAAACACTGACATGTCATTACAAAAACAAACATTGCCTGGCCACTGGCAGGTATGATTGGCAACAATAAGACGAAATTTAACTACATTACATAACCATGCTCGGTTTGGAACTGAGTACAAACACGCACACACACACTGTCCTGTGTGCATGTAGGCTGAGAGGACCTGGTCCAGGGGATAGTTTAAGGTAGGGCCACCTCTTTACTGAACACATCAGGGTTCCATCAGGGCTTTGACTCGTAGGATGAGGTGTATTACTGCAAGGCTTCTCAGGGCCTCTGTTCATGGGTGAGGGGGAGGGGTATTCCTCGGTGGAGGGTGGGGTTAGCTCTGGGGGTTTTTGACCTGGTACACTGGGCTGTTGAGGCCCTCTCTGTTCCGAGCGATCTCTATAGCGAAGAACTGGATCCTGGTGGCTAGAGGAACAACAGTCAGGGTTAATTATTATTAAAGCCTCACTTATTGTAACTTTGTAATAACATTATTTTTTTTTGGTTGTCACATACCAAATATGGTGTTGTCCTCTGTGTAGTCTCTTTCGCAGTCCAGGCGGAGCAGAGTTCCGTAGTTAAAATCCTCCACAACGCCATCAAACTGGTTACAGAACGGACGCCATTTCTACCAAGAAACACAAACGGGGTTAGTCTAGTCTCTCTCGTGACCCTTCGGAGGGCACTGACAACACCATTGTCTCCACATTCTAATTTTACAGGCAATGCTTCTTTCCTGAGGCCAGAGAGAATTGCTTATAGAACTCAAGGATCGTTATTGGAGGACGGGTTCATTGTAATGTATGGAATAGAATGAAGACTTTCCTCATTCCATGCATTACAATGAGCCCGTCCTCCGATTTCTACCTCCATTGAGAACTAGCCCAACCCTAATAACACACAGGGAAGCCCACCTCTTTGGCTTCAGGAGATTTGAGTGCATCTGGGTCCAGCATCTTGATGTTGAGGTCACTGAATGCTTCCCTAAAGGTAGTGTAGATCATGTCATCCACTTTGGTCAGCTTCAGATACTTGGGATCTACTGATGAGATGAGCTAAAGAGAGAGATTATGATACATTATTATATGCAAATGTGATTACAGATCTAAGGATTGGATGAGTCTGGGTATCTAGATGTTCAACAGGTAGTACAGCCTCCACCAGTCAGACCTGTCACACCAGTACCCTCTCCTGTCACACCAGTCAGGCATGTGCACAGACAGGGCCCAAGGGGGTCTTGAGCCCGTGCCCTTTTTTTGGCTGGTGTTAATTGTATTTTATTTTTTCTTCATTTGTTATTGAAATTCTATCAAATATAAAGAAGGAAATGTATAGTAGTATCCATGAAAAAATACACTATCAATTTAAAAAGTACTCCCCCCCCCCCCCCTTTCAAATGGTTTTGTCTCAATCAATCAACGTCGCATCTTCCGACATTCCGAATACAACTTGTCATGAGAAGCACCGCATCTCCAGCCCTAGTTCGGTTACGGTGAATGATATCACTCAGGTAGGCACTGTTTTAATTATGAAACCACGATTAAATAACACTGACTTACTTGTTATGTTATATATCCGTTAAAAAACTATGAAGTCGGTCAGTAGGACTTTCCATCTTCATGCTGTCATTACTAGCCTCGGTACTCGCGAGCAAGCAAGCTAGTCTAATTCTCATTAAAACGACGTTATCTCCGTCATGCAGGACAACTTACAGATATGCAATTCATTTCTGAAGCAGGTAGTTACGTTTTGCATAGTTTTGGTAGTTTAGTCATTAGTCACCCCCTTTTCTATCATTTAGGCCTATCATTGTTTTTCTTTAATGTTTATTTATTTTAATGTTTTATGTTGTTTAAACAGGTGTTTTAGCTATATGGCTAGGTTTACATTTATTACCTTATAGAGATGTTTTCTTTATATGGGACTATTTATTCCTTTTTATTTATGTTAATTATTCATTTAAATTATTTATTGCATGTGTCTTTTGTTTTGTTATGCCTGTTCCTGGAATAAAGATTGAAGACAAAGGTCTATGTAATGTCTGTGTGAATTTCAGTTGTAGATAGGGTGATACAATCTGTAGAGCATGAACCATGCCACACTTAGGAAAGTGTCTCAAAGAAACCACTGATCTAATGTGACTGAATTGGTCTAAACAACTGAACACGACTGACTGCATTACTTACACTGACTGACTTGCATTACTACATCAAATCTGTGGTTTCTTCATGGAATAATGTGTTTCAGTAGAATTTAAACAGGTCCCATGTTATGAACATAGTGTGTGATTATGGAGGGTGGCGGTGTGGCAACATCGGGGTGGGAATAGTGCTTGAGCCCCCCAAAATGTATGTGCACGGCCCTGACACCAGTACCCCTGAAAACACTGAAGGAGTCAGTGGTGTGTGTGTGTGTGTGTAACTCACATTGAAGTAGACCTCTGCATGATTGTAGGCTTTCATGGCCCACATCACCTCCAGCTGGGGCTGAAATAAAGAGAGACAGGTTATCTTAAGCACAACACACACAGGCATGCGTTAACTGACTGGCACTGTTGTGGCTCGGTTCAACTCAGCTAGACCTCACTCACTTATGGTTCCGTCTATCTGAGGCATAGCTGCAGATGTGGTCTTCCACCGTGGCACACAACACAGTTCATTGTACATTATTGATTCTTGAGGGGCTACTTACATCGTTCCCATATGAATCGGCTGGAAGTGACAGCGCATGTGCAGCTGCCGAGGCTCCCTCCACACCCTGTACGGCACCAAAACATCACCATTAATCATTACTTATTATGACAGTGTTGCTGCTGGAGAGGAGGCGAGGGATGTGACGAGATACTCAGGCATTAGTTGATCTAACAAACAATCGAGCAACACTGGATACCACTACTCCCAGTCTATTCAATGATATGTGCACACAAACATATAAGGCAGCTAGCTGTGTCCGTGATCTAGAGGCTAGCATTCTATGCTCCCTTTAGTAAGTATACAGAAGCTAGCAAACTGTCTACTAAACTACCTAGTGTGATACCCTGCTAACTATACCAGACAGACAAGAACCAACTGTTTTGAGTTACTGGGCAATGACTGAATTTGTATGCAGTGAATGTGATCAAAATGTGTTCGGCACATGTTTTGTTAGCTGAAGTGGGCTTTTCTGATGTTAGACAGTCACATTTCACGCAGTATTTCTTCATTAAATGTACAATATATATATAGCGCAACACTGTATGTACATATAAATTCACATTGAACTAGTATAGGACGTGTATATTTAGTGTAAAATACAGCTATTGACGCTTTGGTTCTCACCAGAGATGCTAGTCCGTTTGGCGACGCCATTGCTATGAACTTTGACTTAATGACGTCATTCTGTTTAAAGGACCAATATGGGCCCAAATTATAGATAGTTGATTAATTATGCTGGATTAACCATGAAACTATTCAAATACGTTGAGTGACATTGATAATATGTTATCATCTATATAGTAAACGTAATGTATTTTCTCTGAGATATATAACATTTAGCGATGGATTCCTTGAGATCTGATCACACAAGGTTGGATTGGTGCAAGCAATACAATTTATAACGTTGCTTTCCTTGCTTTCACCAGGCTTTGATTCACAGATCAGAAGTAACCTACCTCAAGGAAGGAAGGAAGGCAGGAAGGAAGAAAAGAAAGATCCATCTCGAAAGTATTTGAACCTGGCCAGAGCAGCCCTGCCCAGTACCCACTGTGCAGCTGGATGACGCTCTGGGAGATTATTAAATGTGCATACTGCCCTCTAGCGGCCAACGCCACAACACGCCCTAAATATGCGAAACTCTCCTCAGACAAGGCAGACAGATGTTCAATTAAGGCGATTTTGATAAATAGGCCTAAACAAAGTGTAGGCTATCGCAAAAAAAGTGAGCCAATTTGCGGTTTGTCAGTCATTTGTTTTTGTCAAAATCGTTATTTTCGGCCAGATATTTACTTATTATTTTTCTAGATTAACTAGGACACTTGTTGGTTATTGATTTTTCTTTATTCAATAGTGCAATGTCATGTCTGAATGATCCCCTTTGCCAGACAATGGACTGCTCCGCTATTGAGGAGCAGCAACAAGAAAGCACTTTCCTTCGCCCGTCCATAGGGGAGACCAGCCCCGTCTCCTCTAACCCAGCCCCTAGCACCAGCCCCGGTACCTAACCCCCCCCCCCCCCCCTCCTCCTCCTCCTCCTCCGTCGCCAGCCTCCTCGGTGTGCAGGAGCGCCGTTAACCCGATTCCCGCTCATGGCACGAGACTGATGTAGGCTAGGATTTGGGCATGCTGCTACACATTTCGAACTGGGGCGCTGAGCCGAATTGAACCTTGCGAATTTTTCTGTGTTATTTGGAGGTAAGATCAGATCGATCGCTGTTTCGTTTATTCTGGTATCCGTTGTTTTTACAGCGCCTTGTATTGCTGCGAGGCGCACTTGTCTTTTTCCCCTCCCCTTCATGCGCGCATAATTTAAAGGCCTTTAATCAGAGACGTTCTATTATTGTTAGGCCTATATGACCATGATTCATGTTTATACGATATAATCCCATATGGTGTGTTTATAAACCATGTTTTACCAATAACATGTTTTCTGTCGGCCGCACTAGGCCTCCAGGAATCACTCCGTGTCCTTACAGGCTGTGTTGGTCTAGGCTAGAAGTCATTTTTACGTGAAACATGATTCCATTTCCAGTATGGAAACGACACCGTTTATTCGGACAAGGGCATGAGCTCTGCTGGGGATTAAGCCGACCCTAGCTGGTAGTGGCGACCAATGCGTAAACGTTCGACTTTGCCGTAGACTGTGTAGTATAAACACGATGTGATGGCTAAGATTGGTTAACTTCTGTGTCATCTGTGTCTAACGTCTTGTGTCAGTGAAAGTAAAATTCTACTTGGATTTCACGGTTTATCTGTCATGGTTGTTCTGCTCACAAACATAAGAATTGCGCGCGTGTGTGTGTGTATGTGCGTGTGTGTGTGTGTGTGTGTGTGTGTGTGTGTGTGTGTGTGTGTGTGTGTGTGTGTCATGTATGGTTGCTTGTTTATGCTAAAAGCTTTCATTGATATTCATTTCATGACTTTCCTTTAGGCTAAGTCATGCAGACCACTGCTGAAACAGAGGATATTCTCAAATACAGGACAGCCAGACTTCTACTGAGACAGAGAAGTTGAACTCAAAGACAGAATGGCTAGAGGGGGGAAGGGGGAGGATGGAGGTGAGGGGTGAGGGGTGAGGTGAGAGGGTCAGTAGATGAGGTGAGTGTAGTTGGTCAGAGCAGGAAATGGTGGCATGTTTCGAGGAAACTGTACTTCTCTATGACTCTGGCCTCCAGGGCGTGAAATATCCGCTATAGATATTCCAGCATCTATGTATCTCGAAGACAAACAGCAGCCATCTGTCCACCTATAGATACCATCTATCTGTTTATCATTGAGACCACAGCAGCTATCAATCCACTGTAGAGACTACAGCATCTCCATCATAGAGACTGTACAGTATCTCTCCACAGGCAGACTACAGTGTATCCATCATAGATACTACAGGGCCTATATATCCATCATAGATAAGCTACTACAGGGCCTATATATCCATCATAGATAAGCTACTACAGGGTCTATACAAATATCCCACTTTACTCGATATATTCTGCTCTACATGATAGGGTGGTGAATCCTGGTTTTTCGGTATAGATCCTTTTACAGATCTGGCCCCAGGATCCACTCCCAGACGATAGTAGATCCCCAGTGGATCACTGTTAATGCACTCTCAGCAGGCGCAGAGCTACAGAGCTGTCACACACTTCCCGGTACACACTTGTACTAATGTAGTGTGTGCATGTGTGTGTGTGCATGCGTGTGTGTGCATGGCATGCGTGTGTGTGTGTGTGTGTGCGTGCGTGCGTGTGTGTATGTGTGCGTGCGTGCCTGCGTGTGTGTGTGTGTGTTTGGGTGGTGTGTGGGGGGGGGGGGATGGTAGTCAACAGTAGAGCTTTAGGAGGAGTTTTTGGCTAGACTGGTCTGGAGAGAGAGGGAAAGAGAGGGAGATGGAGAAAGGTAGAGAGAGAAAGCCAATACTCTCCAGGGTGATGTTCTCCAGTGGGAGGAGTGTAACCGTGGTGATGACTGTGAGGGCTAGCTGGGCGTCGGCTCAGCTGGCTGAACTGATAAACACTTCAGTTGGAGAGAGAGAGAGGGAGGGAGGGAGGTTAAGTGGAAAAGGGAGGAGAGGACGACGAAAGAGAGGGTTAGATGAGGAAGGGGACAGAGAGAGAGAGATAGAGAGAGAGAGAGAGAGGGAGGGGAGGAAGAGAGAGAGGGTCAGAGGAAGTGGGGATCTTTCAGCAGGCAGGGAGGATTTCCTCTCTGGCCAGCAGCAGGATCCACAGAGATGTTGTTTTGTTTCTCCTCTAAAAGTGTTTTTCCTTCAGAAGGTTCCGTTCCCCGAAAGACGGATTCTTTGTCTCCACCCCTGGCCAGGCTGGCTTCCAGATCAGTTCTGTGTCTGACTCTCACAGTTTTACAGAGAGTCTTTGTCTCCATCCATCACACACAGCCTGAGGGACCTGCTCTCTCCTGACGCCAGTGTGTGTGTCACCCTCAGAACATCTACTGAATTAGTGGACTTATGAAACTCACTTACCAGTCTGACATTTTGCGGAAATCTGATGCTTATTTGGCCTGTCTTTCCCCCGTTCTGTTCTAACTTGATTATTGTTCTATTTCTGACTGATGCCCCCCCCCCACCCACCCACCCACCCACCCACCCACACCTCTCTCTCTCTTTCTCTCTCTCTCTCTCTTTCAGAGCCATCTGGTCTTAACAACAGGAGGGTTGTGCTCCAACCATGCAGAAGGTAACACAGCCTGAATCATGTTGCTGGTTTAGCCTGATGCTGGTTTAGCCTCAAAGACACGTCATACACACACCTTCATACACACTTTAACACACACTCTTATAGACACTGAAACACATCACTTTACACGCAGGCATACACACTGCACACCTACAGTATACATACAGTACACACAGCCAGGCTGATGAGATGCTCCTGGTTGAGGGTTGTTGATGGTGTGTTTGTGATATGTGATGGTTGGTATGTCTAGGTGGAGGGAGGGGGAGCCCCAGGCAGCCTGTCCTCCTCGAGGGGTCCTAGTGCCCCTGGGTCGCCTGCCACCAGCATCACGGTAAAACCAACTCAGACATGTGCATACCCAGAAGTACATACACACATTCACACATGGACAGTCTGTGATATACACGGCCATGTCTCTACACATCATGTCTCGATAGCCACGTCTGATATTAGATTAGATTAGATTAGATTCAACTTTATTGTCATTGTGCAGAGTACAAATACAGAGACAACGAAATGCAGTTAGCATCTAACCAGAAGTGCAAAAAAGCAGAAAAGTGCAGTGTGAACAATATATACAAGTAGTGCAGTATATGAGCAGTATAGTAGTGCAGTATAAGTATAAGTATAAGTAGTGCAGTGTAAGCAGTATATGTATTAGCAGTAACATTATAAGCAGAATAAATAGAATGCAATATGAACAGTATAAGCAGCATATGAGCTGTATAGGCAGTGCAGTATAAGCATTATATATGTATTAACAGTAACATTAAAGCAGAGTAAATAAGCAGAATAAATGTGGAATGCAGTATGAACAGTATAAACAGATATATACAGTATGTACAGATATGTGCAGTGTATTAACAGTAGCATAAAAAAAAATAAGGATATGTGCATTATGTACAGTATGTAACAGTATAGACAGATTATGAACAGTATAGACAGATATGTACAGAAGACCAGTAGTATGTAGTATAAGAATATACATGTACACACCATGTCTCCATAGCCATGTCTGATATCCACAGCCTGTCTCTGTCCGTGCAGGCGCGTGTCAATGACGAGGTGGTAGGGTACAGAGACCTGGCTGCTCTGCCCAGAGATAAAGCCATCCTTGAGGTGGAGAGACCAGACCTGATGACCTACCAGCCTCACCTCACCTTCTCATCCCTGGACCAGCCACGTAAAGAGGTGTGTGTGCACACATATACACACACACACACAATATTTATATTTATTCTGCTATCTACCTTAATGTTACTGTTAATACATATATACTGCTAGACTGCATTACCTATACAGCTCATATGCTGCTACACTGTTCATACTGCAACCTATTTATTCTGCTTATAATGCTACTGCTTATTCATATACTGCTTACACTGCACTACTTATACTATACTGCACTACTTACTGCTCATATACTGCACTACCTGTATATACTGTTCATTGCACTTTCTGCTTTTCTGCACTTCTGGTTAGACGCTAACTGCATTTCGTTGTCTCTGTACTTGTACTCTGCACAATGACAATAAAGTTGAATCTAATGTAATCTAAAAAAAAAACACGCATACACACGTGTGCGCACACACACACACACACACGTGCACGCACGCACACACACACACACACCCCAACACCATCTCAGCTTCTCATCAGACATACATGCACGCACACACGTATGCACAAACGCACGCACGCACGCATGCACACACGCACGCACACGCACACACACACACACCTCACCTCAGCTTCAACCTCATCTCAGCTGAGCTACTAGTCCTACAATGCAGAGAGGTGAGGTAAACCCACACACACACACACCCTCCCTCCACCCATCTCTCCCCCTCCTTCCACCCATTTCTCCTCCTGCCTCTCCTGGGGTAAGACCCTTCTGCATACTCTCTGTCTCTCTCTGTCTCTAAATAGGACTACTCTCAGATGAAGAAGTACAAGGAGGAGTACAAGGAGGAGTACAAGGAGGAGTACAAGGAGGAGTATAAGGAGGAGTGTAGGGAGGAGGATAAGGAGGATAAGGAGGAGTGTAGGGAGGAGGATAAGGAGGATAAGGAGGATGAAGGGTCTCCAGGAGGATCCACGCTGCAGCTACATAAGACCAGTGGCCCCCTACACCACTTCCACAGACCAGGTACACACACACGCACACACACACACACACACACACGCACACACACACGCACACACACACACACACACACACACACTTACACTGCTCACTGGTTATGTATGCTGTTGTCACAGGCTACTCCTCCTTGTGGAGTCTTCTATGAACTTCTTGTTAATGTCATAATAAATAATTCTTGTTATTACTTGTGTTTTATTTCAGACAATGGTACCAATATCTACAAGAAGCCTCCCATCTTCAAACAGGGTAGGCTACTCCAACTTACCCGTCCTCTCTAACCCCTCACCTCACCTCACCTGGTCACTCTCTCCTGAGCGCCTGTGTGTATATTTGACTCCTTCCCTCTCTACAGATGGCAGTAAGCATGTTGAGGGAAGCATTATCCAGTCCTCCAAGTTCCCAGCAGCCCAGAGACCAGACCCCAACCTGCCATCTAAGATCGAGACTGAGTACTGGCCCTGCCCTCCCTCACTGGCCTCTATGGGTAATATACACGCACACGCACACGCACACCCACACACACACACACACATCCACACGCACACGCACACGCACACACACACACACACACACACACACACACCTATCTGTTTGGATTATAACACAATTCACAGGGATGAATTTACTGCAAATGGTTTCATAAGGAAGCTACCGCGTACTGTATATCTACACAACTCAACAAGCTACTGTATATCTACACAACTCAACAAGCCACTGTATATCTACACAACTCAACAAGCCACTGTATATCTACACAACTCTTACTGTATAAGCTACTGTATATCTACACAACTCTTACTGTATAAGCTACTGTATATCTACACAACTCTTACTGTATAAGCTACTGTATATCTACACAACTCTTACTGTCTACCTTGTGCCTGGTGTCTCTCCTCCTACTAGAGATTGAGTGGAGGAAGAAGAAGGAAGAAGAGGAGGATGACTTTGAGGACTTGACTGATGACGCCAACAAGCTGCAAGAGCAGGAGTTCGATAAGGTGTGTGTGTGTGTGTGTGTGTGTGTGTGTGTGTGTGTGTGTGTGTGTGCGTGTGCGTGTGCGTGTGTGTGTGTTCGAATGCATTGACTAGAGATGTAACTGTTGGGATGTGATGTTTGTATGAACAGATCTCTCCTGTCTTTGTGTGTTTTTGTGTATGCGTGGAGTACAGATTAAGTCTAACCTGGGGCGGCTGATCTTGAAGGAGGAGAGGGAGAAAGCTGTTCATATCCGTAGGAAGACGCAGTCACTGCCTGACAGATCCCACATGCACACTAGTAAGTTACAGTCGTGTGTGTGTCTGTGTGTGTGTGTGTGTGTGTGTGTGTGTGTGTGTGTGTGCGTGTGCGTGTGCGTGTGCGTGTGTCTGTGTGTGTTGTGTTGTATTTGCCTCTGTGTTTCTGTTTAAAACCACTGTTGCCTCTCCGTGGTTCTGATTGGTCACTCTGATTTCGACAGGCTCTTCCTCAACCACATCTAATTCCCCCTCCCGCTCAGGCCTGACAAGGGTGAGTGAGAGAGTGAGAGAGTGAGAGAGTGAATGAGTGAGAGAGGAAGAGAGTGAGAGAAAATTAGTGAGTGAGTGAGTGAGTGAGAGCGAGTGAGCGTGCGTGCGTGTGTGTGAGTGTTTCCTGAGGTTGGTTCATGTGTGTGTTCTCTCTGTGCAGATGCGGTCAGCAGAGTTCACCACAGATGGAAACCAGGGGAGGCCAGGTACAATCCCTCACCAGCCTGTTACACCTGGCAACCTCACCTCAGTGTACCCTAACCCTCTGCAAAACCCATACGTTAGAAGCTCACTCTGTGGCCGTGTTAGACACTGGGGTACTTCGATATCAGATCATAGATACGTTGAATATCACGGCTCGTTTGCAAGGTGGTTACTGTACTAACCGCACAATGACAATAAAGGAAATCAAACCCGCACACCGGGACTTGTGGGAGAATAGGAGTAGGGGCTAGTCATCAACCAGCGCCAAAACTAGCATACATACGCTAGCCTCAGAACAGTCCCCCGCTACCAGAACTCATTCACTCACACTGTTCCTCACCGGGAGTTCTCAGCATTCTCACGTATCAAACCGGTTCAGTGATGTAATGATGTGTTTCTTTTGACAAAGCTTCCTCCTCTAATCTCTTCTCACGTTCTGCAGGTGCGCAGGTAAGCGTGTTTCGTCCGTCCTACGTGTGGCATGTGCATGAGCAATGAACGCGACTCTCTCTGCGAATGACATCTCTCTCATCCTCACTGGGTTTTTTTTTTGGGGGGGGGGGGGGTTTCCGTTGTGCATGTTTGCATTGACATCGTTGCCCGGCTTGCTGTCTCATTACGACGATGACATACGTGTGTATGTAGACTACCTCTGTTCCATCACTATATAAACCTCTGCTTTGAGCCTTCCTGTCTGTGTGTTTCCTCTGAGTGTGTGTGTTCGTCCTAAGACCAGCCTGGTACGGCACTACTCAGACACGCACACACACGCACACGCACACGCACACACACACTGATACGGCTCTCTTCTGCTGTGTGTGTGTGTGTGTGTACGTACATGCTTGTGCCTGTGTGTGGGCCGATGCGTGTATAGAATGGAGAGGCGCGGAGGGAACGGTTGGACAGAGGAAACTCACTGCCTAGTATCCTGGAGCAGAAGGTGAGCACTGCTCACGGTCTCTCCATCCATACCATTCATACACACACACACACACACAATATAAACAAAGCTTTTCTCGCTACTAATGATCATGCATCACATGCACTAACACTCTCTCTCTCTCTCTCTCTCTCTCTCTCTCTCTCCCTCTCTCTCTCTCTCCTCTGTCTCTACTCACTCAATGGCCCCTCTCTCCGAACATTGAACATTCACTAGGAGATTTTCAATGCTGATAATGAAGCATGTCTTTCCTGTAATACAGGATTGGGTTGAAGAAGTGAAAAGTGCCATGAATGGCCTTTCAACTCTCAAACCAGAATTTCAATTCACTACAGAATTGAAAAGGCATTTACTTCAACCGTTGACATTCCAGCAATAGCCATTGGGCATGATCATGAGCCACTGTAATTTGAATACTGAAATAAAACCACTTATTTTTGCTCCTCAGATACACCCATATGAAGCGCTCATTGTCACCCACAGAGGGCGCTGTAAGCTGCCGCCGGGTGTCGACCGCACCAGACTGGAGGTATGTATGCATCTGTACTATATGTGTCTGTGCCTACGTGGTTGGATGTGTTTTACTAAGCATTTGTGTGTGTTGTGTGTGTGATGTGTGATGTGTGATGTGTGTGTGTGTGTCTGTGTCTGTGTGTGTGTGTGTGTGTGTGTGTGTGTGTGTGTGTATGTGTCTATTACAAACTGATTGTATGTGTGTATGTTCTCTCTCTCAGAGACACCTGGCTCCAGAGGATTTCGAGCGTCTGTTTGGAATGCCAATCGCAGAGTTCGACCGCCTGTCACTATGGAAACGAAACGACCTGAAGAAGAAAGTTTCACTTTTCTAACAGGAAGTGACCTCATTCCTCAAACACTCTTGTTAACCACTGCGCTGCCGCTGCCAGAAGAGGGAATATTCCAGAACACCAAACATTCAGTCAAAGTAAAAACAAGGGAAGACAAATAATAGTATAGTCTCTGCCAACTCATATTCTATACCAGTCAAGCCCAACATATCTATATCTACATTATCATATCCTATAGTCTCCTCTTCCTCCAGTATACACAAGCCTGACTCTAACTAACCTCTGACCCCTGACCCCGGCTAACCTTAACTGACGTTACCGTATGCACTGAGATCACCCACTGTCTACTGCCCCACATGGAGTCACACACACTAACATGCACATGACACACATCCCTGCCGCACTTGCAAATAACCATCCCTGCTTGTTGTTGTAATCACCTGGAGAATGTCTGCTCACTGTCTTGATATTAAATTCATACTACAGTCATGTTCAAAACATTGCTGGACTTATTTTTGGTTCACTTTGCTCTGATAGTGAGACCCCAGGACTAATACTAATGTATTAGGTTATAGTTAATAGTTATTATATTAGGGGACAGTTATTTAATCATGTTCAAGTCTGTCTTATGATATATCAGTACCCTGAACTATTGAATGGCAGGTATTTAATCATGTTTATTTATTTATTGTGTTACACAGCGTTGCTGAGGTTGAGTTGCCACTTGACTGAAAGATATAGTTATTTGAATATTATTGGATATTTCTTACTTCCATAGTAGAGAAGTACCATTCCTTTTTTTGTTGCTTATCCTAAGATAAGAGAACAGGTTCTCTATTCACTTGTTATCCTAAGATAAGAGAACAGGTTCTCTATTCGCTGTGACCAACAGAACATGACTGTATTTGAAAATGCAGCAGTAACTAACATCCAATTCCACCTCCACCCCCAGCCCCTACCTCCTAGACCCTTCTCTCATATCCCCTTTCTCCCCTACCTCCTAGACCCTTCTCTCATATCCCCTTTCTCCCCTACCTCCTAGGTCCTTCTCCCCTAGCCCCTACCTCCTAGACCCTTCTCTCATATCCCCTTTCTCCCCTACCTCCTAGGTCCTTCTCTCATATCCCCTTTCTCCCCTACCTCCTAGGTCCTTCTCCCCTAGCCCCTACCTCCTAGACCCTTCTCTCATATCCCCTTTCTCCCCTACCTCCTAGGTCCTTCTCCCCTAGTCCCTACCTTCTAGACCCTTCTCTCATATCCCCTTTCTCCCCTACCTCCTAGGTCCTTCTCCCCTAGCCCCTACCTCCTAGGTCCTTCTCCCCCAGCCCCTACCTCCTAGACCCTTCTCTCATATCCTCTTTCTCCCCTACCTCCTAGACCCTTCTCTCATATCCCCTTTCTCCCCTACCTCCTAGGCCCTTCTCTAGCCCCTAGCCCCTACCTCCTAGGCCCTTCTCTAGCCCCTAGCCCCTACCTCCTAGGCCCTTCTCTAGCCCCTATCCCCTACCTCCTAGGTCCTTCTCCCCTAGCCCCTACCTCCTAGGCCCTTCTCTCATATCCCCTTTCTCCCCTACCTCCTAGGTCCTTCTCCCCTAGCCCCTACCTCCTAGGCCCTTCTCTAGCCCCTAGCCCCTACCTCCTAGGCCCTTCTCTAGCCCCTAGCCCCTACCTCCTAGGCCCTTCTCTAGCCCCTATCCCCTACCTCCTAGGTCCTTCTCTAGCCCCTATCCCCTACCTCCTAGGCCCTTCTCCCCTAGCCCCTACATCCTAGGCCCTTCTCCCCTAGCCCCTACCTCCAAGGCCCTTTTCTAGCCCCTAGCCCCTAGCTACTAGGGGAGAAGGGCCTAGGAGGTGTGAGATAGGGCCTAGGAGGAAACCAGGGGGGTAGGGGCTAGGGGTTAAGAGAGAAGCCCTTGTCCTCTAGCCTCTACTCCCCAGCCAACTCACGTTGATCTGAAAGGATCAGGTAGAATATAAGCAATGGTCCAGTAGCAGCTCCACCTTCCCTCTGAAACTGTAGTAGTCCTAGGTAGAATCCTCACATTGCTTATATCAGATGAGGCTGGTGGATGTAGAATTCGGAGGACGGGCTCATTGTAATGCATGGGATGAAATGATATCAAACACATGCGTTTGGGATATCATTCCTGATTCCGTTCCATGCATTACAATGAGCCCATCCTCTGATTTCTACCTCCCAGCCTCATCTGGATACCTGTCCTATCTACACAAATGACTTACATTCCCCATCATTGTTTGTGCTCACGTCCCACTATGTCTGCCTTTCTGATTCCTTCACATCCATACAGTCTTTTATTTCAACTATGCTGTATTTGGAAAAAATAAATGAAATAAATGAAAGTCATTCTGTGTCATGGTTGTTTTCTGTACAGCTCATTTCAAATAGTTTGTAATTCCGTATTTTGTGTCCCAAAGTATCATAGTTTCAGATTGAGAGAGTTTATGAGATACATTGCATAACGATTGGCTATAACGATGTGAAGACAACTTTCATTTTTAATTTGACAACTACAACTTAATTACTGATGGAAAAACCTTGCTTGTTATATAATATAGGGTTGTGCGTGTGTGTTCCAGGTTTCAGCGTAGGTTCAGTGTAAATGTATCCTATGTTACTTCAATTCTACCTCTCGTATATTGTAAGCTTAATTGTTGAGTTTCCTCTTGATTGTGTGCTTGGTTCTTCTACTGCCATTACAAGCTCAAGAGACATTATGCTCCACTTATTGTATGTTTGACCATGACACAATGTAATGGTGAGGGTGTGTTGCTAAGCAACAGGTTTAACATAAAAGAGAAGCCTTCCGTCTCTCAATGTCCTTATCTCTCCAAGTACTCTGTGTGCGATGTCCTTCTCTCTCACTGTGAAGTATTGCAGCACAATAGAATGCCTCCCACTCTAACAGGCTAGGGAATGGGGGGGGGGGGGGGGGGTGTAACCAGGAGCTAGACAGCTCTGTACTCACTGTCCTTGAGTATGACAATATCATATGTGAAACTGAATAAGGGAATTTCTAGACAATTTATTTTCAGTTTTTTATTGAATGGAGTGAAACATCTACATAAATGAAAGAGGCCTCGCAATACAAGTACTTGACAAAGTTTTGTTTTTTTTCACTTCAGCTATTAAGAAAACCTTGATTAAACAATTTCTGTACATTCTGTGAGATATGTTCTGAGACTGGAACAGAAGTCAGAAACGAGGCCCCATTCTCAATTGCCCGCCCCCCCCCCCCCCCCCATCACCCCCTCCCTCCAGAAAAAAAAGAAAATACCTCAGTACATCTCCCCCAACACCCTACAAAGCCCATCGCGTCCCCCCACCCATATCGTCACACACACACCTGAAACATACACACCTCTCTTCTATCAGGCACCTTAGCATCTCACCTGTGACCGAGAGTGGAGGAGCAGTTCTGTGATCAGCTCCCTTTTCTCCCCTGTCCCTCTCTCCTGTCCCTCTCTCTCCTGTCTCTCTCTCTCCTGTCTCTCTCTCCTCACCTCACTCCCATATATATCCCTTTATCTTCCCTGTACCTTTCCACCCCCTTACCCCACAGTCTCCTCCGTCTTTCAATACCCACCTCTCTCTCCCCTGGCTCCTTTACCCTCTTATCCCCCCCCCTCCCCCAAATCTCCCCTCTCACCCTACCCCATTTCTATTCTGGGTATGACTAATTCTATGTTTCGTAAAAATAAAAAATAAAAACAGAACAAAAATAAAACATCACATTGAAAAGAGGGAACATTTAAAATGTACATATATAAATGTCAATACTTGCTCGTGTCTGAGCTCTGATACACTATCATTGGCATTAGAATGGATGGATTTAATGCGATGGAGGTTTCCAATTAATTTCTTCTCTTTTTATTCAAGTGCTCTCGCTTGCTCTTTTGGGTGGACACAAACACAGCATAGGTACTTTAGATGAGTATACAGCGTCAAATTCTTCCTTTGCCAAGCACACAGAAACTAGAACTCAAGAGTTGATAAAAAGGTGTTCAGAATATTATCCCAAATATCAACTCAAAAAATTACAAAATGGATTTGCCTTTATTTAGCAGGGCAGTGATTACCTTGAGCAAATCCACATAGAAATGTACATTTGAGATTGGTATCATCATGTATCATTTGTTCAGATTCAGTCTTAAACTACCACGTTAGATTCTGTATAGATGATGAAATAAATAAGCATGATGAGTGGCGGACTGAGAGAGTCACGCTGACCCCTGTTGTCCTGCTGTAACAGCGAGAAAGGGAGGGGGGGGGGGGGGGGGGGGGGGGGGGTAGGGGAAGGGAGGGGGGGTGGAGGGAGAGGCCAGCTGCTGGCATAGAGGCAGCAGCAGAGAGCAATAATAGGGCCAGGGGAGAGAACGATAGAGAAGGGGAAGGAGGAATAAAGGGAGTAGGAGGGAGAGAAGAGGAGGAGGAAGGAGGGAGGAGGGAGGAGGAGGAAGAGATGGAGGGAGCGTCGTCTAGGCCTGTGTGTTGGTGCCGTTCTTATCTGGCGGTCCGGCGTTGGCTGGCAGGTTGTTGGGAGAGGGGGGGGCCTCAGGCTGCTGGCTGTCCCGGCGGGGGGGCATCCTCTCATTGATACGATCCAGACCCCTCGCCTCCTCAAAACTCTGAATCTTATGCTGCGGGTTGAAACCTTGGATGGCTGCGTAGAGAGGGAAGGAGAGGAGGAGAGGTAGTTTAGCATTGCTACAGTAAGACAGCACACACACACACACACACAGAGAGAGACAGAGAGAGAGAGAGAGAGAGAGAGCTCACTGACTAGAGGGTACACCTGACCTAGGGGCTGGAGAGGGCATACAGGGTCAAGTGGTATGAAGGGTAAGAAGGGTTTACCCAAGGGGCGCGGTGGGGGTGGGGGGGGGGGTTGAGGGTGGGGAGGGTGTAATGAGAAGGGAGAGTATCAGGACTAAGGATGAGAAGAGGAGGGGGGGGGGGGGCATAAATAATGAGGAGGTAGAAAGGGAAGGGTAGAAAGAGTACTGAACCGTCTAAGGGGTCAAACTAACTGCTGGGACGCTGGGCTGGTCCAGGTATGAAGGAGCCACTTACTTTATGAGAAGACCAAGGCAGCATGGAGACAAGAGAGAGAGAGAGA
>NC_139659.1:16861821-17159321 GCF_951799395.1 Argentina silus | reverse complement strand
CACATTATTCTCATACTTCAGCACCGCAGCTATAAAGGAATCACACACACACACGCACACGCACACGCATCTTAACATCAATTTCTAAACCCTTGTCATAGTTCCCTACCATATGTTGCCATGGTTTCCACTCTGTGTTGCCATGGTTTCGTACCTGCAGCGCCTTGCTTTCTTACCTTTGTTGTTGTATACGTCCAGGTAGTTGGGAGCAGAGAAGATTGTGATTAAAGAGGGGAAACCTGTCGTCTGGCTTTTCCTGTACATTCGATACCTGAGAGGGAGATACACACTTTAGAACAGGAGACGGCGAACGCCTCTACACACACACACACACATCACTACAGCGCAACGACACTTTCTCCAAGGACACAGTATACACCACCGCAGTGTACTGCCACACTCACAGTATAGTGGTGTACAGCACAACCCAGTTGTACTCACCCTGCGTCCTGGGCTTCATGTGCTCGTATTACTGACAACAGATTATTGTTCATCAGAAAGTCACATACTGCTGGGTAACTGAGGGAGAGAGAGAGAGAGAGAGAGAGAGAGAGAGAGAGAGAGAGAGAGGATAATTCCACTGGGTAAGTTGGCAAGGAAAGTCAACGCAGATCAAGGGATCACAGGTATAGCTTAAACTGACAGACAGCAAATCAAATTCAATAAGAAAACGTGCTTCATTGACATCCCCCCCCCCCCACACACACACACACACACACACACACAATGTGGTCCTTTTTTTATTAAAATAAATCTGCACTGGCTCCCTGTATGGTTTAGAATTGACTTCAAAGTCCTTCTACTCGTATTTGAAGCACTAAATGGGCTGGGACCCATCATACCTTACTGAGTCACTGACAACCTATACGCCCTCAAGAGCACTCAGGTCCTCTGATGCCGGCTTATTGAAGGTTACCATCAAAACCCAAAAGAAAGTCGGTGATGCGTCATTTATTAACTATGCCCCTGAACTGTGGAATACGGTACCTCAAGAAATCAGGGCTCAGTAAACCTCTTTAAGCGCCAGTTAAAAACCTCTCTCTTCAATTTAGCTCTCAATTAGCATTTTATCTATGCTGCTATCTGCTGATTTTATTGTATTGATCAACTGTCTATGCAACCAGATTGAGTGATGCTGCTTTTATTGTATTGATTCGTTATGTTACTGTTATTTTTGTTTTTAATCTGTTCTCTTTTCTTTCTTTTGCGCTGTATTGTACAGCACTTCGAGCTGCATTCTTATGTATGAAAGGTGCTATATATTTTTTTTTTTAAAAAGCTTATTATTATTAGTATTAATAGTGGGAACAGCAGCCTTGTTAGGGAGGTTACCTGTAGAAGTAGGAGCAGCCCCTGACGCTGTTATGGCAGAAGTGTTCCTGGGTCTTTTCTGAGCCATAGTCCTCCCCAGGGTCGGACCACAGCAGGTCACACATGGGCCCGAACGCTGGGGGCTCCTTAAACCGGTCCAGCTGCAGAGAGGGGCAACCAGGGGCAGAGGGACATTAAACCTCAACTAAACCAGGGTTAAACCATATATACATTAAATCCTAGTTAACCCAGAAGTAACCCAGAGTTAAACTAGGGTGAAAGGCGAGTTAAACCAGTTTAAAAAGGTGAGGGGTCGGGGGATACCTTGCGTATGTCATCCAGGCAGGTGATTTCGGGGCTCAGGCCTCCGTGCACACAGAGGAACTGCTGGTTGAGGAGCGCAGCAAGGGGCAGGCAGTCGAATGCGTCCATACAAGCATCATACACACGCTCTGAGTACTTTATCTTACCTGCAAAACAAACACACACACACACACACACACACACACACACACACACACAGGTCTGGCAAATGGGCATACAGGTTTTCAAAACACGTGGGTGCAGCTAAAAACATATCTGCACAGAATCAACAAGCTCAAGCAAGTGGTACGATACGGCTAGTCTAGACTTGGCTCACGCACATTCCTGTTTGAAGGTGAAGTACTCTGTGAGATGTCGGCACTCGTGGTTGCCTCTAAGGAGGAAGAGAGTGGTGGGGTGGTTGATCTTCAGAGTCCACAGGAAGAGCACACACTGCAGAGGGAGGGAGAGAGAGAGAGAAAAAGGAGGGAGAGAGAGAGAAAAAGGAGGGAGAGAGTGTCAGAGAAGAGGATGCCATGAGAAGCACACAGTAAAAAAAAACAACTGCAAACTCGGGAAATGTGTCATAGCCTCTCTGACTCAGCGGGGGGGGACTGTCCGTCAACGTGCGCACCTCTCTCAGTCAGGGAGAGCGGAGCCAGAGCCAAAACATGAGCAATGTCACACAATTCCACTCCCCCTCTCTTTTCAGGAACACGGTGATAAGCTGGCAACGGTCACGCAGACACAAGACCAGCAGTTTTTCCCCAAAAGACAACCGACAAAACGTATTATATAGCTGGTTAAACCGCGCGATTGATTTCCCTCAGCGTGTCACAAGCTTCTCCACCGCTCCGCTGACGCCGCCGATGATGGACGCGGCCCGCAGGAAGGCAGGACTGTTCCGGCTTTGGGTTTGTGGAATGACAATAACTCCGCTCACCCGACCCAGTCGGAGCTGTCGTCAGTCAAGTTTTTTCCTCGCTCTTATTTTTTTTTTGGACGGTGAGAATCGTGGCGATTAGCCCGTTTGCAACATAATTGTGATCAAAGACAGCCGAGGTCGTTAGGTAACACATCCGAGGCGTTATCTGAGCTAAAGTGTTTACGTCTCTCTGTAAAGAACGTCGTTATCGTTACGCGCGCGCACAGTAAGCCCACAGGCTCCTCTTTCTCTCCTCGCTTGGCAGAGACCTCCGAAAAGGTCAACTGGTGAACCTGCTCATCGATATTATCCCATAAAATGCATATGCCGTATCTCAGAAACGATTGGGCTTTCCCTATCGCGGTCTGTCCGCTGTGAGAGAATGTTGAGTTCTTTACGAGAGATTCTACAAAGTTCTATCTAGCGCTGCAGTGAGAGAGTGTAACCCTGTGACACAGTTCTTGTGGGAGAGGTGCGCACGCTGGCGGACAGTCCTCCACAGAGTCAGAGAGGTTACGGCACACAGACACATTTCCCACATTTTTCAGTTGTTCCCCTTTAAACAGACAACGTAGAGCTGGGTGCTGTCGTTCCAGAGGAGCAGTCAGAGCCCTGCAGAGATTCGTTCATGCAAATGCTGTGATGCTTACAGGGAAACTGTTTATTAGGACCTGCTGCAGATATGCATTGTTAACCAATATGCACTGGCAACCTATGCTACGCTAACTCACAGCTAAAACACTGGCTGAATCAGTACTCCAGATTGTTTGAAAGTGGGACGCAAAGCCCCGAGGCAACATCCTAGGGTGGGAGTGTGTGTGTGTGTGTGGGTAGGAGTTGGGGGTGGGGTGGGAGTGTGTGTTGTGTGTGGTACGTTTGCATAGTGTGTGTGTGTGTGTGTGTGTGTGTGTGCGCCCCTCCAACCCCCTCTCCTGTCTATTTAAAGACATGCTCCTAAGCCCAGCGACTCAAGGCCGGGTAGCAGGCCATGACTAAATGTCAGATGAAACAGCAGACGCAGAAACACACCCAAACACAAACACACACATATATATATATATATATACACACACACATACATGTATATATATACACACACACATACATGTATATATACACACACACCTCGATACTGAAGTACCCTCGGTCTACGTAGTCTCCCAAGAACAGGTAGCGGGTGCTGCTGGGTGAACCGCCCACCTCAAACAGCTTCATCAGATCAAAGAACTGGCCATGGACGTCCCCACAAACTGACACACACAAAGAGATTGTTATGCAATTATGTCAACCATTTTCAGTTATGTTTGACATGCACACAGAATAGAATGTGGAGAGAGTATACACAACGTTCTCTCTCTCTCTCTCCCTCCCTGTAGAGTAGCGAAGCGGAGAGGAGAGGAGAGTTGGTCATATACCCAGGGGTTAGGGGTCAAAAGGCAAGGTTACCTGTGATAGGTGCTTCCACCTCCAGCATGCATTTCTCCTGGCGGAGGATGTTGGCTCCGTCAGAGATGATGCGTAGAGCTGCCTCCTCCTCCAGGCGGCCCTCCTTCACCAGGTGGCCCTTCAGTACCTCCACGCTGGGCTTGCCGTCGACGTAGAGGTCTCTGACAGTGAGACGAGTACCAGGAGGGTACGGCACCGCTGTAACACACACACACACACACACACACACACACACACACACACACACACACTTTAACAACACAGCTCCTGAACCTAGCCATTCAACACCGATGCAGAGATCCCTTATTGAGAGACAAGCCCGCGGGGATATGGTATCGCTAGAACACACACAGACACAACACCATAACAATAACCAGTGTTTCCCTCCGATTATTTCTTAGGCGGAGCACGGAGGTCCCCCAAATCCACATCCAGGGTTGCCATTACCAACATTTTCTAATGGGTTCCAGGTAGGCCCAAAGGTTTTAGGCAGGGCAAACTGATCAATGGTAGGGGAAACACTGACACTAACTATCTAGGCCTACCCCAAGATGTAGTCAACCCGAACAGCTCACTGGTGACCACACCCAGTAGGATATGGAACCTCTACAATGTAGCCTAACAGTTATAATTAGAGAGAGAAAGAGAGAGAGACAGAGAGAATGTGTGTGTGTGTGTGTGTAAGCAGTCAGCTTATCAGACTGAAGCATTGCTATGTTTGCAACTGGACACACACACACTGTGTCTTTGAGAGTGTTGAATGGCTGAGAGAGACACAGGGAGAGTAAGAATAGACTGTATTTGCATGAGAGACCCGGAAAATCAGATTTGACTGTCAAATAAGCAGCTGTCACACACACTCACACACACTCTCCTGGCCCAGTGATCTAGTTAGTGTAGAACTCAAAAACCAAGGGAAACCAAAACCTTCAAAAACCAAACCAGGTCACACAGATTCAGCCAATCATCTCAGAGCCTCTGAACTGGTTCATCCACAGCTAGGCTAACTTAAGACTAACAAGGTCCTAATGTAGAGAATCTACTACAGACTAACAAGGTCCTAATGTAGAGAATCTACTACAGACTAACAGGGTCCTAATGTAGAGAATATACTACAGACTAACAAGGTCCTAATGTAGAGAATCTACTACAGACTAACAAGGTCCTACAGAATCTACTACTGACAGCCAGGTGCATCATCACCTCATCAGAGCCCAAGGCAGATCAGAGTCTCAAGGATGAGGGTGGGGCTCCGTGCCACTGGGTCAGGTGACGGGTCTAGGCTGGGGCTGCTTCAAGGGGGCCACAGGCAGAGCTCCATCCCAGGGCCCATGGCAGAGCTGTGTCACAGGGACCAGAACAGAGACTAACGACAGGGCCCAGGGCAGAGCTCCATCACAGAGCCCATGACATCAATCATGCATGAGGACAGAATCATTACACAGGCTGGGTGATGCAAATGACTAGGCTGCTCTGGTTACCATCGGTAACTAAGCCAAAAGGTGAAAACATCAACCCTGGCCTCCGGCCCTCAGACCAATGACAACCATCAGCCTAGAGGAGCCAAGAGCACCACTGTCCAGGGCAGGAGTCTAAAGGAGGAACAGTACTGTACTGACAGTTACTGTTTAAGGACCAGGAAGCACTTAAACTTCGCCCTGGTCTTCTGCTATTACATTGTTTTAGCACAGTTGTCTGCATTTCTGCAGAAACTAACAGGAGACTAGAAGTTCAGATAAATTCTGGGTAGTTCAGGTGGATTCTGTGTGGTTAAGGTCTGTTATCCTTGGTTTCTGTTCTCTCTTTTCTCAGCTGGTTTAAATTACACAAACAGAAGACTTGAGACATCACATGTGCAAGTGACACAGATTTGACTTTCAGTAGATAACTTCTTACTGGCATGAGAAATATCTGTCTCAAACACACACACGAGAAACTGCTACGGCTGATCCTATGTGAAGGATTTGAATCTTTGTCAATCAGGAGAGGCAATCAAACTATTTAAATCAAAATTCCAATCTTACTATGCAAAGTGACGTTTTTGTTATCTGATCATGGAGCACAGGCAATAATACAAAAGTCCTCCTCTTTATTACAGTCATGATCTCATTTCCCAAATAAAAGATGGTCAATTAAAACAGTTGTTATGCATATTAACTGGATAACTCGGAGGCTCCTGGTCACCCAAAAGTGATGGAGCTGTGATTGTGTGGGTGATGCTATATGATGACTGCCTGGCAGGCTGAGGCAGGTTTAATAACTTCCTGAAACGCACCCCCCCCCAGGCTCCCCACCCAACCCCACACGCACACACACACACACAGTAGTCCAACTCAAATCACTGTTAGCCATCACTCTCGCATACCCATCCCTCTTAGGAAGCTTTAAGTGTCCGAATTTTAACTATCAGGCCTACTCAGTCTCTGCGTCAAACACATCCAAAAAATGAATTACCTGGCTAACTAATAATCAGACTCTCATACGTGCTTCTCAGCAGAGAGCATGCCGCTCGAAGAGAGCTGGTAGTAAGATAGTTACTGGACATTTCATCTTTATGACATACTTAACTAGCTGCATCCTTCTTTACTGCATAATAATCACTAGTTTACGTTAGATAAACTAGCCGGCTGGGTTTGTTAACTAGCCAAAAAATATTGGTAGATTGCATCAAGACAACGATAGCGACTGACAGCAAATTGAGGCTGATTCGTTGGCTCGGGCATCATCTTATGTTACTGAAGCTCGCTAGCTAAACTGGGTAGCTTGATAGCTAGCTAGCCATGAGCATATTATTGCGACCACTTGCAGAATTAGCAAGCTAAAGCAATAATTATTCCTACCTTTAATCGGTCGCTCAGTGGTGGAGAGTTTGTTTTGGTCTTTCCCCGACATCCTTCGGCTTATCTGTGCGTCGGGAAATAATGGTTTGAATTCCTCCGCGTAGCTAGCTAGCTAGAGAAGTGAGCTAGCCGTGCTAGCTAGCTCTATTTTAGCACCTCTGGATCAGCAGTGTTCCACTCCTACGACAGGGCAACAAGACTGGGATAGTGGAGCTAAACTAGACAAGAGCGTAAACCTGTCGGGGGAAGGGAAAGGGGAAGATCTCTTAAACCACTAAATTAAAGCTTTTTTCCTGCTTTCTCTGCCCTACGATGCGGAGGTGCCCAGCTGCTGTCAATTTTCTGTCAGATGAATCTACTACTCCAGGAAACGATCCCCAAGCACACTGCCAATCACTCTCTTGAAATATTCCAAACGCGCGTCAGTTCATGTCTTAATTTCATCTGTTTATTCTTGGACGTGCTGCAACTGGTCCAGGCCTGTGGGCTTTCGTTTTTGTCGTGATCCGATGTATCGTCCAGACTCTCTGTCGGATTACAGTAATCCACCACAAGCGGATTTCCTACAACATGGCTGTATCTGTCCAACCCATGGGGTTGTGGGTATTGTAGTATTGTTGCGATGTTTTCCCAGACACCTCTATACTGAGTTTGTTACATGTGTCCTGAGTTTTTATAGTGTCCCTGTACATTTACATGGCATTCATGTAACTGTCTGGAGTCGAGTCATATTATATCGTGTGTGTGTGTGTGTGTGTGTGTGTGTGGGTGTGCGCGCGCGTGTGCGTGCGTGCGTGTGTGTGTGTGTGTGTGTGTGTGTGTCAAAGGGTTAGCCAAATCGATTCAGTGTCTTGGAGGTTGATTCCAGGTTGATTCTCAGAAGAGGACGTCACCATTAATGACTACATTTCCCACCAAGCTTCTGCTTCGAAAATGTCCCCTTAGGCCTATGGGAAGTGTATTTCATATCAAATTGTGAAAGGTTCTAATCATTCAATGGTTTGCCAGTGCCTCTCTGTCCTTGCCCTGACATAGAATGATCCTTTGTAATAGCCCACACAGTTTGGTATGTATCCATCCATCAGGAGAATAAAAGTACATATATTGGTGGTATGCCTCATTTTCTTTATGATGGTAAATTATCCTCCTGGTAAAAACTCCCACTATCCTGCTGTGAACACTATAATTACCAATCAGATAGATTATGGAATGTTCTCATCAGTCACATGATAAACACATGGGGATGGATGAACAAACAGGAACATTATAAAAGAAACATTTTGTACCCATACTGTATGTGTATCAAACCATACAGAATATATGAGCACAAAGCACTACAGTGCCACTACAGTGCCACCGTGTGGCCACAACAGAGTGTGTCATTCAAGAGCTATGACATCAGGGGTACGGAAACTTTTTAGAACACTTTACATTTTGTTATACTGATCTAATATTCTGTGCAGACCTGCACATTTGTGACCCAGATGTATACCTACAAATTCTGCACCGAATTACAAATAGTCAATTGCTGGAACCACATCAATATGACATAACAATCTAATAATCTTCACAGGCCAGCACAGAATTTGTGCATATACAACACACCCAATGTATTTGAGAGTCACTCAACAGAGATTGTGGAGTGGTTCAGGTAAACTTTGTTTACCAGTACAGATAGCAGTTGATGAAAATGCCCTGACCCAGCCACTGATTCTGTAGTGCAGTGAATGTAGCTCTAGTCTGTGTACAGCGGATTCATTTATTTATAATACAACTTTTAAAAGAATACAGCTGTCAGATTAACACTGATTAACCTGCAATGTGACTTGTATTTGTCTTGTATACTGTGTCTGTATATCTGTATCTGTGTGGATCAAGCTGTTGTGTATTTAATTTAACTTGACTTAACTGATATTACTACAAATGCGACAACCCTGGTAAGAATTGAAAGTTATTTGATTAAGTTATTATATTATATATAATTGTATGTTCAGTAGCATACTCTGTACAGTACCATACTAAGGAAATACAGAAATAAAAGAAATTAAAAAAAACACTCCTGGTCCTATCAAACCTGTCATTTGTCAACACCAACAGAAATAGGGTCTCACTAACAGCTGCACAGTTCTGAGGGGCATAAACAGCCATCCCACCACCATCACTGCTATTACAATATTAGTTTTTTTTAACCAAAGTTCAAGTTTTGTTGAGATCAAGGATTTGGAAAATAGGTTTCTCTCCAGGAATGTTGTTTGAAAAGATAATAACAGTGGAGTCTCTTGAATTAATTTAATCAACTTTCTACTGTGAAATAAATAGAAACACTTAAAGGGTTTGGATTATTAACAGCAGTTGTTAGGCCTCTCTAGAGCCTAGGCCTTGCCTAACAACTTGTCCATGTATGGAGACCTTTTGCATGGCTGGGGGGTCCCAATAGTATCAGCATTTTCCCCTCTGGAGCCTGCTTCATGCCAGCCATCATCACTGCCCCTTTCTCCATTACAGACAGCTGTTGTATTTAAGCTGTCTCCTCTCAAACCCATTAGGCACATTCACTGCAGTACGAGCATCACTAGAAGAGAGACATGGTAAGTGTGTTAAGACTTTCTTGTTGTCTGAGTGGCTTCTGTTACAGCAAATTGTTTTTTTGGAAAACTATAGCAGTTGAAGAGTGATTGCTTGAGTTTCTAATTGCAGTGTAGTACTGTTATATTATAGTGATTAAATCAGCAGTTCTTATTGTTGGATTGGGACTTATTGGATGGATTTTGAAAAGATATGATTATTATGATAATCTAGTATTTCAGATAGAGTAGGCCTATTCTTCAAAGCAGTTAAATCATACCCTCACTCTTAAAGAAAAGTGTTTCTTCGGCTGTCCTTGTAGGAGAAGCCTTTGAAGAACCCATTTTGGTGGAATCCTTTGGTGCCATGTAGAGCCCTATCTGGGGAACAAAATAGGGTTATTTATAGGGTTCTTCTATACAGGGACAGCCAAAGATCCCCTTTTTCTGTGTTGAATTCAACTCACACATATATTGTCACACTTGGGCTGTTCAAGTGCCATCAGATTTCTGTGAAACTACACAAATGTTCCCTCTCAGGCCAGTAGAAAGACCAAGAAGAAGGAGGGGGGAGCCAAGAGGGCCCAGAGAGCCTCTTCTAATGTCTTCTCCATGTTTGAGCAGACACAGATCCAGGAGTTCAAAGAGGTAAGATCACTCAAATCTCATGGTTGTTTGTCACTCCTTTACTATTTATGACAAATCACATCAATGTACCCATTAATAATTGTGTAAAACAAGGTGTGCAATAGGCTGTAAATTAAATCAAAATGTAAATTAAATCATCCTCATTTTCCTTGGGGCAGGCATTCACGCTTATTGACCAGAACAGGGATGGGTTCATTGACAAAGAGGACCTTAAGGACACATATGCATCTCTTGGTCAGTACACATCTCTGGGTCTTGGCTGAAAATAGACACACTACATCATAATCAATCAAAACACGCAATTTAAACAAAAAACTGGCAAGTCCTACTCTTGTCACTTTATATAGCTCCTTCATATTTTACATTGATTCATTGGGCCTACGAGTTGAGCACACTATTGAGGGTTAGTTAAGTAACCCATCTATCCCCCAGGTAAACTGAATGTGAAGGACAATGAGCTTGAAGACATGCTGAAGGAGGCTAGTGGTCCCATCAACTTCACCATGTTCCTCAACCTGTTTGGAGAGAAGCTGCATGGTAAGGCTTAATAACAGAGAGTCACTGACTGTTCTCATAAGACTTTTACAAGGGTAAAATGATGTGATATTAATGTAATTTTGACATAAGCACTATCATTATCTAACCTTTATCCTGGTAAAAACTCTCTTTTACAAGAACAACCTGGTGGTTGATCCTTAGTTTATTCAAAATAAACACAATTATATATATGCCAATTCTGAGATTAATGTGCTTGTAGGAACGGACCCAGAAGATACCATTCTCAACGCCTTCAAAATGTTTGATCCTGATGCCAAGGGCCATGTTCATAAAGACGAGTATGTTGTCAAATCTATAATGCTAATTCTGGTTTATTATTACATCCAATTTTGATTATTAAGGTATTTAGTGTTACATCAATGTTAACTGTGTAAGAAAATATTGATATGCGTATCTATCTAATCAAATGAAGTTTGCCTC
This sequence comes from Argentina silus, assembly GCF_951799395.1. Taxonomy (NCBI): domain Eukaryota; kingdom Metazoa; phylum Chordata; class Actinopteri; order Argentiniformes; family Argentinidae; genus Argentina; species Argentina silus. Next base: position 17,148,306 of record NC_139659.1, on the reverse strand, counting down.
AGATTACAGCGCATACTGATGACACAAGCAGACAAGTTTACAGCTGAGGAGGTGAGAGACTGACACAACTTTTAAGAGATCCGTTTGTTACACAAACATCCGTCTATTGCTACAGACACTGTTGTCATTGTTAATCCCTTTGCTGATCACCATATGATACATTTCAGGTTAAGCAGATGTTCCAATCGTCCATCATTGACCCAGCAGGAAACCTGGACTACAAATCCCTCTGTTACATCATCACACATGGGGAGGAACAGGAGGAGTGAAGGATCTGTCAATAACATCAATGCATCCGTCAGTGTTGCTCCTACTCTCACAGCAGATATGTGCTGGTAGTAGTATTACCAGTTCTGTGTATGATATGTGAATAAAGTCTGCATTGCTGCCTCTCCTTGACTCGTTAAATAAGCACTGAACTTGAATTGGTTACTGCATTTATTATTTTGAAAACAAAAATAATTCTCTACAAAAGTGTCATACACAAGCAGGTTTTTATCAGTGTTGTCTGAGAGACAATTGCACAATTAACATTCAATACAGTTGACTGACCATTGCTGAGAACAATCAAGGAACAAAACAAGTTTAGTCTGCAGCTTTTGGCATTAGATATGAAATACAATCTATTTACAAAAAGTACAGCATTGAATGCCCTGTTTAGTAAAGACAACTGGACCAAAAATAGAAAAACAGCCATTTGTCCAAGATTTTAAATCTGAACATTAGTAGTCACCCTGAAATTATGACATTATGAAATTACTCCTAATGTCTTAAGACTCTTTATACATGTTGAAAGATTATGAAAATTCAGTGTAAACGTAAAACGTACATTGTCTGAGAAAATGGAATGTTTAAAACATTTACATTCATTGGCAAAATCATACACACCAACAGTGTTCAGTGCAATAGTCTTTTTTAACTTTAGCCTTATTTAACCCCCTTATAAAGAGTTTGTGAGCCATCTACTTAAGTCTCAGCAGAGAGCTCATGTCCATCTTCCTTCTCCTCACTCTTGTTGGGGTCACTGGCAGGCGAGTGCCCGAGCCTCCCTGAGGACATAGAAGGCAAAGGAGTATCCAGGGAGACGAAGATGCTCCCCAGATGGAAGCAGAGTTCCCTGGAGTGCAGGGAGAGTTCGGTCATCCACCATCTTCAACACCTCTCCATTGAGCCTCACAGACCTGGAGATCACAGCACACCGTTAATCATCTCCTTTCTATTTCTATACCATCTGCATTTATTGTGACAATGTCAGAGGCAACACTAAAGACAAACAAGGAAAGAATGACAAATGTAAAACCACCTTTATACTAAGAAAATAATAGGACATTAGTTCAAGTCTAAGCAATGAACTAAAGGTTTGTGGCTCCATTGATGGGAGAGCTGTGGTTACTGGTACCTTGAGTAGAGTCTCCCCTCTCCAGGCTCCAGAATAAAGGCCTCTGCAGTGTTGTTAGATACCTGGGAAGGCACAGCGATCCTTGCAGGTCTCTTGCTGAGGTTCATGGCAAACAAAGTGACTGCTCCACTTCTGTAGCTTGTGCTGGAGAAAGGAGGAGCACATTAAGGTAGAGAGCACATGGGGAATAATTGGGAGGAGGTCATTTTTAACCTATACCTGAGTTATACTTCATTGGTTCTTACATTTTCTAATACAATATATTGTAAATGCTTGTATCTTCAAAAAAGCAGTTAGTCTTGAATGAGATAAGTCAGTATCTCGCCTATTGAAGTACAACTGGGTTTGGGGTTTGAATACCTTTTCTTGTTAGTGCAGTGCAGGTACACTCGTACTCTCTTATTTCGGCCAATAATGGAGAAGGCTTCTATGCTCAGCACCTCCGGTCCAACAAGTCTCTTGTAGAGAACTGATAGCCAATAATCCTGCCAAAGTGATATACTGTCATTGTAAATCTGATCATGAAACACTGGGGAAGTTCAGGTACCTCATCAACATTTTACATAGAACATTGCAATTGATCATAAAATGGGTTAGGTAAGTGAATAGATCGTAAATAGGGAAGGGTCCTAGAACTACATAGAAAACTATCCCAGGATTTTGAAAGACTGGAAAACAAGAAATAGGGATTTCTTAGAAACTGAACACTTACAGGAAGAGGGTCCAGGTTATCGTCCATCAGATGGTAGGTCCCAGAGCCAATCAAAACCTGCCTGATGACAACATCCAATCCCAGTTTGGCACCAAGGCCTAGTTTATCCAGCCACCTGTATTCATTTTTAATTGAGTATTGAGATGACAATGAGAACCAGCCACACATGGTCTCATGTATAAACAATTCTGGTTGAACAAGCATTTAATAATCAATTAGCACTGCTCATACACTGGATTAAGTCCATGTTCATGTGACACATGCATTTGTGTGGCATTCCTCATGGTCATGAGACCAAGGCTGACAGGTGACCTGCAAACTCGATGAAGCACATGTTCCCACATCTCACACTCACATAAATCCAGCAACAAATGTGTCGGACAGTCCCACTGCTCCGCCTCCATAGGCAGAACTAGTCTCTCCAAGCCAAACCTTCTTCCCAGGGGATGCCAGGTCAATAGTCTGAGACACAAGAGATGCCCATTTAACTTCCTTTACTCATAATTGAAAATGTCTCTAGTTTAAAGTACTAACATTTTCTCATTACCTCCAGGATTTCATTGGTCTTCAGGGCCAAAGTGTCCAGCAACTCAGGGTCTAGGAAATCTTCTAAAGATGTGTCTCTTCCATTAACATAGTAACTAAAAAGATTTACAGAGTAATCAATACAGGATCAATTTGATATTCCTAACAAAGTGACAGACAGAAACAAATAAGTTAAGTGTCAGTCAAATTAATTAACAAACACAAAGGAATAAAAGGAATTGAGGCATACAAAAATACACTAATTCTCAGACTCTTGTGTGCAGTGCATCTCCTTCTACACACTCATGTGAAGGCTGTGCAGTGCTCATACAAACCTTTCTGTTGAGTTCCTCTTTACTCATGTGGCTCACCCACGAGAAAAAAACCCACAAGCACACTATGAGCTAATCCTGTGTTTGTTCAGTCAACAGCAGGGCCATGATACACGGCTTCACTGTGTGCTACACGAGGTACAGTTACACTTACTGGTGCCAGGTGCATGCATCTATCACTTCTGCCCCACTCTCCAAAAACCTGTGAAAAGGAAATGTAAAGCAGTTGTTCAGTACATTCAACATGACTTCTGGTAATGCAAGAACAATCTACAGTCTATTGAAGTTCACATGGCAGATATGGAAGTTATTTGACACCAAGTCTCCAGTGGTCTAAAGAAAACACTGTGCCATTGGAATAGGAGAATAATAGGCTTGTGCAATGATTAAATGTTTCGTTTATCAACCACAGTTGTGGGCTTGTGTCTACACTCAATTGGAGATAAAGGAGAAGGAACAACAAATGATGACTATATCGTATTACTTGACAGTGAGAAGACAGAGAACGCCCATGAACAGGATAAACCCGTCACTACTTGCCCTTTTCATAGTGTTAGTCTAAGACAAGAGGGGAATTCATTTAAAGCCTGAATAATGCTAGGTATGCAGATCACATGTCATAATTCAATTGTAGAATTGTAATTTAATTCAATTCTGTTTCTTTTGGTTTTCTACCTAGGAGTGACATTTTTCTTTCAAGTACATGCTTTTTTTACTACAGCACAACAGAAGGCCTATGTCCGAAATAGGACAGCTTTGAAATTAGTTTCCAGTCCTTTTACCATGTGAGCCATGCCACAACTTAATTTCTTATAGTACACACTAAGCCTAGGACTATTACCCCTCCAGTAAGTCTCTCCGGTGGTCCCGGGGCTGACTAACGTCTGGTCCATAGAGTCCAGTGTTATGGTACAGTTTGGATTCCCGCAGAATCTCCCGGAGATGAGCAAAATCCTGGCCAAGCTGGTATCCATCTACCCGGATCCCTGCCTTCTTCTCATAGCTGTTGGGCTCTGTGGGGGAACAGCTTCTTAACAACCCAACAATACCCAAATAATTGAGTCTTTATCTACATCTTCCCAGGGTCAGTCATCCCTTAACATAGATTCATCACATATAATGTGATGAAGCTTTAAATAAGTAGATCAAACAAACACAATAACAGATGGCTTACAGTATAACATTCTAGTAGTGAGTGACTTATGAGAGCAAAAATTAAGACCCTGTGATTCTGATTCAATCTAAAGAGTATGATCTGTAAACTACCAGGGAAATACCATAGACTGTGACACATGAACATAGAGGGGACACATTAGTTCCTCACACTGGTTTTAATCACTTCCTGAAGAAACCACAAAATGATGCACTGACTATGACTCAGATCAGATGACATGAAAAATTAAGAAGTCGATTTCAATGTGAACGAGTGAAAAATGATGACCCCATATACACCCTTATCACAGCACTACAAAATGAACTGCCAAAGTTAAACAGTCATTGCCCACTCCACAGTATATGGTAATTTACAGTTAGAGAAATATATGGATATCTGTAATGTCAGTTTTCAAATAACCACTCTAACTGGTAAGTTGAGGTTCTGATTCTGACTCTTACCATTGCCCAACTCCCACGACATGGAGTATAGTTTGGATTCACAGTATTGCAAGAGTGTCCTGGCATTGGTGCTGTCCCATGAGTTCCCAGTGGTTCTGAGTAGAGCGTTGAGCCCAAAGATGAGATCAAATCCTGAGCAGTTGGCAAAGGAGTAAAGTAGATCCACAGCATACTCTGTCAGAGAGAAAACAAAAAGCCCACAAGAACAAAAGAGGTATTTTGAGAAGTCAGGCAATCACAGTAAAACCAAACTTTTTACAGGCTTTAGGTGATGTTCCTGTGTTTCTACGCTAAATTGATTAAATGAGATAGGGTGAGTTATACTTGTTGTGATCAGTTGAGATACTGATAGTATCATTGGCATACCTGTGCCTAACTCATACCTGTGAACTTTACCCTATGATACTTTCTCTGCAACTCCTCCTTCTGGAGCAGCATTTCATGTAGAGTCCACTCCTTCTTTAGCCTCTCCTCCAGTAATGGAGGCAGCTCCAGTCTTTTACATATATCATCTGACAAAAGGATATCAAATTGGATTAAGAAATAGACATTGTGAAGTCTGATTCTGATGATGAGCCTGGAAAGTGTTTGTTTTGTATATCACAGTAAAACAGCAAACACTGCATCCTTGTTGTATCTGCTGTGCAAAAACTTCTAGACATCAGACATTTCTGAAGTAGTTCATGTGATTTAGTGCATCAACTTTACTTACTAACTTTCCTATGTATGTATATCTACCGTAAATACTTTCCACAGACAGAGACTGTGCGGGCGGCTCAATGTGAATCAATCTCCTGTTCTATCATTAGTGCAAAATAGGAATCATGCTGACTACATCAGCCAGTCTTCCTCAAACACGTACCTGGTTGTGTGTGGTATTGAGCACCGAGATCACTGCCATATTTACCTGTATTAAACACATTGTTTTTGTGATACTCATTTGAATGTACTGAGGGTTGAAGGGTTGAATTCTGAGGATTGAAGGTCATGAAATCTTGGCTTGTCCCTCCAAATCTCAAAAATGCTGGCGTCAAAGCTTTCGCCAATGTCCTCAGCTTTGGGGACCTGGTGGGGTTAAACAATGTTCATCTTATTTTTTTGTGTTTCAAGATCAAACTCTAGCAATTTTCTATATGACGATTCAGTGAGCAAACATAACTGTTTTGCCAAACAAATCAGTTTTTGCCGTCATGTTTAAACAATATTTAAAACAAGATTCATTGTAATTGGAAAACAATAACGCATGCATTCATAAAACAGAAAGCAAAGTAGAACACGATACTTACGCTAAAAGGTAAATGAACTTCTCCTCCGCGACTAGACTCGCATCTATGGCCACAGACAAAAAGCGCTCATTCACTCGCCTGAACACCCGAGAAAGGTCCACATTCACGGATACTAAATTCGCCTCATTCCTGGTAAACTCGATACTTGCTCCGACACAACAACCGTTGAATAGGACACTTATCATCCCCAACGCCACGATCGAAACAACAGACTGCATGATTACACAAACACTGGTTCTACTGTTAAATGTATTCGCTATTGCCTACAATTCAAATCTGTAGTCTGTACATTTTCCCACCCCACACACTATCCCCACAAATGTGTCGGAATATCTAAATCCATAGTTGTGAGACTGCGTTCTACTCAATTCACGTAGTCGTCGTGATTGAAAGCGTTTCCTTGTCAGTCTGAAATAGAAAGCACGTTATTTCACCCCGGCTAGTCAATCAAAACAATGAAGTCCTGCACCGTGCGTTCCATTATACAATATAACAAACCATAATGAGGCTCTTGAGGGCGGTCTTTATTTTGGCCCAAAATCATGCATTCCCATATGTAGTTATTGCTAAGAATGAATTAACAATTAATTTAGCATATAGCTCCTTTAATTGTTTACCCCCATAGCACATGTTAGAATTGCCCTAATATGGCCCACACATATATTTGATAAGCCACTTTTCTTAAATTATAGCAAATACTAGCTCTAATGATCACCTTTTTATGGTATCAAATCTAACATATAATAAAAACAAGAACATAGGCTACAAGCTTTTGGGTGTGTGTTCATAACGTTATTAGCAGACATACAAATGTTACAAGAAATCATATTGCATCTCTGAGTTACATTTTCATGTAATTTGCTGTCATCTACACACAATCATCTGTCATCAATCAAGGAGGCACAGTTACTAGAAACATAATGTCTGGAACGTTTGGTTGTGTGTACATTTTAATAAGACACTCCACTCCAATCAACTATAAACAGGTAAAATCAGGTAAAATACAAGTAATCTATAATAAATAAACAGCCACACATGTTTCTTTTATGAGGGGAGATCGAGAGGCATCATCAACAAGTCATCGACCTCCTCCTGCAGTGCTTCAGCCTTCTCATTCAGCAGCATCTGAAACACAGACACACCACAACTGAGAAACACCCAAAACAGAGTTTATAAAAACATACTTTAAATGTCATTTGTCTCTGAGGATGATGATTCTGTTTAGTTTATATGCTCAAACACTAATCTTTCTATATGAATTTAGGATATAAGACTTTAGAGGGCCAACATAAGGTTTGAGTGCGAAGTGAACTTTTTCACCAACTTTGGCAGAAGCAACAATTTGATTGGCTTGTTTCTTGAAGAGGTTCTCCACAGTCTTGACGAGAACATTAGGGTCAGCATTGGCCAGGTGAGCCAGTGTCTTATAGCCAGCGCTATACAGCTGCTTGGCTCTTCCCTGTAAAAACAAAATACATATAAGGCTTACAGCAGGCAAACAACATCTGGGAAATGCCTGAATACGTATTCCTTTGTTGACTAATTACCAAGATATGGATACGCTTTTTTCACATTTTGTTGATGGGTCAAATTGTCACCTTATCCAGGATGATGACGCTATGTATCACATTGTCACTTTATCAAGGATGAAGCTATGCCAATAAACTGAATTGTAATGACTGACAATTGCAGACTGACCTCCATAACTCCTGCTACCTCCATCAAAGGGATGAGTTCAGCCTGTACACAGTAGGTGAGCCTGCGGGTCAGCTCCGTCAGAAGAGCTTTGAAGGGCCAGAACTCCTCCAGTTCCTGATGAGAACATGAGAGACGGCACAGTGGAATCGATGGGGTCAATATACACAACTAGTTTTTTTTTTTTCTTTTTCTCAGAGCTGAGGAGTGTTATGACGCTCTTGTCTAGGGACGTCATTGACATCACTTTTGACATTCAAATGTGCTGACAATAACGCACCGGACGTGGATCAATTTGCTGGGCTTTTCTGTGAAACATGAACATCGGTGTGATGAAGATAGGGCACGGTCTGTGGCTAGTACCTCAGTGAAGTGCAGCACACAGGAGCAGAAGGCCGAGGAGGAGCTGAGGAGCGTCTGGAGGAAGCCCCGGCTGAGCTGGAACTTATTGGCCACGCTCCACAGATCAGTCTCCTTCAGCAGGGAGAGCAGCACCAGGGCCAGGTACAGACGGTTCACCACCACCGGCTCCACACTCTGGGAGAGTGAGCCATGGGGAGGGACACTATTAGTACAATAGAATAGTGCAGAATGACTGCTAGACTAGTTCCTGGGTTGTCAAGGTTATGATCATAAGCGAGGCTTCCACATTCACATCAGTAGAGATTTACTGTGTATTATCTTCTTTAATCTAAGGATTTAAATGAGTTAAGTACGCCACCCATCTAGGGATGAAATATAGCAAGAAAACATCATTAAGAGGATTAATCTAGATTAACTAAAGAATGGAATCAAGACAACCTATTCAAGTATAAGCCGTCACAATATCCCCTAAGAGGATGGGGATTTAAAGCCAATTATAATCCCACAACCCCTTGAGATGTGTAAATATGATACTTTTGATTTGACTAGGGTTATACCATGCCATTCCTCTTTAAAATAAAGACAAAATGAATTGTGTGTATGTCAATGATGTGAAAATCAGTCTCTGCTCATCTCAGTAGCTATCTACTGTATTCAGTAATAACATGATCATGCACATTGGATGTTGTTTCCTACCTTCTTCACTGTCTGGCCAGCAGCCTTTCTGGCAACAAAACTCTCAGGTACTCCAACTGCTGCAGACATATTCTGCTCCACAGCAGACAACATGGTAAACTGGAATGGATGAGCAAAATCAAACCACTTACATAACACTAATACAAAAAACGGTACTAAATTGATACCAAAGATATTGTCATAAACCTGCATCAGGAAAAAAAGGTTACTTGAGGCTCTCCCCAAAAATCTATGCAAAAGGAATCGTTCACCCAAATTACAAAATCACATATTTGGTTCCTTAACCTGAAAGGAGTCTATAGACAAGGACAGTCTTCAGTCAACACTTTGGTTCTGTCTATCTGGGCACTGTAACTAACAGCTAATTGATAGATGTTTTTAGCATAACATGGTAAGTTAGGGTCCATTGACTTGCATTAAGTTTTGGTTAAACATACTTACCATTAGCTGTTAGTTACAGTGCCCGGATAAACAGAACCAAAGTGTTGACTGAAGTTTGTCCTTGTCCATAGACTCCATAGTAAGGAACCAAATATGTGATTTTGTAATTTGGGTGAACTATTCCTTTAATGTAAACAACCAAGGAGCAACTGAGGGCTGAGGCTCTAACCTGTCTAAAGTATATCATCCAGTCAGGCTTGCACTGGGAGACCAAGTCATAGGGTGTGACCAGGTAGACCAGGTGTAGGAAGCTGTTGAGCATCAGACTCTCCATGCCTTTAGACAGGTCTCTATACAGGACGTCACAGTAGTTCAGGTCCACTGAGCCTGGGGGGAAGAGATGGGGTTGTACACTAAAGACTGCAGCACTGATTGCAAAAAAAGTAATATATGCTGTATGTATATATGTGTGTGTGTGTGTGTGTGTGTGTGTGTGTGTGTGTGTGTGTGTGTGTGTGTGTGTATGTATGTATGTGTGTATGTCTAGAACATGTGTATGAACATGTTCCAATTCTACGAAAAGGTTGTGAAATGGAATTGACCAAAACCATAATATAAGTGACTGACCTTTGAACGTAGCTCTTCCCAGCTTGGTGACCTGCAGAGTCTTGTCCTGTGGATCTGTGGACACAGTGATGAGGCCCTTTTCTTTCAGAAGCTCCACACACCCCTGTGTAATCTCCCACAGACTCCTCTCCAAGCCCACCTGAGTCTCCTGGACAGACAGCAAGGTGCCACACATAAAGCTCCCGATCTGGTCCAAGGTGTTTGTGATCTGAAAGGAGACAGAAATAACAACAACAACACAAAACCTTGTTATCAATTAAGCAATCGATACCAAGCTCTTTGCTTCAGAGGGAAATCCTTCAAACTCACTTTACATGGCTAACTCAAACCAGTCTAAGGCCAGATGTGGTTCTGGGCTCCTGAAACTGTAAAAGACACACGTGAGTACTCACATTCAATCCAATGACAGATAGGATGAGGCTCTGTAAACCCTTTCCATTGTCATGCATTAGGTTGCTGTAACAGTTCTCCATTGGTGAGGACACAAGCATCTTGGCCTGCAAATACAGAATGGTAGGATGCAATAGAAAATAGCCAAACAACTAATAACAAATACAAACCACAGCGATGGTGTATATTGTCGTTAGAACATACGTAAATGAGTCATGTTAAGGTGACAGTTGTGGGGTTGTTTACCATGAGTTTATCCTTCTCCTGTAGGATGAGAATGCTCTCTCCCATAGTGTCTATCCCTGCCCGTCCTGCCCGCCCCACCATCTGCTTGTACTGGCTCCTCTTCAGGAAGTCTGCGGCCATATACGGTGAACGCAAAATCACCCTGGTTTAAATACACAATACAATGGTTTAAGCACACAAAACAGTTGCAATCCAAATAAGTCTATATAAACTCTACCAGTCAGAGAAATTCAACTTCTGTCCATGTATGTTAAGGGACACTAAAGCTCGCCTGCGGGCAGGTAGGTTGATCCCAGCAGCCAGGGTAGAGGTGCAGGTGAGCAGACAGAGAACCCCTGCAGAGTAGGCCTCCTCCACCAGCTTCTTCTCCTCACTGGTCAGCCCACTGTGGTGATAGGCCAGGCCGTAGGGGACCGTCTTCTTGAGCACAGGACACAGGGAGCCACTCCCACTGCTCCTCAGCTCCCGCAGCAGAACGGCCTTCTCTTCCTCCTTGTGCTGTAGGAAGTCCCTGGGGAACACGGAGCACAGTGGATCAGTCACAACAATCACATCCACTGGACAAGATGGCCACAGTTACGAGCACAGACAAGGAAAAAAAACAGATGTATGGGAATAAAGCATGTACTGTACTCTTTGGACATACATTAGAGGTGTTGATAAAGGCGAGGGGGAAATCTTTACTTTTTCAGGTACTTGCAGATCATCCCTGCCACATTCTCACAGTTCTTCTTGGTGGCACAGAATACAAGGCATGACTGGGTTGGAATAACCTCAGTCACCAAGGCGACAATGTGATCAGGATCTATCTTCTGCAATGCACTGGAGTACTAAAGAATCAGAACAAGATCAGTTGGCTTGGATTCAAGACTTCAAATACAATATGTGAACTGACCATTCTTAGCAGACGTTTTCATCGTAACCTGTATTCAACTTCTTTGCTAAGAAGACACTGGTAGAGCATCATTCAATATACAACTGATGATCACTACAAAAATACCTTGAAGTTCAGTGGCCGAGAGAGTCTGAAGCACTGCTCCTCCCTGGGATCCACCTCGTAAATGCTGTCCTTCAATTTCACATACTCCTTCAGTTGGACCTGGAATGGGAGTACACTTATCATTGGTTGTTGCTATGTTTGAAAGGAATATATATTTTTTAATGATTTTCACAATGTTCTATTGTGGAACCTCAAAAAAGAAGCATCAGAATATTGACTAGCTTTGCATAGTTTTAGCCTATTATTAGATTATCACATACTGGTCTGAAGTCATTGGTGTAATTGTCTGCCCTCAGAAACGTCTGAAGATCTCGAACATTGCCCAGAGTGGCACTCATCCCAATGATCTGAGTTGATTCTGTATGTTTAAAGAAGACAGTAAGAATACAGGATTGAGTAAGAATACAGGATTGTCACTTTATTGTCACTTTTACTACTTATTATAGAATTGTTGATTGTTGCTGACTGCTGTCATTGAGTGTGGAGCAAGATCCCAAAGCATTTCACTGTGTCAATTACAACTGTATGGGATACATACAAATAAAATTGATTTAGGATACATTTTCCACAGATTTTCTGGCAGTCATAATGATGATGGATTTGGAATAAGGTCACTTACTACTGATATAAAGAACTTTGGCTAGGGTCATCTCAATAATAGCACCTCTGCTGCCATCACCCAGCATGTGGAGCTAAAAAGAGAGATCAAGAAATATTGTGATAAGTACTAGCACATTTGCATTAAATACACACAAACAAAGATGATTCATTGTTAGTTTCTATTGATATTCTATTCTTTAAATGTCATAACCCTGTCTTTGTATTTAGGAAATTCTCGAATCTCACACAGTATGCACAGTAAGTTAAATGTTTCGTACTTCATCCACGACCACCAGCCCCACATTGTCCAGCCTGTTGGCCTCTATCAGGGAGTTGACCAGGCTGTGGGCCTTCTCTATAGTGGCAATGTACAGGGACCTCTTGTCCCTTTTCTTCACTGGTGGGAACCTGCCCTTACTGCCAGCATACTCCTCCACCATGAAGTCAAGTTCCAGGCCAAAGCTGGCCAACCCTCGAACCTGGGAATTCATTACAATACTTCAAAATGCTAAATATTTGAAACAGTATCCATGCTTATAAGTGAAATGAGCATACAGATACAGTATGCTTTTATAACAAATTATAATACAACCCACAAGCACATATTTAAAAAGGATAAGTCTGAGGCAGGTTTATGTGGCCTAGTCTTGAACCCCATGTACCTTCTCCTGCACCAGAGATACGTAGGGGAGGATGAAGAGAGCGTCCCTCTTTCTGCACAGCAGCTCTTTAAGAATGAGAATCTCAGCTACAAGAGTCTTCCCTCCACTAGTGGGCAGGGAGTAGATGAGGTTCCTCCTCTGCTGAACAGAGTCCAGGTTTAGACATGTCTTCTGCCATTCTGAAATACAGGAGGACGTTGACAAGTAAGCTCTATAGTATGAATATGAACCATGAGCTCAGATTAATCATAATCAAGTAATATAGAAGCTGGCAGCTTTTGGTGTAATATTAAACTGTGTTTGCACAGCTAACAAGACAACCACACAAATCAAATCATGTACAATCCAGGATCACATAGATGCATAACTGCAATGAGGACATACACTCAGATGGGGGAAGGGACAAAGGGAAGTCATAGAGCGATAAGCACCATACAAGTCTTTGATCCCTCGAAGGTTGCATATCAGCTCCTTCACTTTTGTGGGAAGACCAAAGAAAGGCCCACGGTCCGTTGTCTCCATGGAGACAGATTCCATTGCCTGCATGGCAAAGCTGATTTCCTCTGTAATAACGGCCTCTTTCTGTACAGCAGTCCTCGAAACACTAGAAGGAGCTCCTGCATTGTCCAACATGGCTCTCTTCAGATGAGCTGACATGCTCTTTCTGGCTTTGGGCATGACAGGTGCTACAGCGTGCCTCTCATCTTTATCTTCAGTGCTGACAGACCTCTCTGGATTTCTCACAGGCGTAGATGTTGTCTCCTCTCCTAAGCAGGGTGTCCTCTCAGCGATATGGAGAATGTCTTGTTGAAAAGCATGTAATGAGCTTGGCATGTCTGTAAAGGATTCATCCCTGAAGCCATCTAGAATAGAGTCAGTGAGACTGTCATCACACGGTTGTTTCAGACAGCTGTCTCCTGATGACCGCAATGCAGTGAAGTCAGGGTTCTCATGCTGATGGTCCACAGGGTCTCTGTCGGTTGTATGATCAATGTCATGCTCCCTCACGTTCTGCTCCATGTAATCCATCTTTGTCAGGAAAGAGCTGTCACCCACAATGCTGTCATAGTCCCCAAATAAATCCTCATTGTCACTGCAATACTGCAAAGAAAGAGCAACAATGAATATTATATTGAAATTAGCATGAACATCATAATCACTAATAAAATAAAACTGGTGTGTCCTGTAAATGCTACTTACTTCACTGGACTTTACATCAGTCATGGTTCTGGTCTGTACTCTGACCGTCTGTCCTGTGCTGTCAGGACACTGTCGTCCCAAAGCACTTGCTCTTTTTCTGACAGGCGTCAGTTGACTTCGCAGACTGTCCCTTGATCTCTTCCTCGAAGACACTCGTTTTACTTTGATTTCTCGGTTTTCAACACTCATTTCAGCACTCATCTGACACATTCAGCAGGTGAACTAATTTCAAAACAAAAAGCTAAGCAAACGAACGTTAGCCATCATTTGCTACGGTCACAGGCAGTATCAGAATATTAGATTTTCCTCGCTACAACCATTCATCTCCGGCATCTAAAAATAAACATGTCAAAGCATGTGATCAAACAAGAAAGAGCAATAGCCGTAAAGCTAATTCACAACGTTCACTGACATAATTTGAATTTGTAAACATTAGGCGACTAAATGGAGATAAGCCAATCAGACTAGAGGGCAGATGGTAACTTCATAATATATCCGGACATTTGTCGACCTGTTCCTGCTGATAAATGTGTTACATGTGGTCATATTTGCGGTATTAGAATACATTAATTACACAGTTGTTGCTGGTATGATCATTGTGTTAGCAGTATTTAATAAATCACAAAAACGTTGAATATCGATAATTGTTTATAGGAACCAGTCTCGCAGGAACCATATGTGAACACAGGAAGTTGTGTGCATCAACATCCTGATGTGTCCTTCAGGTCAAAATGCACGCTATGAGAAGACTTCGAGCATTACAATTTACCTTTTCACAGCATGGGATAACACGTAAGAGACCCGTTTTCTGTTTTCTAAAAGGTTTATGAATAAATACATTTTCTGGAGACAGTTGTGCTTGGTCTTACTTACGTGCTCACCACTGTGTAACGTTAGCTAAACCTTGCTAATGTCCTGATGGATACTGTCACAGATGATAACGTTAGATTACTACTACAGGTTTCTAATGATGCTTCTCTTTTCTCCTTTCGTAGAGCAATGTGTCAGAAGACTCTCAGGCACGTCAAGTGTAATCCAGAAGAGTGATGACATGGTAATCCATTGGAGACATTCCTGCTGCCCATTTCCTTTTCATGATATTGTACTCTGACATGCCTTCCACTCCAGTGACATCTTAATATTTTAAAGATGCAGTTAGCCTAAATCCAAATGAATGGAAAATATGTGAACCATCTATATACATTCCAGGCTTTAGTTGATGCACATATTTTGTGGTTTATGCATTCACCTATATCTACACACAAGCTATGGAGGACATAATCTCTACCCCTTTTGAGGGCTGAGAATATCTGATTTAGTGTTTTTCCCCATTAGCCTGTTCAGATGGAGAATCCATACAAGCAGCCACAGAAGGGCTGCATTCTCTGCAACATCACAGTGGATTACAAGAATGTTCAGGTCAGTAAGAGAGTATTGAGTAGTGATTAGGAATTGTGTCATTTGATAAATCAATTTGCTAAATATGCTCAATTTGTATTTTTTCTTCCCTACAGCTGCTGTCCCAGTTTATATCCCCAAACACAGGCAGGATTTACGGCAGGCAGATAACAGGTGAGAACTGTAGAAGGTTTAAAAAACAGTATCTTAATCAGCAAACATAATCTTTTTTCATATTAAGATTGGTACTTTGTTCCCAGGTTTATGTGGTCGCAAGCAGAAGGATGTTTCAAAAAACATTAAGAAAGCTCAATCAATGGGTAAGTCCTCAAAATGACAAATTCTGAAAATGATTGCTCCAAATTGGGCCAAATCAGGCTTAGTTGAATAATCTTAGTGTTGTCTAAAATAGTATAAGCATCAAAGTTCAATAGTCGCTTGCACAATATTGTGCAATATCCTAGAGAGCCAGTGCAAACTTGCGCCAGAGAAATGTAAAAACTGTATGAAAGATGACTTCCTATAATGCTTATGAAGCAGATTTGCTAGTGCCTACCTAGATGTGCTGCTAAGAAGAACTGGGTTCACTGAGTTTCTCAGCTTTACATTTCTCTGAGGCAAGCTCGCACTGGCTCCCTTGGATATAGGGAGATAGTTTATAAGCGGCTATTCAGTCCTTCCTGTAATGAGTGTTGTTCATGTTTTCGTCCACAGGATTCATGTCAGTGACCCACAAGAACCCACAGTATATGAAAGATCCCAACATCTGTGACATCAGACAATGGGAGTAAATGTATTAGCCTCTGTATTATATGGTGTTAAAGTCTTGCAGCAAAACTGTAATTATTAATTGTTAATTAAAATATTTCTCAACCTGGAATCTTCCATTGTCTGTAAGTTCTTAGTGTGTCATACACAGATACATAGATGAGGCATCTTCTACCGTGAAAAAATAATCACAGTATCACACCACATATTGTAAGAAAATAATGTAATTAAATACTGTACAAGTTCAATAACAAACAGCTTGAACAATTACAATGTTTGTATACACAGTTGTTTTTGCATTTCAAGTGTAATTACTTGTAACTCAAAATTGAACATTTAGTCTCTGAAGTCAATTTAAGATATGCTGAACAATACTAGTAACAGTAGGACAAGCCCAAGAACCCACATGTGACCAAGGCACATAACAGTGATTTTTCCTGAATGTTTTTGACAATGGCTATCATCAGAAGACTGGGGAATTAGTGAAATCAAGATTGGCATTTGCATTAGTCAGCAACTCCTCTTCTGTCTCTGACTCACTGGCAGACAAAGAAGATTCTTCTGTTTCCTCCACCATGCCTTTCCTCCTCTTGGGAACCTGAGATGATTCAGCGAAATGGTGTTTTCTGCAGGCTGTGACTCCTTTCCCCAGTCTGCTCTTCCTGGCTTTGGGGAGTTTTTGAGTCAGGATCAGAGGCAGTGTTGTAGTGATGTCTATCCCATGGTCAGTGGTGCAGTAGAACTCTGGCACAGGGAAGCCCTGTAAGGTCAAGGCCCGTGTTTGGAGTAGGGCTGACCCAGGGAAGAGTGCCCTCACAGCCTCACAGAGAAGCACATTCTCCTGTGGCTGGGCTGGTGAGGGCTTGTCATCTGCTGAAAGAAATAACACACACAAAAGTGAATGGAGAGGACCCAAAACATCAGATTGGTAAAAAAAAAAAAATTACCTGCAGAGGGATATGACATCATACCTTTTCTCTGCTCTTGTTGCTGTCTCCTCTCACTGACAGCCTTCCTGAGAGCAGAGACGTCTGTTAGCAGCTTCTCCACCAATCGCTCACTCTTCTCCACATCCTTACATGCTGTCTGTGCGAGTAGAGAAAGTAAAGAGGGTTTATGGCTTATTGAACAGTGGAATGAATGAGTTAATGGCTGTACATAGTAAAGTAATTTTGAAGAGTAAAATGCTGTAACAACACGACTAATAATAGGATTGTTGTAAGTGTCATTCACACATCATATGGTTCTGAGTATGACCCATATTGTGCATGTCATTTCTCATGCCGTTCTTACCTCCAATTCAGCCTGCAAGGAGTTATTCATGTCATTAATCTCATCAACCTCTTGCAGGGATCCGTCTGAGGAGAAGAATTTAGACCTGCAAAGAGGTCAAAAGAGCAAAGGCAAGGTCATACAAGCAGTAGACAGACAAACACATAGGAAGATTAAATCTTTGGAAATGCTCTGGGTTAGTGTTCAGTACCTGTGTTTCCGAATGGAACGGTTGTAGTTCACTGATGAACAAGATGAAGAGACTCTCCAGTAGTCCTGCTGTTCCAACAAACCCAAGTTGCTCACCAGGACAGGAAGGTTGTGGTACTGACTACTAGGCGACAGAAGAGAAGAAGCATGAGTATGATCAGGACTCTAACGCAGAGAGCATTTCAAACCATACAATCACTCACTGCATGTATTATTGCAAAACACTATGACAGGACAACAACAACCATATCAAAGCAACTTTCTAGTGAGAGTGAGAAGACATTCAGGCAAGGGTATTTATCATGAATGACAGATTATGTAATTATATATCATTATGTTAGCCTCTACAATGGAAGTAGAATGTCCTGACCTGCCATGTGATCTGTAAACAGCATACTCCAGTTTGTGTGTGGAGCCTGATGATGTGACCTCACTGGGCGTTAACAGCAGGAATATCAGCTCATGATTGGACAGCACCCTCTTTAAGTTCTCATGTACTCTTTGCTCTCTGAAGGAAATTTGTTGACTTGTGTTCCTCCGCTGTTTGTACCAACCAATCACATTCTCCTTGAAAGTACAATGAAATGCAATGAAATAAAGTGAATAAACACATGTGTAACACAAAATGTGATCTCTCAAAACAAAGAAAAGAAAAGAGATATATCTAAGCCATCTTATTTCACTTACCTCCTTGTAATTGGACAGGATGTGCCTCATTTGATCCATGTTCACCTCTCCTAAACCATTATAAAAGCTACGGTGGATGGTGTGGGAAGACAAAATTAGTGACATGCATGCTGCTGGTAACCTCAAATGTATTCAATCCATATTAGAAAGTTGTATTCATGGTTGAATTACATTGCTGTAACATCTTGACTACAACACTGTGTAACATTATGTGATAAACTGTGTCATGCGCAGACAACGCTTCAGAGTATGATAATTACCTATTCAGCTTGGGACAGGTTATGTGGTTCTGAATGTCTGGAACAGAAAGAACGTTGTAATAATAGCAGTTTATCTCCTAGCTAGATAATGGCACGATGCAGATTCAAGAGTAATGACTTACTTATTGTGTGCTCAAACTGAATATGATCAATTTGAGAATCAGTGATGTTGCTTCTCTCTTCAGCTTTGCTCTCCCCAAGAATGAGACCTTCCTACAAAGTTGAATTTAGAAGCACATACTAATTTTAAAAAAAATCACACCCACTGGGTGACACAATCACTGGTTCAAATACTTCCGGACTCTAGTCCATCCTTGCTTGTTTTACAGCTGGTTAGATAACCTGTACTTGGCTAGATAGTTAGCTAGCAAGCTAACATTAGTAATCTATATTTCCCTATAAACTGAGGGAACAAGGGCTAGCTAGACCTTATGTTGCCACATCGCGATGAACTTATAGCAAACATACCACGTCAGAATCACTATTGAAGTGCTGAAACATCAATGAACCAAGAACAAATCCCGAGATGCGGACAGATGAATTCGAATCCGCCATGTTTCTTGTTGACAGAAATGATACATCAATTGCATTGATTGCATTACCGTTGCGTTAAAAAGAGCGCAATGTGTGCTGTTGGGACGCGCATGTGCCAAAGCTGCACTATTGATGCGCAGCTTCTCTGTGCGTGACAGGGTTGAGATGGGGGGCGTGTTTTCACTACAACTACGCCCAGACGTTGTGTTTGCTTCAGCGAAAAACTTGTGCTCAACCGTGTGACTGACCACCACTTGCGGGTCTGGAAACATGGGAAACTCGCCAAGACTGCAAGGAGGTCTTCAGGTTTGCTATATTGGGGGGAAATTGTAATATTTTGCGTCTGTCGGATTATTTACTGGATATGATTCTTTGTACTGTTCTTGTTATTTTATAGATCAGTATACGAACATCAAATTGTTGTTCCTGCCATATATATCTATATAGAGAGAGTAACATATGATGATGAGTCATGATGCGGGTGTCTCTCTGTAGATGACTTGATCCCAATGTGCCTGACCACTGGATGACAGATCACTGGGGGGATGGAGGACCACTCGAGTATAGCACAAGTGTTGCTGCAGGTGTGGCTCTCTGTGATGGTAGGCCTCATAATGGTACCTGCTATGTTTGGCCTCTCCCTGGGGGTTACTGGGGTCTACATCAAAATCCTGATCAAAACCTTGGAGGTAATCATGCTGCAATGTCTTTCTCTTACTCTCTAACTTTCTCTGCAAATGAAAAATACAGATATTTACAGCTAATGTAGAATTATATTTATTTTGCATACTTCTGCAGTTGTCTGATATTAACAGAGTAATGTTATGCTTTGGTGTGGAGGTGGTGTATGAAAAACAAAATACTCCATGTAACTGTATAAGATATAATTCACTGTTGTGAGGTAGTGTTCTGTAGTGTTCAGCTAGTGTTCTGTAGGTACCTGTTGCCCCACTTGCTCCTTTGAACAGACAGTCCATGTCCGTGCTTGGATGTTAGGCAAGGTGCAGTGTGTAGCAGGGATTGTGTGAGAGGTCAGATGATAATAACTGTTGTCTGGGCAGTGGGCCACCCTAAGGATCCAGAGAGGACACAGGGAACAGCCCCGTCTGTCAGTGCCACAACCGCTACCTAATGGTAAGTGAGTTTATACCCACAACCCCAGTGAGATGGTTTTTAGGTTGTGGGAGTCGGCTTATATATGTTTCACAAGTTCAATATTGTTTATTTTTGCATTGTTAACACCCAGTGAGATTTGTTAAATGAGTCACTTTTTAACATTAGAAATTATTTTCCACCATTTTGTTTCTGGGTCCATCTTTTATAGGAAAAATGGTTAAAAAACAAAACAAAAAAACCATCAAGAGTCAAGTTTAGAACATTGTGTTCTGTTGGATAGAGTTAGAACCCTGATCATGTGACTGTGTGTCTGTGTGGGGGCCTATGATTGGTCAACTCCTACGTCTGATGTGGGGGTGCTGAGCAGCCCGTCTCAGTCTGATGATGCAATAGCCGATTACATAACTGCAGCCAAAGAACCAACTCTCTCTGTGTACTATATAACCCTCGACCCATATGCTGTGAAATACTGTATGCCCCCTTTTCAGCTGCTTTTTGTGAAATATACTGTAACCTACATTTGAAAGAGGTTACCATCTCCAGTACTCTGCATGATTGTGATCTATGATGCTTATTGGACATTTACCAAGTTCTGTTTTCCACGGCTATGACAAATTGAGAGTGATGGTGTTTCAGGCATTGTACTGAGAATTTGAGATGTCTTATTGTTTATTTGGAATAATACATTGTAACAACAGACAAGCCTACATTATAGAATTGTTATTGTAACAATGGCAGTGATGAGTCCACAATCACAAGACATTGTTTATGTATTGTTTATTACACCTGTAAAACTATATTTTTTATGTAATTGGAGCTGTCAGAATGTATTACTGAGCATTTGACTATCTATCAATCCTTATCCTTAACCAGGGCTGACAGGAAATATATTGAGCCTCTTGATATGAATCTGGAAACAGGAAGGACATATGACCATTATGTTGTGCAATAAGTAAATCATTCAGTGAAGTTAACAAAATCCACTGTATTTGCTCCTTTCATCTAGAAACATTGGTCAAACAGTGAACATGATATTGAATCCTGTATTGTAGTCATGATACAAGTGAACCAGCCTATTCAAATCTAAATAATGTAAAAGCTCAAGAGTAATACGTTTATATCTAAAAGTTTTACTGGAGCTGGGTAAACTGCCTCAGTTCTGAGAATGTAAGGAATGTAAGCTCTCAGTTGTCTTCACTCAGTAGTGCCTGGTACTGAGATCATAACAGTTCTCCATTGCACTTCTAATCAGCTGTACAATGTTTTGACTATCTTTTGATGCCAAGAAGGGAAAAGCAAAGATAACAGATTTTAGCCATTCATTTTCTACCTCTGTACACTCTCTCTTAGACTCCACCTCTCGCCTCGCCTTGTATTGTCATGTTTGTTGTGCTCCCTGACTAGGACTCATACAGAGGACAGGTGGCTCCATGGAACAGGAGATGGGGGAGCTGCGTTGCTATCGTCCCAGGTCCTTAGCGGGGGGAGAATTTGCACTGAGCGATGCCTTCTACTTCTACAGAAAGGGCCTGGAGAGCATCATGGAGGACCAGGTGACCCAACGCTTCTCCTCTGAGGAGCTGGCTTCCTGGAACCTGCTCACTCGCACCAACCACAACTTCCACTACATCAGCCTGCGTCTCACAATCATCTGGGGCCTGGGCGTGCTCATACGCTACTGTGTCCTCTTCCCTCTCAGGTGAGTCTAACTGCCTATCACCAGCATCTTGATGTTTCTTGGATATACTGTACCAAAGTATGTGGACTTATTAAAGGGGCAATCTGGGATTGGTACATCCATAATGATATATAGCCATTGACTCATGAAGAATATACATTATAAATGCCTCATGAGATTAGTTTGACTGTCTTACCCCAACATATAAGCTTGTTTTACAATGTAAACAATGTAATTGTAAACAAACATTGTATTAACATCAAAACATGGTTAAAACTCTCATTTTGATCATCTCATGGTCAGTCCTTGCATCCATAGCTCAGTCTGAATTTGAGAATGGTTAAATTTCTCCAGCCCCATCCCTCAGCTGTTTACCAAATAAATTGTAGGGGAGAATGCTTTGTTATTGTTTGAATCCCAGATTGCCCCTTAAAGGAGCCATTTTTCTCATGTTTATAGAGACAGCTTCTTCTTTCTTTTTTTTCCAACCTTTTGTTTTCTCTTCCTTACAGGATAACCTTGGCAATCATTGGCTTGAGCTGGCTGGTGATAGGGACTTGTTTGGTTGGATTCCTACCCAGCAGCAGGTAACAGCAGTACTGTACACTTTAAATGAACGTTATGAGAGAATGTTGGAGAACATTTGATGACTTGTGCTGATTGGGAGAGATTGTATATTGTCCTGGATTTTACATTGCTCCTCTGTGTTCTAGCGCGAAGAACTGGCTCAGTGAGCTGGTCCATCTGATGTGCTACAGGATCTGTGCCAGAGGTCTCTCTGCCACCATTCAGTACCACAACAAGTCAGTTTGCAACCACTCTCTTGTTCTGCCCCATCACCCTTCCCCATCATCCTGCCTTCCTCCTATTCTTACTATCCCATCTTGGATAATGCTTGCTTAAAGTCATTTTCTTTGAATTTAATAACAGTTTAAGATACTGTATCTCTATATATGTGAAAGCAATTCCTATTTTTACAGAGAGAATAGACCCCAAAAAGGAGGAATATGCGTAGCAAACCACACCTCACCTATTGACATTGTCATTTTGGCCAATGATGGGTGCTACGCTATGGTGGGTAACATAAACATTGCGGGTCAACATGTCACTGATATTTGATATTTCATCTACCACTTTAGTTCTAAGAGGGTTAGAGTTGTCATGCTCTCTGTGCCTGCTATTCTCAGGTAGGTCAAGTTCATGGAGGGCTGATGGGGGTCCTCCAGAGGTCGATGTCGAGGTCATGCCCCCATGTGTGGTTCGAGAGGTCGGAGATGAGAGACCGCAATGCTGTTACCAATAGGTGAGACAGCAAGTTAATGAGGAAAGACACCAGGAGCAGCATGTACTGTACTGTAGTATCTGTCTGTTCCATGACGCTAGACAATTACTCAGTTGTCCTCTGAAAAGTGAATGATTCGCTTGCCAATGAGATTTGTTAGCATTCTAATCACCAATGCTGTTTTGCACATTTAACACTTGCAGTATATTCTATTGCATTAAACAAAACACTCAATCATCTCTCCATCTATATTGTTTCCATCATGGTTAGTTTTGTTATGATTATTGATCTCCCTCCGTCTTTTCCCAGACTGAGGGATCATGTTGCAGCGAAGACCAAGCTGCCCATCTTGATTTTCCCAGAGGGTGAGTCTTTACAGAGTAGGACTGCTTCATATTCTGTGGTGTCTGGAGGGTGAGGGTGAGGTTGTTGTGGTGATCATAAAACCTCTCCATCCCCAATACAGGAACCTGCATCAACAACACATCAGTCATGATGTTCAAGAAGGGAAGCTTTGAGATTGGAGGGACAATCTATCCAGCTGCAATCAAGGTACTGTCTACAGTCATTATGGGGATAGAGAGGCAGCAAATCCCCTGCTCTTTTATCAAGCAACAGTTACTTACACTGAGAATAGTTACTATGATATACTGTACATTTTAGTTCTTATCACATTGACCCTGCTTTTATTCCCTATATCCCCAATAAGCTTTTAAGCTTTTGTAAGCTTTTGCGCTACTGTCACATACCATATTTATTATATTGGGCTCTAATTATACATCTTACATATGTAACATACCTCAAGACCTATTGCCCTTGTTCAACTGTACATATGATATTGATATTCATCTCATGTATATTCACTTATATTCATTTATTTATACTCACTGTAATACCTATACTGTAATACCATGCACTGTACAATATCATGTCTTTTGCACGATGCCACTATCTGGTTAGATGCCAAACTACATTTCGTTGTCTCAGTACTTGTACTCAATGACAATAAAGTTGAATCTAATCTAATCTATTTTATAAACAGTCTCGCCATTCTCAAGAAGTCTCTTTTGATTGATGGTAGCTTGGACGTCTCCTTTGTCCCTCTCTGTCAGTATGACCCTCGCTTTGGAGATGCCTTCTGGAACAGTGCCAAGCACAACATGGTCAGCTACCTGCTGAGGATGATGACCAGTTGGGCCATCGTGGTGAACGTCTGGTACCTGCCCCCTATGACCAGAGAGGTAGGCCCTCAGACCTTAACGCTGTCTTCTCCCAGTCCCTCCTATGACCAGAGAGGTAGGCCCTCAGACCTTAACGCTGTCTTCTCCCAGTCCCTCCTATGACCAGAGAGGTAGGCCCTCAGACCTTAACGCTGTCTTCTCCCAGTCCCTCCTATGACCAGAGAGGTAGGCCCTCAGACCTTAACGCTGTCTTCTCCCAGTCCCTCCTATGACCAGAGAGGTAGGCCCTCAGACCTTAACGCTGTCTTCTCCCAGTCCCTCCTATGACCAGAGAGGTAGGCCCTCAGACCTTAACGCTGTCTTCTCCCAGTCCCTCCTATGACCAGCAGGTTTCACCTCATGCTTTTCCCCATGACTTCACACATTACACAGACACACATGTGAACTGATATCCCCCCGTGTTCACTGATATCAACGACTCTGAATGACCAGTAACTTTTAAGTGCGATGATTATGTTACTAAGTGTGATGATTATGTAACTAAACCCAGTAAGGTGTATGCTTCATGATTATCGATGAGTCTCTTTGTTATCTCTCTTGATTTGATGCTTTGGATAGGAGGGGGAAGAGGCTGTCGACTTTGCAAACAGAGTGAAATCTGCCATTGCACATCAGGGAGGGCTGGTGGACCTGTCATGGTAAGGACACCCTCAGCAAGCAGTGTCCTTTATTCTCACTTGCTATCTGTCGTCCTATAATCGTTATACTGAGAGCAGTGGCACTGTTTGGTGATCTGTTGTGTGCTCTGTGTCTCTTTACAGGGACGGAGGACTGAAGAGAGAGAAGGTGAAGGAAACATTTAAAGAGCAGCAACAGAAGATGTACAGCAGCATGATTGTAGGACAGGAAGACAGCAACTCACTAGAACTTCACAGTCAGAGCACCCAAAGACAGGAAAACAGCAACTCACCAGAACGTCACACTGAGACAGAGAGACAATGACATTGGAATTAACTCTGGACAATCTCTGACATTGTACTATTTCTACAAAGTATTTTACAGATCAAAGTACATAGGAATTGGATTTAGTCAATGGCATGTGTTATATTATGCAGATTCATCACAAACGTATGGTGAACAGAGGATAAAGTCTGAAGCTGTATCTTTTAATACATTGTCATATTGTAAAGAATGTATAATGAGAGGTTTTAAAGAAACATGTAAACAACCCAAAATCTATAAATCTGACTAATCCTTATTATCAAATTATACCAGATAATGTTGTTGTACAGTAATAATACTTGTTCTTACTTGCCCTCCAACGAAGCAAATTATGTGCTTACATTGATCCAGAGATTTTACCTACTTAGGTTTTGGTGTTTTCTCTTGTAAGTGAGATTATGCTCTTTTATGATCACACCCTCAGTTCTGTTTGCTGACACTTTGGTCAAAGTCCAAAACCTATCTATACATGCTGATGGCTTGAACCCTTTCTTTATTCTGAGACTAAGGGTGTATTGTTGTTTACTCAAAACAGTCTTAAATGTTATCAAATCTGCATCCTGGCTATGAAGTTGTCCATGTACTGCCTGCCTAGCTGTAGGGTCTTACATGGAACACTAGGAGTCAGTGTTTGCTAACTAAAGATCGCCACGTCTCTCATACTCTGACAACGATCTCACGGCTTTACTCACAAAATAATGTATTATTATTTTCTCACTGCTCAAAATATATCTACTTTGTATAATCCAAAATATATTGTACAGCAAACAACGATCACGTTTGAAATATAATGTGGTGTGAGGGTAATGTACTTGACTGAGGCTGTTTAATGAGTCTTAAATAAAAAAAGCTTTGGTTTTAGATATACACTCAGTCCTCTGTGGCTCAGTTGGTAGAGCATGGCGCTAACAACGCTTAGGTTGTGGGTTTGATTCCTGCTGGGACCATATATACTGAAATGTATGCACTCACTGCAATGTAAGTTGCTTTGGATAAAAGCGTCAGCTAAATGGCATATGTTATAAAACAACATTGAAATTACTGATTTAAGAACAACATTATTACATGTCAATGTAGGGGTCAGATACCACAATATGCTTTGACTGTTGATATATAACAAATAACATTTATTTATTTTACTTTTTTTAATTGCTTGTTTAAGTTGTTTGTAAAGATCTTTTTTAAAACCTCAAATGTTCCATTAAGCTGCGGTCTAGGTTTGTATTCTTTGTAAAACTCTGACATCTCACTCTAACTCTCTTCTGCTTTATAGTGATAAGCTCATTCATTTGACTAATAGCAGCATTGATAGAAACACTGACAAATCTTCACCTCAACAGGAGAACTTTTTAGAGTAGGGTCTCTCATGTGACAACCTATTTGTGCTCTGAAAGCAGCCAAGGGGATGAAAGAGAGGAAAAGAGAGCGCAGGAGAGAGTGTAGGGTTGCATGATCCCAAATCAAAAGCCTGCACAGATAAGCGTGGGTAAGACATGTTTACTGTGACTGCACTTTAATAAAGAAAGCAGAGACTGTGAAATAGCATTGAGTTATTCTTCCACACACAGCGAGCTGGAGCCAGCTTACATTTCACAGCCTCTCTGTGCCCACACCAAGACCATCTCCCAGCCGGCTCAAGCACCCGGCTATAATAACAATCCCGCAACTTAAATTGCTTGAACAGAAATGTTTGTTCTCTTCTAACAGGATTGTGAATTATTAATCGGATCTAAAGCCGATTTTATAACCCGATTGTTGAGGTGGGACTCTTGGCGAGCGATGCTCCACCACACCATTTACTGTGATGTATGTGTCTGCACATCTTTATATCCAATTTAATGTGATTCAGATAGATTTCAAAGGGACATCATAAAAAGCATGGGAGTGACCCCTGCAGAGCCTGGATGACTGTAGACTCCATACAACTGCCCAGTATGTCTCAATATGTTGATTAGATTTTCTCCATTTCAGTTTTACTCTGAAGTGATCTATACAAATGTAATGCAGGTACACTCAGTAAATATGAATAAATGGCCAAATTGAATCATTTTTCCTGGAGAATGTAGTTCATGGAGGACATCATTTTAAATCACAGTTTGCCTGGAACTGAGCAGCTTGACCAGTCACAAGGGTAAATGACTGTGGCTCTGTCTAAGACCTGCCATTAGGTAGAACATAATGCCTTTAAATGCATTGTTCTGCCATCCATTATGTGCTCAGAGTAGAACTCCTACACTAATGTATGTGATGTTGAAGTACAATGCAACTCCCAGAGAGAAATCAATAGAGAGACATGGAGAAGAATGTCAGGAAAGAGCATGTCTATTCTACAGACCCATCCATACACAAATTCAAGCATTTTTATCTTTTCCCAAATGTTATTGCATCAAATTCATCATGACCGCTCACTTTGTGCATTTTGGGTTCAGTGAAAAGATAACAGTGAGGTCCAGGGACAGAGTGTTCTGGTGAGCTGGGAGGTGTGAGATTAGCTCACCTCCACTGTCCTATCTCTCAAGCAGTCATCCGTCCCCTAAATCCCACTTCTGACAACATGCTTCTGAGAGAGATCAGTCAACAAGAGGCTGAGTTAGCAAGCCACTCTGACACTGGCTCTTTTTTGCGTTCTGTAATCATTTAACAGCAAGCTTGTGTACCGACCAAAGGCAATGTCATACATTTTTCTTCAAAAGTTTCTTTCATCATCAAATCTAATCTGAAAGAGCAGTGGACCTGATTATAAGGAAAATAAACTATCCCATTTGTATTACTGTTGTGTATGGTTCCAGCAAGGTACCTACAATGTAACTGCAAAAATAAAACAGATGTGGCATGCTTCAAATGGAAAGGATGAAAGAGTGTGTGTTTGTTTGTCACATGAATAAAACAATGAGACAAGTGTGCTATCCTTTAATTCTGTCAAGAGTGTTAATGCTTTCCACAGGCATGGCCTAGACTGGACCATAGCTCCAGTCAGAAGGTGAGCATGATGCTTTGACATGTCACAGTACAGCCAGGACTAAATCAGCCTTAAGACAGGTCAAGGCAAGGCTGTCATAGACAGACACGCAGCATCCAGTTTTGAGAAGAATAGTTTATATTTGTATCTTGTTGCTGTTATTTTCTTGTTATTTTCTCCCTCTGTGTATTCTTCCTGTAAAGCCCACCTGTGTATGAAGTGTGCAACATAAATAAAGTCTGTCTGTCTGTCTGTCTGTCTGTCTGTCTGTCTATCCATATCTGTCTGTCTGTCTGTCTGTCTGTCTGTCTGTATGTCTGTATACCCATCTGTCTGTCCATATCTGTCTGTCCCCACAGTGATAGAGTGGCCAGGAGGGGGAAATATAAGACCAGCCGTTTCAAAGTCCTGACTGATTTGCATACACTAATGAAACAGGCTATAATTGGTCCACATTGATTTTTGTTTGATTGAGCTACAATGGAGTCTGAAGTTCTTCAAGTGGAGAGCTGATTGATTTGTGGTTAAATTGAAGATTATTTAGTTTTCGAAATAATTATGTTCTTATGTAGTTATCATCAGATATTGACTTAATTGTATGCCTTCCTTCTCGGATGTGCTCTCCTTTTTCCTCTTCTGTTTCAGACTGGTTTGCGAGAATGTTACATTATGCTGAATGCAGACTTCAGGGATGTTATTTTCTTGTCTTGTAAGTTGTCCTATGTTAAGTTACTGTCCATATTAGTTTGAAAGAGAAACATGGTACATCAGGAGCGGAAAGTTTTGAGTTCTCTCCCTCTCTCTCTCTCTCTCACTGACCAAGTTTTGGTGTGTGTACTCCTTTTCATCACAACCTGAAATACAGATTTAGGTCCACATACCTTTCTCCCCACAAAACACCAGAAAATGCATTGTGTTGGTGGGAACTAAAAATGGTGAGTTTCATGAAAAATGTCCTTCGGTGAGGTACATGAAGGTATGTAATTGCAGACTACACTTTGCCCTCGGCCCTGTGCCTCAAAAAGTATTTCTTCTTTTATTGACAGAGTAGCAGAATTTCACCTTGAGCGTGGAGCTGGCAGTGGCCCACTGCTCCCGCCATCTATCTCCTCCTGATTGCTTTTGTTTCCAGGTCACCTCCTATCTATTGCAGCAACTTTTCCAATTTCTTAGGACTTGTTATATGAAGATATAAGGCATGGCCAGTGGGTGCTGATGGCAAACTGCTCTCTGGAAATGTACATAAACCTATAAAGAAACAATACCAAAGAAACAGATTCAACACTCCTCACTTTCATGCTTACTGAACAATGGATGATCTAATCTAGAATGGATTCAATGAAATTCACTGTGCAAGTTCATAAAATAAATAATCAAATAAATGTCTTGGTTCATTAATATAAAATTATCTTAGCCTGATGATTAATTGCATTAAACTTATGAAAGTGTGTTTTTGTACAAATCAAACGGGGGAAATGATGGATGATGAGAAAGGCATGATGAATGACGAAAGCAGCGGAACTAAATTGAAAGTGTACTCATCCGTTCTCTCTTCACAACTAATGATAAATTGAGCATGTCACATTGAACAATACATGTTCAGGTTTAAACATCATCTCCTCCACAGAGCAGTAATGTTGGCCGGCAGGTAGCTCAGTCTGATGGAACTCTTCACACTTCTCAGATGGCTTTTCTATTGGAGGCAAGGCGAGCAGCACCAGGGACGCTCCCTGGCTTTGATTTGCAGGGAATAATTGAGTGCCTTTGATGAACGAGCGTGGAATACATGGACAGAGCTTTTGTGTACAAATGTCACGGGCGGCAGAGTACAGTATTCAGAAGGGGTTCTAGACATGATCTTAGACTTGATCTTCTACTACATTTCACTTAGATGAACAAGATAAATATTTCTCAAATGTTATTCAAAACACAGTGCATGCAAAGGTTTCCATATTTCTCTCCATCTCTCTCTTTCTGTTTGTGTGTGTGTGTGTGTGTGTGTGTGTGTGTGTGTGTCTCTCTCTCTCTCTCTCTCTTCTCTCTCTGAATGGTAATGTTTTATTTTCCTACATCGACGATTGAGATTATCTGTGTATTATCTTACATTATCTTATGCTGTTTATTTAGCTACACACATAACAATATTTTTCCTCTATAAATATATATTCACAGGATGAATCCTCCTCTTCCTGTGGAGAGTGTGTTTTTGATTCCTTACACAACCTTTTTTACGAAGGTTTCAACCTTTCACTTTGTCTCCCAAAAAGTTAAAAAAAAATAATAATAATAATAAGAAAACTAGTACAAAGAATTGATGTCATGCATATTGTTTGCTTTGCTTTGTTAAAAAATAAACTAATTGACAAGCAGCCAAAGTTACAGATGATCAAATTCCTATTAAGATTTCATCGGGCTTGGATCCAGGCGACAGCCTATATTGTAAATAATATTACCATCTGTGAGATTGCGACAGTTGGGGAATGAAGACACGAGGATGGAATTAATGGGGAGAAAATAAAGATGGTGCCTTGGGCTCTCTATAAACATCAGTTATACAACTTCAATTGTATTACTCTGCTATCACAGTATTCTGGATATATACTGTACACAGTATGTAAATACATATATACAGTATATGTAAATACAGAATAAATAAATTTCACAAATATTGTTATTACTGTACACATTGCTGCATCTCTGCTACAAAGTTAACAACAGAAAGAGTTTTGCCGTAGGCTATTTATTTAAAAGCTTAGTCCCTTCAAAATTGAAATTGACCTAATCTTATGGGTTAGTCTCTTTTAAATTTGCATTACTGTTATGCTGTACCTAGTTTTTGTTTGGCAAGTCCAGATACTCCACAAGAATGTCACCTAACATGCCCTTTCTGATCATAAAATACGGAATGTTCTCTGGGGTTCTGAGGGTATGGCCTCCATTTTTCCATCAACCAAAGAGTGAGCCTCACCATAATCTACAACTTCACTGCTCCAATGTCATTCTCTACAGCAACTCAGAAAATATCAGTTCAACGGAGCAGCACACTTTACAACTTCTAAGCGAAATGAATACTTTTTAATTTCTGGGCCTGGGGTGGACCTGGGCCCCGGGACAATGTTGATGGATGGTGTTTTAATGCTGCTGAATGTTATTTTTACTGAACAGGGAAAACTATAAATTTTTACTTCATTGGCAATGATCGTGCCCTATGCATAAAAGTGCGGCGGGTGTGCGTTGCCCATGAATAATCGCCCCTCGCAGCAGATGTTACTTTGCAGAAACCAATTCCTCGGATAAGATTTGCAGAAGATTAATTGTCTACAGCTGTTTCATGGCCCGGCGCAATCTTAATACATTTATGATAAGTTTAAAAGCTCACTAGAGGCAACAGAGCTCCCATGTGAGACTGCAGACAGAAAAGGCTGCTTTATTCCTACATCTGGATTCATATCCTCTGTCATATTCATCATTAGCCTTTATGCAAGCCGACCAAGGCGCTGTGGATCATTATTGTGCAAGGTGCAACAGTGTCTTCCCCCTCTTTCTTTATCCTCTCCTTCTTTCTCATCATCCCCATATTTTCTTTTTTCATTTTTTTTGAGTGAGCGAATTATTTAAATTTGTGCAAATGAGTTGTTTCCATTTTTCTCCTCTCAGAGTGGAAATTGAAAGTGACCTGGCGTGACCCTCATCTATTACTCCTGATAAATTGCAGCGAATGTGCCGTCTGGATCACTCTAATGGTACAGACCTGCGCCAAAGATTTGTTAACCACAGCGATATGACCCTGCCCGTGGATAGCACCTGCACTAGTTAGGAACAATCACAGTGTTATGACCCATACTCAAGGCTTTATAAAGCCCTGTTTGAATATTCCTGAAAGAACCACGGCAATCATGTTCACCATCCCAATCGTGTGTCAGGGGTCGCTCTCAACAGGACAGTCATTTAAGGAGTTTTAAGAATCATTTCATGTTTAAAAGTTCCTGACACAGGCAGAGGGAACATAGATTGTCTGAGGATTTCATTTGCTCAGCGTTTAACCCTGTCCAGCTTTTTCCTCTCAGTCATTGTGTGCTTTTCATCCCACATTAGCTCATCTAATGGCACAGCAGGGTTTTCTCTCAGAGATGATCCTGCTGCCCACAGATTGTCTGTATCCATTATTTATGTGAATCCTCTAAACGCATGAATGGGTCACAGGAAACACTGTGACCTGTGAGTTACATTACTCTCCCCAATATTGTGCCACTATCCACATGTTTATTTATGTCATGAATATCATTTCAAATCTTTTTCATTATCTCAAAACGATACATTCTCACTCTGTGGACCATTACTTATGTTAGCATATATGTTGATCTCCACTTGATAGTAGCCTACCATTCGAGGTTCAAGTAGACCTATGCTGTGGCATTAATTGCAATTGTTGACTACAAACAGTTTTTACAGGTGTACAACGGTTTGATTAATTGCAGCTAAATACCCTTTATCAAACCAAGAAAAGTATCAATTTAACTGTCAACCTGATGCAAAAGCTATGGATGAAGTCATTGTATTGACTCAGATTTCGGTATGTTGTTAATGAGGAGTCTCTGTGTGTGAGGGACTGTGTGAAGCGTCTGTTGGATGATCTTTGTAAATGCCCTCACCTTCCCCTAGTACATTTAAGTGCAATAAAAGAAAGCTAAGTATTAAATGATAGGTAGATCATAAATAACTATAGCTAACCTTGGGTATTGCCTCATTTCAACGCCACCTCGTACATTGAACATGACTTAATATGCTGCAATAAAACGAAACCTTCAGTTCATAAATTTGCATGATTTATAAGGGAGACATTAAATTAATTTAGTGTAATAAATATGCAACAACATGAATGTGATGTAGCTGCATAATGTTCATTTATTGTAATGTGATGATGGGACTTAATTAGTAATTGGTTCCCCTTTCTTTCTCCGCTTCCTGCTCATTATCGAAAAAATAATTAAGTTAATTAACTTAATATTGTGCCTCTACTTTTGATTGTGCTTTTAATTCAGAAGACTTACAAGTAAATAGAACCTGGTGGTTTGTTGAGGGTATGAATGTCTGTGTTACAGGTGCAGATGTGTATGGTGGTAGAGTCAGTGCATCATCAGCGACTACAACATTTCTCAAGCATTTGACTGCCATTAAGGGAATCCAGGATCTGTCAGTGACCTTGATAACAGAGTATTGTTCAGTCAATGTCAAAGAGCCAAACCGCAGATGGTTTGACCAAAGACCGGGAGAATTAAACCATATTGGTCCTTAGTAGCTACAGTGAATGACAGGCAGCGAGAGAGAGAGTCAGGATAGATATGGACATAAATGTGTATCCTTTCCCTGAGCAGTTTACATCATCATTCCCCTGTGCCTCCTCTTCTCCCTGCACACCTTCCTGGCGTGTGTATAAACAGATACCTGTCACGTATGAGGTATAGGATGCCTCTTTAACAAATGCCTCATTCTTTGCGGATTATTTACTTTTAATAGGCGTGGGGGATGAGAAAAGCACTTAATATGTGCTCACACGAGGCGTGATGTATGGGGTCAACGTAACGCTGGTGGCATCGCCCCAGTTTGCTCTTTTCAAATAAATCTATCAGGGGCGAGGGGTTGGGTGGTTGGAAGGTATACTACGGTATATGGTAGTAGGAAATCTGTTTCCTCAGGACCGAGGATAGTGAACACCTCAAAGGAACTATTATATGTTTCTTTTCTCCTTTTTAGAGCCCCCTGTGACAAGTTTTGTTCCTTTGCTCATTATGGTATGTATAAGTCATATTCACCATAAGGAAAGGGTATAATCTTAGTATTTGAAAATTACACAAAATATCACTGACAATGGCTTTAAATGGAGCCATTTATTCGCCATTTGCTGTTATTAACATTCAAGATCAAATATCATCATGGAGACATTCTTGATGCATTGATGCTATGCTTTATGATTGTTATTAATGACCACCTACAACCCTTAATATCGACATGCCTTACTGCTTCTATTCATTCATCTCTGAACTCTTAATGATCAAAAGTATTAATTCCCACAGTTTTCTATTATTAATATCCTGGACGGAGATAAAAAAGTAATATTAACACAAGGCCAACATAAAGACAGAGTCATTACTTTCTCCCTGTCACCATTTGTCTTATTTAAATACCAAATGATAACACTTTATTTCAATTCAAATAAAGACATTCATTTTCTTTTTTTTGGTGCTGACTAATCAAGGCAATGTTTTTCAGAATGGTAATCAAAACTTGTAAAGTTACATCATAAATCTTCTAAAAGATATTGCCTATGGATCATGTATGATTCCAATTCATCTCATCTCTCTTTACCAGTGTTGGCAGAGCAGAGTCTTCTCAAAAAGGTCATCAGCTACGTTCTTAATTGAATATAGAAGGCAATATGTACTATGTACTACAATATTATACAATATGCAATATACAAAAAGTACAGTATGTACAGTACTACAATAAAATGTTTGTTGCATGAAATAAACACTATGTTGCATTATCACCTATCTACATATCACTGGATTTTTCAAGCTATAAATTGAGGTCATATGTCATAATGTCTTTGAGGTCCAGCAGGTAGCTGCATCTGATAAAAACAAATAACACAATAACAGAGCAAATTTTCATCCTTCTGTTTTATTTCAGATTCAATTGTGAAAATCCCCCAGAGTTTCCCAAGTTACTGTCTACTGTATGTGTGGGATGATAACCAGTAAAATCCCATTTCATCAGGACAATACCGTCTGAGAGGGGAAAAGCAGCCAGTAAACCAGCACACTGGCTCTCAGACTTTGATCAGGGCCTTGGGGAAGACGTAAATCATGTTATGCTGTGAACTTTACTGTCTGATAGACAGACCACTTGTGATTTTGGGTTGCCCTCTAAATTCTTGTCTCTACAGAATCACTTTTGTCAGTGTAATTCACCCATCTTGCTTGGCCTTGTAAGTTGACTCATTAATTGATCTTCCTGGCTTGAGTTCCCTCTGAAAATAACTATCCCATCCGACTCCTTTACCTTTCAGAGATGTATTAATTGAGCATGCTAACTATGTTTGAGCACTTTAGCTTTTTAGAGTTCAGAAAATGAGTATTGCGATATTGATTTCATCTTTGTATTTGTATTATTGGCTGAGCTTTTGGTTATTAAATAACTATTGGTTAATGTTCTTCTTTGAAATGATATAATAATCAACATTCAACAGAAATCAATAAAGTCAAAGTCAACATGGTTTAGATATTTTTACATGGTTACTCCAGACAGTGCACTGTACTGTCTCTGAGAAACAGGGAGGAAACCTCAACTGGAGTGGCGGGCATGGTGCAGATGGCTGGCTGGCTGGCTGGTTGACTGGCTGGCTGGCTGGCTGGCTGGCTGACTGTGGCTGGCTGGCTGGCTTGCTGTGGCTGGCTGGCTCGAGTGTTTCATCAGTAGAGGGGCTAGAGCTGCTGCACTTGTTGACAAGGAGGGTGGGGGTGAATAACTAGATTATGCTCAGCGCTGTGCACTCGGAAAATGAGAATAGAGGCTTCACCCAACACACACAGCCACCTTCCCATCATCCTTTTAATGACCTGTAATATTGTGGCAGGAGATTTCTGTCACACTGAATCTGATTGATGGGCTCGCCGATGAGACATTACAAGTGCAGGGTAGATTGACCAAACAGCTAAACATACAAATTATTAAAAAAGGCGGGGTCACCCACTGGACCCCTGAAGGAGAACGAATAGCCTTTAGTTAAGATGATCCTATTTCCAAGAGCAATTTATAGTCTATTGACTGGAGACAGTGTCTTTTCAGATGTGCGGAAATTGTCTTACATTGCAGATGAGATGCTTGGCTTGACACCGGATTATGGGGCCACGGCAAGAGCAAATATCACATTAGCTGTCCGGGAGCGGGAGAGATGATATCACATCAGTTGCTGTTCTGGACAGACAGAGGCACATATCTGCCCATCTCCAAAACACAGCCCCACCCTCCCTCATACACACACAAACACACACACACATACATACACACACACACACACACACACACACACACACACACACACACACACACACATACATACACACACACACACACACACACACACACACACACACACACACACACACACATACATACACACACACACACACACACACACACACACACACACCACTTCAGACAATTCCACTGATTGGGAGGAGAAACAATGCCTTTTTGTGACACCTAACGTATCGTTAAGGGGCCACTGAGAGTTTACGCTCAAGTGGCGTTTCTCATTACCTCTCAGGCTGGGATGTTTTGACAGGGGGATCCTTCACTGCCACTCAAGTCTATCAATGTCAGGAAGGGGCTTAGTGGCAGACCCATATATTTGGATTAAACCGGCTGAGTCATTAAGCCGAATGTTATTGACCTTTTAAGATACAACTTTAATAGCTTTTTCTCTCCCCTCTCTGTCTCTCTGCATCTGAAACATAAAAGGCTGCTGTGCTTCTGAAGTCCCCCTCAGGGTTTGGCTGGAATTGGAATCAAATGCTATAGATCCTCTCTTCCTTGTGGGTAATTCCAAGGGCTTTGTTGCAAAAAGGAGAAATTAAACAAGAGCACAAAGAGAAGGAGGAGCAGGCGACCAGGATTACAAGACAGCCTACTAATTTTCCAGTCTCTAGCCAAGCTAGACAAAGCCCAACTAAGACCACATCAATGGGTTTTTGATATTGTGCAATTGGGCTGCATGAATTTGTGGCAGTCAAATACTTTGAATTCTGTGCCATCCATATTTGATTACAATTAGGCCTAGCTTTCACTGTGCTTTGTTTTGTGTTACTAAAAAGGTGTGTGTGTGTGTGTGTGTATGTGTGTGTGTGTGTGTGTGTGTGTGTGTGTATGTGTGTGTGTGTGTGTGTGTGTGTGTGTGTGTGTGTGTGTGTGTGCGTGCGTGCGTGCGTGTGTGAGTGTGGTGTGTGTGTGGTGTGCGCGTGTGTGGTGTGCGTGTGTGCGTATGTGCGTATGTGTACATATGTGTGTGTGCATGTCTGTGGGAAAGAGAAAGAGTAAGGGGTCTGCTGTGAGGTTAATATCCTGCTCTGTCTAGAGTTCAATTTTTCATCTCAGGTGTGTTTATCTTAAGTAGTGGTTGATGGAGGATGACTAATACATAATGGTGATAGTCTCTGGGAACCACAACACAGCAGAGAGTATTGTGATTTATCATGGCTAACATGAAGTATGTGCAACTTCACATATCCACTTAGTCTATGGCAGTAAAAGATAAGCAATAACTTCAATAAACTTGGAACTTTGAGTACTCTTACAGAGACTATGCTTTGATATAGTATAGTCTGACTGTTTGAGACTACATTCCCAATCATAACACCCCCTTAATCACCATCATTACTGTGCCAGTTGACTTCTTTACCTTTGCTCCATTCACCATTTTACCTGTCCATACCAGAGCCATACTATTCACTCATCTCTGTCCCTCTTCCACCATTTTAACCTGTCCTGTCAAAGCCTGTTATTCACTGTCATCAGCCATCAGCTTTTTCCAATCTCAGGACCAGGGAAGTCACAGCTCTTTGTACAAGCGCCTACAGTAATTGAATTTGCTGCAGAAATAGCGGGCTGGAAAATTTCATTTTCTTCCCCATCGGGTGTGTATGTGTGGGGAGGCACGAGCGGGCGGGGCACATCCCCTCCTTCCTAACTTATCTATCCTCTCTTCCATCTCCCTCTCTCTATCCTTTCTCACATATACCCATGCCACTCCATTTCTACTCTCTCCAAAGTGCCTCTGTCCCTCCTTCCCACTCCCACTCTCCTCTCTTTCAACCCGTCTGTCCTCTTCCCTCTCCCCTACCACAATTACTCCCCCTCTCTGCCCCCCCTTCCTTGTGTACCCCTCATGTAACGCCCCCCCCCCCCCCCCCCGCCACCCACACCTCCAACCCACAAACAGATTTCGTTGTCCTCCTGGTTGCCTCTTCTCCAAAACATTGTCCTCCGATAATCTTTGTCACCGTGGGGGGTGGGTATGGTGGCGTGGAAGGTCTTGGGCGCTTGTCACCGTTGCAATTTTTCCCTAAATACCTTCCGCAAATAATAGTTTTCATAATGAGCATTAACAGGGTTGATTACATGAAATGGCCCTTTTAATTTACAGCGGGATTCTATTGATCACAGGAGCGCAGATTAAAGCGTTCAATGAAGCCAGTGATGAGGTATTAACCAGCTCGAGCCCCCCGGGGCCTGAGGGAGCAGGAGGCTGGCCACAGCTCTGCCTGTCTGTGTACAGTTATTCCCCTGTAATGAAGTGCCTCTATGCGGCGGCATGGAGCAGAGGCAGGAAAAATAGATTGAAGATGATGAGCTCTTCAAAGTCATTTCTCGCTCTCTCATTCCACCTCATGCCCAGCTCCTCCTGCCCCAGTCTCCTCTTTCCCCAAAATGCCTGGGATTTACTTAGCTAGCTGGACCGATGCAATTTTTATGACCTTATTGCTTTTTTACCATGGTAATAGTTTTGAATCAATTTATCAATCTGCAGGAACCATCAGGCATGTTGCCCTCAAAGATCAAGTCCAGGTCATTCCATCAATGCACTCAGGTGCACCGAGATGGAAAGGCAGAGGGGAAGAAATGCCTCCCCCCATACCCCATCACTGCCACCGCCCATATGAGAATGGGCTTCAAACGGCTTAGCAAACATGCTCTTACCAGTTTAACCCCTCATCCTGAACCCCCACAATCATGCTGTCTTTAAAATCAGAAGGGGGTGAGGGAGCAGCAGGAGAGAGAGAAAGAGAGAGAGAGAGAGAGAGAGAGAGAGAGAGAGAGAGAGAGAGAGAGAGAGAGAGAGAGAGAGAGAGAGAGAGAGATACAGCCGACCTACCACTCTCTTTGCTCAGTGACAAAGAGCGTCCCTCTCAATTCTGTTGTTGCACAGATGAGGGCTACCGTGACAGGCCTCTCTCTAATCATACAAGAGGATATTGATTGAAATTATTTCACATAAATCCAGAGAGGAACGGTCATAGTAGTATTAGTATTATGGTCCTAGTATTTCTCTCATTGGCCAGATAGATTCCTTGTTAAACTCATTTTCAAAGCAATAAGAGATAGAAAAGGACAATCTATTTCTTGGGATTTAACGTCTTTAAGCGAGCGTTACTGCCTTGGTGTCCTTTGTTTGGCTTCAGCAAATGTCAATTAATGTTCCATCTCCTCAGTCACATCAGGTCTGAGCACTTTCATTCAATTAGGCTGAATTATCTGAGGGACCGGCTACTGTACACCACATAATGGTAACTCAATAATGTGATAATGGCTGAATAGCTTTGTTTTGCATTACTGTAGATTTACAAATGGTCCCCAAGGCTTTCAGGATATGAAATATGCTAAATGTAAACATAAGATCATGTCTTAAAAAAAGGTGCAATCTGTAATTCAAACAAGCAATAAAGCGGGCTACCTGCTACTTTTTTGGTAAACAGCTGAGGGATGGGTCTGAAGAAATGTAAACACTCTAAATTTCATAGACTGAGGTATGGATGCAAGGACTGACCATGAGATCAAAATAGTTTTAACCATGTTTTGAAGCTATACAATGTTTGTTTACAATGGCATTGTTTAAACAAGTAAAACAATCTTATATTGTGGGTTCTGATGGGGTAAGACAGTTGAACTAAGCATTTATAAGTGAAAATAATCAATGGCTTTATATCATTAATTTAATAGTCTAATTTCAAATGATGGTAATTTTTGTATTCTCTTTGTGGTTGAAGGTTTTGCTAATTCTATTGGTTTTCACACATCTTAAATAAAATACTTTTAAAAATGTCCCTGTAAGTGTGTGTTCATACATGGCTGCATTGTGTGCATGTCTGTGTAAATAGTGTGTGTGTGTGTGTGTGTGTGTGTGTGTGTGTGTGTGTGTGTGTGTGTATATATATATATATATATATACTGTACAGTATGTGTGTGGGAGAGTGTGAGCAAGCGTACATATATGCATGTGTTTCTTTCTCAGAACCTATGGGGGACCGTACGCCACACAGGCTGAACAGAGGCTTCTTGGGGTGGTCTATATTTAGCGTCCTGTGAAAGCCATCTGCCCTCCCCTGTCTCCCTGGCCTTTTGCCTTCCTCACAAAGGGCCCATACGTCTCTGGGAGCCCCAGCAGAGCCCAACCTAATGAGCCTCTTTAAGGCTCTTTGAATTTCTAATGAATAACACTGCGCAGGAAAATAAACACATTGCTATTGATCATGCCATAAAGATTTAGACTAATTTAATAAGTGGACCCCAGCTTTGGCCGGAGTCTGGGAACACTGCCCCTTTAGCCAGAGGGGGCTGCTGTCTCCAAACGCTCTGTTGTTACTGCACTGATCCTGTCATTGGGCAGAGCAGGGGGCTGATACCCTGAACCCCACTGAGGCTTTGTGGGAGTTGTGGTGTATGATATCATATCATCTAGACAAAACAAACCCACAGGATGAAATGTCCCCTGCCACATCATACATTGTGATTGATCTACACATATCATCTCTCGCACACACACACACACACACACACACACACACACACACGCACGCACGCACGCGCACACACACACACACACACACACACACACACACACACACACTCACAGAGAGAGAGAGACACAAATTATCTTATACAAGTGTAGATAAAGTGAAACCTGATTAGAAAAGATGGAGTCACACTGTTATGATAGGTGATATTCCCCTCCATCTGTCACTTCACCTCTGATAGGTAGGTAGGTAGGAACACAACAGATAGCATCATCTTTCTCTCTCTCTCTCTCTCTTTCTCTCTCGCTCTCTCTCTCATTGTCCCCTCAAGGAAGTGGAGAGACCCTGCTGTTGGATATTGGCTTCTGGAGAGTTTAGTATGAAAGGTTGTCAGAGATGATCCTGATTAGCTGGGCCACTGAATTCATCTGCTGCTGAGACCCTTTCCTGACTGGAAGATCAAAAGGAGCAAAACCACCATGGTGTCCCCTATTCATTCCCATCCTAATGTATTGAAATGTTATGCAACATGCTTAAGTAATAGATGAGTGCAATCAAGTTGGAGGTGGATGATTGATTATTTGATGACACTAGCTGGTAGTTTTTAACTCATCCTTTTAAGGCACTGCTGCTCGGCCCCCCGGGTATTGGGCAGAGGACAGTAATGGGTCTTTAAGGCCATGCTTGATGAATATTTAAAATGTATCTTACATGCAACTGTGTCAAGGGCATCTGACTAGATGATACGTTAGCATCTCTCATAGTTATAAATCCTGTAGCGCTGAATAATGTAGCTACCATGCCAGGGAGGTAGAAATCGTATGGAAATATTTCATAAACCTGATTACATGGAAAAAATAAATACATGACTGATAAATGCATGTACAGTACTGTACAATGTCATATATTCCAGTGATGACATGAGGTAAAATTTAAGCTTCATAGAGGAGGAACATCTCTCGTTCACTGGGGAGTCATTGTAATTGATTATCATACAATAGAATCCTGCCCTTTTATGAGGGCCAGTGACTTTGTTCATGGGCTACAGCATGTCTGTCTGATGGGAAGGGAGGGTAGTGAAGAGTGGGCCAGCATCCAGAGCCCTCTCCCTGCCCTGACCTACACCATTCCCAGAAAGAGGCACTGTGCTCTGGCCAATATTAGACTAATCCCTCCCAATCTCTCTCTTCTTGGAGGTCAGCCTTAAAAAGAGCATTAAGCAAATAGCTAATGGAATTAAGGGTATAATAATATAGGGATATAGTGAGACAATTCTATTAACAAGATATAAATCATGTTGAGTGTGAGGTAAGTGTTTTTTAATTGATTGATGGAAACGGCGATCCATAGGTTTTCTGAAGACTAACAGCCATTTACCGTCTCCTGCACAGTAAAAGAGGCAAAAAGGGAGAGATAAGGAAATTACGCTGGGCTGGGGATAAATTATTCAGAAAAGATAATCATTTTGTGCTGACATTACTAATGTGAAGAAGCATTTAATCTCCCTCCTCTGGGATAGGGGACCTGGGTGAAGGTTTTTATAAAGATTAAAACTGCACCCTGAACACTGCTCCATGATTATCCACATCGCTCTCCTCTCTAATCAACAGAG
This sequence comes from Argentina silus, assembly GCF_951799395.1. Taxonomy (NCBI): domain Eukaryota; kingdom Metazoa; phylum Chordata; class Actinopteri; order Argentiniformes; family Argentinidae; genus Argentina; species Argentina silus. The sequence continues at coordinate 17,106,047 of NC_139659.1, read as the reverse complement.
GAGCCTTTAAAGGGAGAATGGGTGCATTCACCAAAACACATGCAAACACACACACTCATGCACATGCGCACACACACACACACACACACACACACACACTCCAATTTGCATCATATTTGACATGGTTTTAGTGGTGTTTGATGTTTTGTTTTTTATTTGTGAAATATTGATACTGTTGTATTGACAAATGAATTAGCCTAAATATTTATGAACAACATGGAGAGACAGAAATGCAATGCAGCTATATTAACACAAGCATGTACACTGATATCCATAAGGAAAGTGAATATCAGCACTAGCCCTCTTGAATCAACAGATTACCACCTGTATACCTACAACCACCTAGCCCCTCCCATGTGTTCTAACACAAATACACTCTCTCATTCATACACTCACACACACACACACACACAAACTCCTCTTCCACCGACACTGGTCTTAGCCCTGATGCATTGTTTCAGGATACAATGCATGCACATTATTTACAGGTCTCCATCTTCCGTCGCTGCTATTCACCTTGCTCCTTTTTAGAGGGTGAATTAACAACGGAAATGGGGAAAAAAGGAGAGAGAGAGAGAGAGAGAGAGAGAGAGAGAAAACGACAAGAGCAGGCCCCTGATAACCATCCGGTATGACAAATTATGAGTGTTACAACATGAGATGACAAACGTGCAGTTGTGCTGTAAGTTAACAAGGCTGTGATCAGCAGGGCCCCCGCGTGCCGCGCGTTATCTCCTCCTCATGTTTATTACAGCCAGCCTCTCGCCGGGCCCGTCCGGGCGCTGACATTGATCGACAGCTCCTATTAAGACCTTTTCTCTAGCAGCTGGCAGGAGCAGATACATTAAATAAAACAGTTATTGCTTTTCATTGCCCTGCCCATAAAATATGGCCACTAAATAGTTGTTGCCATCAGATGCAGTTTGATACAAGGTTTTAATTTGAGAGACCGCTCCATAACACTGGTGCAATTGACACCAGCCTTTGTTTGGGAACAATAATGATTGTGTACATCCCTGAGTATTGATGGTCTGTCTCCTCAGGGGCTTTGTTTGGTTTTATGTATGTCTCTGCTTGTCAGGAACAGGGCTGCTGCCTGAACGAGGATATTATCATCCCCGCCCCTCCTTTCTTCTCCCCCGTTCCCTTTCTACGTTCTTTCCCCTCTCACGCTCCGTGCATTTCCCCTTATCAGGATGTGTCAGTGTAGCAGCCCTAAGTGCTCGTCTGGCCACCAGATAAGACATTCCTTACAAGCAGTGGGTATGGTGACAACAATAACAAGGGGTTGTCAGGCTCTCTCACTGTGTCAGGACAACAATATCTATCCTGTCCTCCTTTTGAATTACAACTGTGGAATGGGCCCTAAACGCTTGTCTCATAATGTATAAGAAAAAGGATTGGGTTGTCCAATGCCCCCCCCCACCCACACCCCAACTACACACATACTCTACCCCAATCTACCCCTCCTCCCCAAAACTTCCAGGCCACTATCTCCGTGGTGACGGCGGGACAGCTGTGTGCATGCTGGTGGTGTGGGTGGTGTCATGTCCCTTGCTTTGTGTGCTGCATATTAAAAGCTTTATGGAAGCAATTAAATGTGTGCTTAATGGCGAGGAGTTGGCAGAATGAATGTACAATTGAATTAGCAGTTATGATGGGCCACATTACAAGATGAAGTAAATGCAATTACCTCTGGCGTTTTCTCTCTCCTCCCGTCAGGTTTGGCTACAAGATGTGAGTTAATTACCCCTTGTCACATACACTTTCCCCCTGATCTAATTTCCGTGCAGCTGGAAGTGTGGCTAAAGTAGAGCGGTCTCCTCTGTCTGGATCTCCATTGGTATTCCCACAGCCTTGTCGCCGTGTGATGCATTGGAGCTGACTCATCCCAATAATAATAGCTGTGCAAAGAGGTCTCGGCAGAGAGATTCTTGTGCTTGTCTCTGCAGGTTAACTAAATGTGATTATGTGGATGCTGAGCTGCAGCATTGAGGGTGCACTGGACAAGGATATGGCAGGTGGTTGGACTCCATAAGACTTGCAGGGAAAGAAGCAACAAACATGTATTGATATGAAAGAGAGCGTATATGTATGAAGTTTGAACATCTTTCCAGACGGCATCTCAGAAGCCTTTCATCAACAGAAGCCCATCGATCTCTCTGTGTCAATATCGGTTATTGAAATATCTAAGGGGCTGAACTTTGATAAGAACATATAGTAACATTTGTAATTTTCTCTCCAGGAGGTCTGAGGGGTCATTACTGAAACAATACATCAAAGCAATTCTCCCACTGTCAAGCAATCGACAGTGATAAGTGACCTCTGTATCAAATACTAAATCTAAACCTATATGAAGCTGCCTCTTATAAGGACACAAACTGAGGTTAAATGAATCATACTTGACGTATGCTTTCAAGTCTCTTTGGAGCCCAACTCCACTCTCTCAGAAGGCAGCCTCAAGTCCTTCCCCTTTCTCTCTCTCTCTCTCTTTCTCTCTCACAGAGACAATTGATTAGCACTGAGCTCTTAGGCATGGTCATTTGCCAGTGATAGAAGCTCGGCCAGTGTGAATGTGGTGTCCTTGCAGATTTAGTGGTCACTTCGCTCAACTTTGGCCATTAACCTGAGTGCAGCAGGCAGTTTGCCCCGCCCCCATCTGAGCACCAGCGGCACATTTATTACCCAGGGAAACTCTAATGGATCCCAGTTAAGGTGTGTTAACAATTTTTCTATCGATTAATTGGAGGAGAATCATAGCCAGACTAACTTAGCCCAGAAGATTTAGTGGCTTTTAAGGTAGTAGCGATGAATATAATGCTTTAGAAAGAGCTTCTGTACATTATATATATGACACCTGCTACATTAAGCTACATTAAGGTTTAATACATCTTCATTACTGGCACTTTGCCCAACCCCTTCAAGGTTGAAATAGAGATCCACCTTTCATTATACCACCCATCATCGCTCTATGGAGAGATATCAAATAATAATGGAATTGTTGAAACAGTTCTGCCCGAGTTGTTAATGTTAATCGATGTATTAAATATTAAAGATTTCCATAACAGGACTTTGAACTGCTGCCACGGTGCTCCCATCAGGAGGATTCAAACTGCTGCTGCAGGCGAAACTCCCCTCTCCTCACTAATTAGGTAAAGTAGAGGATGATGACAACCCCTGACCTCTGACCTGCTGCTGCAGCCTGGGACAGAGTGCTAAAAGTGCAGTTAGAGTAGCTGTGGAAACAGAGGCACATTTCAACAGGTCCTTTAAGACTTTCCAAAAGCAGCTCAACATCAATGACATTGCTGTGTAGTCTTTTAAATGGCTGCTGGTGTAGCGCCAATTAGCTGTTACACACTCATGTGAGCCTGAAAAATACAAATAGTGTGTGTGTGGGCTAGGGTTAGGGTTAGGGCTGAGGCTAGGGTTAGGGCTTGAGTTCTAATGTTCAGTTTTGACACTTATAAGCGTGTGTATCTATTCAGATTCACAGTTTCGGGAACTGCTATTATTGTGAGCCTGTTGACTTTTGAACTTGCTTTTGCAACCCCACATCCTATGTCTTTCATACGCAATATAGATTTACAAACATGTGCTCAACCTCAAACAAACACTCAATCGTTCATGGACAGAGGGCAAGAAACTCTCTGAGAATTAGTTCAACAGAAAATCCATCCCCAAAACACTGAAAAGTAAGAGACCATGTTGGATGAGAGACGGCTTTTGGCCCACCGCACACGACGCAGCAAAAATAAACGTCGCACAGTGAGCTCACGTCAGACTGGCTAGTGCGGGGGCACGCTACGGTGCCCCGTGTGTAGAGAGAAAACAGACTCCACTACAGGAGGCCTGAGACGGCCCCAGCCGCCCAGATATTCAACCTCAATACACTATTGCTTTTTCCTTCAAAGCATCCAAAGAGTTACTCATGTTTAGTTTGCAAAGCTTTTGATGAGAGCATGTGTCTCCTTGTATTAGAGTCAGACCAATATGATCTTTATTGCGTATTAAAAGTCAAATTAACTTATCTGTACATGCACAGCTAGGTTTGTGTGGGAGTATATTTTTACGGGTAGGGCTAACGGTAAAAAAGAAACGTGACAACATGCCAAAATTGGGATTTTGCTAAATTTGCTGTTGCTGACTATGATGGGTTGAAGCAGTTATTGAAGGAATAGCATTTCATCCATTTATTGTTCAATGCCACATTAGCAATCTGCAACGTTTTGGAATCGTTGCCAATAGAGCCTGCTCTGGGCAGATGGGCAGGCCCGTAAGATGGATCCATTGCCACATAAATTCCCTGTTGCCACAAAAAGAGAAAGGAGAACAGCACTAACAGTGGTTTATGGTTGGGGTTGGGTGCTGCCAAAAGCAACAGTTCATGCTTTTTTCTCAATTCAGACATGTGCGTGATGGATCTACATGTCATCTCTCATTGGCATTACTAACAGAGAAGAAAGACAGAAAGTCGCTCTTATCATAATGCAAAATCCACTGGTCATTGACATGCATACATAATTCAGTTGACATCGCTGAGGTACATATTTTGATTGTTCATTATTGCTGTTGAAAATGTGTGTCTCTGAGATTTTAGTCCCAAGACATTTTGGTAAATAAACATCAAATAAAACGTTCAATGTTTGACTTGATTGGCCAAGTCAGACATAAACCATTCTAGCTCTTTACTGACCCCAATTTTACCCTCACCTGTCAGAATTGTAGATTGAATTTTAATGCTCAGAATAGCCTACTGTATGTTTGAGATGAAATTTGAATGTTTGTATTTCCACATCATTTATGTACGTAAATGGTTGATAGAGTCCTGGAGTTTTATATGGCAAACAGATGTTGAGCCCAGCACATTTAGGCCCGTAGCACCTGCTTGAACAAACACAGGCCCGTTGATGCCTGGGTCTCGCCTGTTTTCTTTCCTCAGGCACCTTGCTGCATCCCAGCAGTGGCAGAGCTCTCTACTTGTGGGGCTGTGTGTGGTAGTTCCAGCATGTCCCATTATCTGGAGACCCCTGAGGACACTTTGAAGGTATAGCCAAGTTAGCGTTTGTTTTTCAGAGAAAAGTCCAGCAATGAGAGCCCTATGAACGTGGCACGTGAAAGCTTCGCTTAAACTACAATTAAATCTGGATATGGCATTATGTTCTTTTACAACTAAGAAAAATCTCAATGCTAAATATTTAGCAAAAAGAAAGATAAAGGTAATTTGAATTTACATTGCATTGTCCGGCTTTGTACATCTTGATGAAGAGTGTTTACAATTCTAGAGCAAATAACTGTGCATGGACCTTATAGATGAGAATATTCCTGTGTTCCTGGTCTCCTTCTCTTGACTAATGAAAAGCTGACTGTCCCTTATCCACCGGTAACATACCATTATCCAGACCATTATCTGACACCACACCAGCAACAGGCACCATAACAAGAGTATCTATTGCAAGCAGACATTAACAGAGACTGCTGCTTCATTCTCTACCCTCCATCTTCACAATTGACTTGTCATGTATTTTCCAGCTAATTAGGCCTTTTAAATTGGGGGCTATGTAAAGCATCCATTGACAAGAGCATTCTGGTAAATTGACCGTAAATGCTGCCATTCAATCAGGGACAATTACCTCCCTGTAGCGATAATCAGGATTAATTAATGATTGTAAATGGAGAGTGATGGGGAGGCAGGCAGTGTGCATGTATGTTTCTGCGATAGCAGCAACCTGTTTCACTGCAGCAGGCGGGGCCTTTTCTTCAGAGCTCGTCTGGGTTGAATAGAGGGGCCAAAGGTGAGGAGGGGGTGGGGGGGTCTAAGGGGGTTTAGAAAGGCTGGCATACATTTGTAAACCTTTTCACCTATACTGTACAGTAGGCAGTCCAGGCATCTGAAACTTCCTCCACAAATACTTAGGCAACTGAAAAATTCCCCACTGACACTACTCTTACGCCACATATTTCTCATACTTTTATATTGATCCATGTACCATATACTGTATCACTATGGAAGTGGGAATTGTGAATATATATATTATATATATATTCTCTACGCAATTCACATCCCCAGCCATAAAATCAGTTCCCCGTCTACTCTGCCAATAGTCTCCTCAATCTCTTCTCCATAAAGTATTCCTCTCACCTCTCTCTCTGTTCTGGGTTGAATAGACACTATTGGGGTGCTGCAACATGTCCCTCTCAGTCTGTCTGTGTCCATGGGCTCCTTCCCTCTGATCATTCCTGAGTGCATAAGGTCCCTGATTACTTGTGGCTTCTCTAGTTTTTTGCGATTAAGATCCACTCTGCCTAATCAAGTGGAGCTCCCTCTGCAACTAGTGACAACTATCAGCCAGGATGCAGAGAGTTCCCCCTGGGGAGTGGGGGGCCTAGTTACACCGTGCACCCCTCTTCTCCTGCACTGACAGGGTTTGTCTCTGTCGATTGTGGAGCAGTTTGTCTGACAGGTGATGGGGCTGGGGAGAGCAGGGATTGGGCCTCCACCGAGCTCCCTGCTCAGCAGGAGCATCCATTCACCCCCAGACTGTCTATACACACTGGCGGCTTAATTCACTGGCCATTAGGGTGGAGATTTGTTATTGCTCACCTTCAAAGGCACTGACAGAAAACATTTCAGCCACAGGACGGGATTCCCAAAGGGAAATGATGAAGGATTTGGCTTCTGCTGTGGAGCTCAGTTCTGACTGGAGGCTCGGAATACCTGATGTAGGCCTAAGGCTAGACTTCTTTGTAGCTGTTATATCAATTGCCATTTCTCACACACTGCGATAGTAGATGGTCTCTCTGTAGAGCAGACATAGAACAGTGTAAATTGGCCATGGGGATTCCAAGTCATGGAGCAATGGGCCTTGATTTGTCAATCACTTTTCAATTAGCAAATGAGTTGCACGAGGCAAGGTAACTGCTCGTCAGAATGACTTCAATCAGTCCTATAAGAGCTGAGGTAGGACGGAGGAAGGCTGAGCCAGCAGCTCTTAAGGATTGGAATTATCCACTTCTTCGTGCAGAGCAATAAAATTACCCTGAATATAACATAATTACCATTATGCCATTGATCAAATGGTCTGATTTTAAACCAGAACCACTCAAAGGCCAATAACATAACTTGAACAGAGAAGGGGAGAAAAAACCCACAAATAAAATAGAGTGTAATATCGATACAGCAATAGTACCATGCAGAGGGGGTATAATAGGGTACCTTAAGAAAACTATGATACTCTGTAGTGCAGCCTCAGAGGTAACACACCATGGGGACCTGAGGCCTGAAGCAGCACATCAGTCCCTGTCAGCCCACCCAGAAACACTACTGTAATACACTGAGGAAATGTATATCCAAATGTTGTATCCTCCTCAGGACCAAATACATAAAATTGGCCTCATTCCATGGTTCTTTTCAATTATATTAGAGGTTTTAGTAAAGATATGCTCCTTGATTGACTTTTGAGATTGTTTTTGGGATATCTTTCTTCCCTGACAGGAGCTTATTAAAGAGTCCTTTCCAACCTTTGGGGTCTAGAAGTCCCATGATCCACCAGGTGGCATAGTGGAGAAGTCTGTTCATGAGTCGCAAAATATTAAAATAGATTTAAAATAAGTATTTTTAATGACATGCATACCTTGTACGCATATGTATGTATTACTAGTTTATACATTGTTATACATGCAATAATCAATGATAGGAAATGTCTTATCTTACACTGATTATTGCTAAGCCTCCCCATTTGTGGAGCTGAAGTTTGATCCTCTTTTCAGGTGAGAATGGCAAATTAAGTGATCCGTTTTTTTCTCCTCTGTCAGCAGGTTTGACCTTCTCTCCCTGTGTGACAGCAGCTGGTGAAGGACATCCTGATTGGCTGACACTGCACTTCCGCCTGCCATTGCCGCGCCGATCGTTGCCAAGGTGTGAGAGGTCTGGTTGCCGTGTAGGCAGTTGATGAAGAAAAGGAATCGATGGAGTGAGGAATGATGAAGAAATGAGAGAAGGAGACAGACAGGCCGCAAAAATGAGTGTGTCAGTTTTGCAGTGACATTAAACTCCAAACTAAAATGCAGAAAGAGAGGAGGGAAAAACTAACAAGGTAATCAATAATTAAAATGTAATCTTAGAAAAGAGAACATGTGATTCATAGAACAAACCACAATAAGTTGCTCCTATATGTACTTACTCTGTAATTACATTAGTAACAACATTGTATTAATAGCCACAGCCGAAGCACACGCAGGATAGCAGTGATGTGCTTAATATATTAATTTTAATGCCAGCACAAAATACCTGACGTTTCGACAAGTGTCTTTTTCAAGGGTGTGCATTGACTGTGAAGTACAGTGACATTGTAATAACTCAATTAACAACATTGTATTAACATGCTGTTACATAGTACTATAATTGCTTTGTAATGGAGTTGGTCGGTTTGTGTTATTATACAAGTGGATTAAGGACTGCTCCTCATTTCACTTGTGTAATAACACAAACCACTCCAACTCCATATACTATGCATTACCTTATTACTGTGTAACAACATTTAAATACGATGCTGTTACTTTAGTTATTACAATGTTGCTTCACAGTCAATGTTGCAAAGTTGTATTTATTTATATTGGTCAATGTAATAAGATAGGGGTTACAGTACAGTATGCCTCAGCTATACAATGAGCTGTTTTTAAAGTAAGCCTTACCAAATCAATCTTAACAAAATTATGTAAAAGTCATTTGATTGTCAGAATGTTAACTCTGAAGCTTGGTTTTGTGGTTCATTTGAGTGGTGCTGCAGAAGATATAAGAAAGTAATATATTCCTCTATTCTTCCTTGGAGAATCATTACAATAATAACTTGGCTATGCAGGCAGGAAAATGATTGATGAATATATGGAATTCTAAACTGCTCTTTGGTTGGTTGCCAGGCAAGCGTGGTTTATTTGTCTTTATTGTGAGAGTCTCTGTTTATGTTCTGTCTCAGGAGAAACCACATGTCCTGAGAAATGACCCCCCCCCCCCCTCCCCCCAGAAACAACACAAAATATACTATTCTGGAGCACTATCAATTTTTACGAAAATTTCACTGGACTGCCCCTGTAGTTACTCAGTCTAACTCATTTTAAAAATGTGTCCATTAATCTTCAATCATTTCAGTGACAGAGCGGAGCTTTCTTCTCTGTGATGTCCATTGGTTCTCTGGAGGGGGATGTGTGCTCTGTAGGTGTGGTAGCACTGAGGCTTTGCTTATGTTTTGGAACCAGAGAACAGGTTTCAAATATCCTGTGCTGAAAATAATAGAATATCACGAAGTATACGTAATACATGCTAGCCCTTTTGTTTTGAATGTGGAACTTACATACAAGTACATACTGTACAGTAGGCTATGTCTGAAGATGCATGCCAGGTTAAGAGATAGGCATTCCAAAGCATGAAAACTGTACTCTTTCAGGGTATAAGAGTACTGTTTAAGCAATGGGTCAAGAACACCATTCTGCAATCCAGACACCTCAGTGCAGTCTGCACCTTTTCCACTATTTCCAGGCCAATTGATTTATTTCACATTATTAATGAACTTTGCTGCAGTCCCACTTGTCAGGCTTGGCCTGTGGGGGTCAATAACGAGAGGAAACTTGATGTTAGTGGATCCGGCTTAAGTGATTCTGTCGCACTAACGATTCAATATATCAGGACAAATGTCAGCCGCTTTTAATATGTTGGTTCACCGTACCTAATCTGCATAAGCGCTGGGCTTGGCGAGATCCAGACCTCACCACGCCACAAGACGTATAATGACAGCCTGAAAATTCCTCCAGCTTTCGGTAAATATTTGATGTAACAGGTAGAGGCGGCTGAACGGGATGGACGGCAAGTGAAGAATAAATAAACCTACTTCCTGTGTCTCTGAATGTCTGGACCAGGGTCCTCATTCTGTACTATTGTTGCTGACCAATTATTTAGTCCATTATGCACTTAAAAGAGAGGTATGCTTTGGAGCACATCCAATAAAAGCATATCCAGTAAGCTTCAATTTATTTTACAGTGCTTTATTGCGTAATATCTACATAGTTCAGCAGGAACCATTTGTGCTAAAATAGTAATTGATTGATAGAGGCTGTTGCGGAGGCCCTGTGCAGTATCTGCGTGTGTTTGATACCATTCCTCATTCCGTTCCATGCATTCCAATGAGCCCCTCCTCCGATTTCTACCTCCGCCAGCCTCCCCTGGTGTACGTGTACGGTGTGCACCAACGTGTGAGTAGCAGGCAGGGTGGGGGAGGCTTGTAAACACTTAAGGTGACTAAACTGCTGGCTCTAGTTTTCTGGCCCGTTGCTGAAATCAGTGCGATGGATCGGCCGGGAGAGATTTAGTTGCAGGTGGCAGAGGTCGGTGGATTGTGTATTCTGTGCAGTCAATAATAAAGTTAGGACTTATGCCTGCTGAAAGTTAATGAGCAATCACAAGGACCTTGGAAAGTCATTTGCATCTGGGCATCGGCTTCTCACTTTGGCTGGGAGAGGACCCAGGGGACCCAGAGTCATCTCCATACTGCAGAGCTGAAGAACAGAGATATACTCGTCCTCACTATGCACATTGTTCTAACAAGGGATACGTGGGACAATGACATTACTACTCATTCAGTGATTGTAGTAGGGCTAGGACTGTAATAGCCATATCTTAGGATTTATTATCTACACGTTTGTTATAATTTACATATAAAAATACATATGCTGGGGCGCTGAGTGGCGTAGCACACTAATGCGCATACCTCATAATCGCAAAGTTCCTGGTTCGATTCCGACCCTCGACACGTTGTACATGTCATCCCTCCTCTCTCTCCCATCCTTCCTGTCAATCTCTACTGTCACTATCCCAATAAAGCAGAAATGCCCTAAAAACATATTTAAAAAAAATACATATACTGTACATATCCCTTTTCAAGACTTGGAAATAGGTTTAAACAATAGGTTGAAATATATATGATATTTCCGGTACAGTACATCAGCAAGAAATTCAGATAGCTTTATTTCTCTTTCCTTTTGCTCCATTTTAAATGACAACAGTCTTCCTAGCTTAGGTTCATTCAGCCACGTGAATCTCTCCATGTTGTCTGTTGGTGTCTTTGTGCTGCCATCAAAGAGGCTGCTGAGGCAGATCCATAGTCAGGAAGAGTAGAAGGTAGAGTAGTCAATCAGAATATTCAGCACGCCCTTGAAGTCAACAACTATGGCTGTGCATGCTTGGGGGATTTACTTTATCACAAGGTCACAGTCGGCTACACCACACTGGCCATGTAATCACCCTCGCTGCTCCACATCCACTGCTATGAGGCTGTAATCTGTCCAGCTCACCAGGAGGTATGCTGGGGATGCTGCCCTCTCTTTCCTTTGGGGTCCCCTTGGCCCGTATGCCCCTCTCAGTCTCAACCACCCCCCCCCACACACCACCATGGTGCCTAGACACTGGGACCCCACGGACCCCAGGGGGTGTGGCCAAGCAGGTGTACCTTGCTTCTCCTCAAAACACCGTGCTCCTGGATGTCATGCGGCAACGAGATTGACATTTTAGTTTTCAGACTTTTCAGATCATTACACCATTGGAGGGTCATACACAGTAGCCACATACCTACTTATTATGTCTGAATGAAACACAATGCAGAAAAAACACTTTTTTATTCTATTAAGTTTATGACACAGCTAATAAAAGAAGAGGCACCAAATTGTTATTATTCACATTTCACAAATCAAAGAGTTGATTTCATGGGCGACAATCAAATAATTGACCATACAAATGAACACATTTGCTTGTGAGCAACATGGCACTGTCATCAAGAACAGAAAATCTCATGAATCACAAGATAATAAACATAAGCAAGTCTATATTAATTCGACAGGAAGGTTGCATCCCTCAGCCTTCTCTGTGAATAGCTTTGCACTGCAGGGTTCCTTTGAGGGCCCTCTGAGGTGCAAAATGTAAGCATATAGTTAAAGTAGGCAGGGGGAAAAAACACATTTCATTACTTCATTACTAGTTTCATTACTGCTTTGTGCCATTTTTCCACGTCATTACGAAGCAGTAATGGGAGATCACAGGCAGAAACAGATTGCTCCACTACACACATCCAACAGGACTCATTTTAATGTGCCACCGTGACGCGACTCACTGCTTTGTTACAGTCAAGTATGAGGGCCTTTTTCCTCCTCCTATTTTTAATATATCGGTATAGAGAGAGTAGATGCTACACTGTTCTGACAAGAGACAAATGTTTCATTCAAATGTTGCTTTCGCATATTGTGGTAGAAGTAATGAATTCCTGTGCCACAGCAGGCCCGGTTCACCGTGTCAAGCCTGAGCAAGGTGGAACCACGGCTCCACAGCAGCAAAATTAAATTTAATGTTCCATTCGCCACGGGAAAGGTGCATAAATCAAGTTTTTTGATTTGCATGGACTGTGGTGAACAACCCCATCCCATGCAAAAATAAACCAGGGCCTGAATATGATGTCAGGGCAAGAACAATGCAATCTCAGGCTTCCTAATAAAAGTTAGCAAGAGGCGGGGGCGGTTTAATTCAGACTTGTATTATGTTGCTCTGATGTCAAGTGTATTATTAAAAACCCAGCTTCCACCCTCCTCTTTTCATTTAAGAAAGGAAACCTATTTCAAAAGTTCTTTTTCTGTTGTGTTTTAATATCGTCACAGTAAACAAGACAAATGAAAGTTTTTTTTTGAAAGAAGAAAGCCAAACGGGTTACGTTGATATCAGACACAACAAACCAACATTCTGGTAGCACTTTTGTGATGGTGCAGTCTTGCAGATAAATAAACATATTCATCATTGATCACAGAATGTAACAGCATTACATATCAAATCATATAGTGGAAATTGCAATAGTGATCACCTTTCATATGAAGCACATATAGCACTATATGGCAACGTAATCTAAGATTAAGCACAGTAAGATTAAGCACAGTAAAATTAAGCACAGTAAAATCTACTCCATGACTAGTTTAAAGTTTCCAACATCCAACACACACAATTTCTCTGATTTGTACAGTCTGTGTTCCCAATGCCCCTCCTTCTAAAAAGAGTACTCATCACTCATGTCGTAATAACAGAGGAAAAGAAACTGCTCAGGAGTCAATTGATAAACTAACATTATAAATGGCTGCTTAGATAGTGAAGAATATTGCAACCATAGTATTTGTTTTGGTAGCTGCACCACTAAAATGCACTCCATTCCATACTATTGATTTCTCTAAATGGGAAATTAGTACAGCTATTACTTTAGAAAAAAGACAATTGTGCAAATAGCATTGAATGGCTTTTACTTCTCTTTGTTGTTTAGTAGGAGGCAGTGGCTGCTGGAGGAGAGGAGTGGTATTAGAGCACAATGAGATGATATTACTGTCAGAGAGGCTCAATGGTTGAAGCGTCAGAGTTTAAACTTCAATAATGATAGTTGAGAAGGGAGGTTTGCTCAAATGGTGATTTGTTTTCAAAGCCCCACTCTAGCTAATGTTATTCAATTGCCATGAATACCTTTCTGTTCATATAATAATCATCATAATCATGACAAGGACAGAATATCGACTGAGGAACAGACAACAAGGAGAAAACACCCATAGCTGTTTGTAGAGGGAGAATGTAGTGTGGTGTTGTTGAGCAATTTCCTATTAATTACTGTAGCTAACAGCTGCAGTGAATTTGATGATCTTATGTCACTCCCTCCCCATCCAAAAGCTATTATGCAGTATGCATATAAACATACACACACAAACATGTACACACACACACATACACACACACGCACGCACGCACGCGCACGCACGCACGCACACACACACACACACACACACACACACACACACACACACATACACTCCTTCTCCAGTAAGCTCACTGTAATTCGAAATATAGGTCTGCAGTCCCATTAGAAATCAGGTAGAGATACGCACCACACACACACACACACACACACACACACACACACACACACACACACACACACACACACACACACACACACACACACACACCAGGTCTGAAGTCCCATTAGGAATCAGCCTTGATCGATACCCAGTGAATTAGAGTGCTGCTGATCTGATTAACTCCCCATTATTTTCTACCAGCCCTTATTTAGGATGCATGATGAGAAAATATCCCAGTTTCTTTTCCTGTACCCCTTTTAAATGAAATATAGACATTCCGGTTTGCATTGACTTTGCATTAGATTCACCGTGCTGGGGAATTCCCTTGCACCACTTAATAGACCACAATGCTCCACCTTATCTACCTAAGGCTAAGCTATTGTCTATTGATATTTGTAGATAGAACAAATAGCGCACATATTTAGCAATGCTTAGTTTCTTTGGTTACAGGAAAAATGTAAGATATGAGATTTACAATAATATTTTTCCATTTCTTGTCATAATGTTTACATACAGTAAAATACCAATGCATGGCTGTTGCTTGTAAAAGTGATGAAAAACAAAGCCTCAAAGAGTAAGGCCACTCTGCATTCTCAGCACAGGCCCCATACACTGTCATACATGGCATATTCCTCTGAACTCTGAACCGTGACCTCTGACCCCTGAGAGGAGGAGGTGGAAGATGCAGGTTATTGAAATGAAATGGATCTGCTCTAAATCTGTTTTTCTCCCTCTCTGTTTTAATAGTGCAGGAGAGACAGAGGCACGGGGCACGAGGGGAGAAAAGGAGAGAGGAGCAGGCCAAGTCCTCCCAAGGCATGATGGGATTAGTGTCCTGGCTATAGAGCGATTGCAGCAGCCCTGGATAGAGAGGTTCAGGTATAGCAGCTCACCCCTGTAGTTAAAGAGATTATCAACAATGAAGATAATCTAAAGAAAAGTTACTTCACTCCACAGCCATGATGAAAAGTCTGCGTATTTTTTTAACAAATTCCCAGAAAAGGCTTTTTATTGTATAAGAGTGCTACAGGCGAGCGGTCTGTACAGGTGGCCGTGTGCTCACCCCCTGATCCCCTGCAGCACCACTCGGCTTCGCAAACTTAATAAAACAGATAGAAGGGATGATAGGCTTTTGTATTAAAAGCCATATATTCTGATTAATTCTACTTTTTCATAAAATTGACATTCCTGGCTTAAGAAGAGAAAGAGAAAGGAGAGGAAGAGTCAAAGTGGGACAGGAGATGTCCCGTACTGCAGTGCAGTATACAGAAACAGAGGAAGCTTGATCTGTCATAACCCACTGTTATCAATTTAATTAGCAAATAAAAATGTAAGATTAGAACATTAAGATTGAATGTTCGGCTAGAGAACAACTGCTAATACGGTGCAATATTTTAGGTATACTTTGAGCTCATCTGGAAATCTCTGTCAGATGGCTTTTGCCTGAGTAAAGTCTCCAGCTGCCTCTGTCATGTTGTGTCCACAGTTAATGGCAAACTCTTAATTTGGGATGAACAGCAATCAAAGTGACTAATTTACACTGTTACTTTTATGGCTCAATGGAGAACCGTGTTTTTGGGTCACTTTATGAGGGATGCTGGGTAGGAGGAAGTTCCGAGCATTGTGAAACAGAGGCCATCTGTGGCTTTCTCTATACTGAGAAATAGTAACTGTTAATGGCCATATGTCTCCACATGAGTAGACCTATAACACTGTGCAGAATTAACCAGACTAAACAGATCAACATGCACAGGATCTGCAAACACACAACACACCATTGTACTTTTATTCATTCATCAAACTATGATTAAGCTCAGGTATTTTTGTGTGTGTGTGTGTGTGTGTGTGTGTGTGTGTGTGTGTGTGTGTGTGTGTGTGTGTGTGTGTGTGTGTGTGTGTGTGTGTGTGCATGCGTGTGCGTGTGCGGTGCGTGTGTGTGTGTGGTGCGTGTGTGTGTGCGTGTGTGTGTGTGTAGGGCAAATTCAGGACAAGAGGGCTGTGAGAAAAATACACAACCTTATACACCAGCGATTCAAATCAATTCTAAAGCAGAGTCGGAAAGAAATTCCTGTACCAATGAGCCAGAGGACCTCGTCAAGACGGTGAAGAACAAGTACACAGAAGGAGAGAGGGAGAAGAAATAAGCAGGCGCTGAAAAAACTTCCCTGGATTTCCAACTTGCAAATAAAAAAGCAAAGCAATCCATCATGTTGGAGGGCCCTCATTCCTGGCTAGCTCTTCCGGGGAGCGGCGGAATGAAATCGGACAAGACTAGAATATGCAAAGTTGTTCGCTCTTTCAGGAGGGTTGTAGAGGGGGGGGTGGGGGGCTGGGGGGCTGGGGGGATAAGGGGTGTAAAAAGACAAATGGGCATTCCAGGAGAAGACATGGAGGCCTGTTAAAAGTTTACTGTCACAAACACTAATTAATCACCGGGCCAGTGGCTATTAATCATATATTAATGAGATAGTCTCTTTACTTTGGGCCTGTCCAGGCCTCCTTTCGGCCCTTTGTCCCCTGGAAGCCACATTGGGCAGAAAGCATCCAGGACTCAATTAATCTTGCTGCACCTCCGCCTGTTCGAGACAGACACCTTCATTGAAAGGAAGCAAATAGCCAGGACATTTAAACTGTCCATATTTCAGCGTGTATTTTTCAGGACAGTTAATCACCCTGAAATGCCTGGTGGAGCTACTGCTGTCTCTTTTAGAGGAGAGAATAAAGGAGAGAAGAAAGGGATGCCAGACAGAGGGATATATTGTGTCTTCATTTGATGTTTAATCTTTTTTTCGTTACTGAAAGGTGAAAGTGACAAGGCTGAAATGGACTTGACAGATTATTTCGAGCGATGCCTTTTTGATAGTTGAATTTGCACCTCTAAATACATTTAGTGATGTCAAATGAAACCTCATGCTCTGTTCAACCTTGCTATTCCCATTGCTCTCCAGATATTGATTGGGCTGTAACATTAACCCAGTGCTGCGAACACAGGTTGCCATTCTGGTGTAGTTATTTCACTTCATTCAGCCAGAGCTTGGTTCACTTCACAGAAAGACTCTCTCAGTCTCAGGAAGTTTCTGTCTGAAACATACTTTTCTATCTGAAAATGACCCTGTAATCACTGGGTTTTAGAAAGAGTATTTATGCTCGGTGCTACTGTGAGAAAATCGCAATGCGGGTTTCATTTAATTCATTTGAACCCAATAGTCTTAAACAATGATGGAAGGGTGCACGTAGGTGTAACTCCCTGCCAGTGGGGCCATGTATGGTGATCCAGTGGGTGATTTAGATGTTCTGGAAAATTGCATTGCTTTGCCCTCCCACCATTCCCCCTTGTTTTCTGGTAGTGCCACTCATAATATTCTCTTTGATTGTGCAGAATAAAATATGGTTTGGCTCTGACAGGCTCAAATTAGTCTCTGACAATGCCCCTGACATCCCAGCTGAGGGTAGAGACAGACTGTGGGAAGGGGGGGGGGGGGGGCTGCTGATACACTATAAGGTGGTTATTGTACAGTGCATGGTGCATGTTGATAGGCTCACTACATTACTGTTTATGCTTAATGGGGTCAGGGTTTTTAGAGTAGTTTAATTGGTGGTACTGTTTATAGCAAATGAAAAAAATCAACAAGGTATTAGAGAATAATAAAGCAGTAACCAAATGAAAACAAGGCTGTTGAATACAATGATCATGGTTCTCTCTCTCTGGTGACACACTTATTTACATCATTACCTTTCCATCATGTGCAGAAGTGATACTGAAGTGAAAAATGTCTTTGCAGTAGAACATGGACTTGTACCAGGCCTGAATTCAGAGTGGGCTCTCTGTTGTTGTAATCGAGACATCATTTAACAGGCAGGCACTAACCGTTATGAGGCTGCTTTGTAATTACCCTGCAAAGGAACTAGGTGATTCATGTGTCGCTCTCCAGTCCCAACGTGCTTCCGTTTGCGGTGATTACTATGAAAAAGCCATTAGCTGGCTGTTGTGCTTGTAGCTGTATCAGAGAGTAAATGCTGTTGAACTAATGCAGTTACAACACTCTTGGTTATTGTTCATCCACCACCACAAACGGCCCACTTAGCAGAGACTGAACATGTACTAGTGCAGCCCTCTAATACCACCCTCTTTTTGTAAATGTACACTATGACTACAGTTCCCACAAATGGATTTGTCTTTCCAGATAACCTTGCCAATATTGGACATTAGGCTACTGTTGTTGGAAATGTAAAAAAAAAAAGAAATCAATCAATCTATTATTGATCATACAAATCGACAAATGAGTGAACAAATATATCCATCAATGAATCGCCCGCATTTCACAACTCAAGCCCTCTGGATAATGAAGGCTTGACTGATCAATTAATTATATCAAAAGGTGAGACCGTTGCTGCTGTTGCTTTGGCGTCGTACTGTATGTGCCAAAGCTATTTTCTGTTTGCCAAGCAATGAATGGCTCCCAAGATGGCCATGGTGAGGAGGTGCTAACTCAGTGTTGATGATGGTGGGGTGACATGAGCCAAAGACAGCCCACCTCAGACTCAGCCAGACCCTCTGTGGCCAAAGCCATCCCAGAAACAGACACTGCCAAGGGCGCTGGACTGTTCTCTCCTCAGTGGGAGTCCATGTCTCCCCTCAGTGGGAGTCCATGTCTAACAAAAGATCTAGCAAGCTATGATCAAATAACAGCTGACATCTTCAAAACTGGTGAATGAAACAATGAAAAGTGAAAGAAAAAAAAAGGAGATACCCAGATTGATCTTCATACCCTGTGATAGAAACCTCAAATTACTACAATAGTTTCATATCACATCATAACCTCCCCCACCTTGGTAAAACATGTTCGCTGAGACACTGGTGTGTACTTGATCATATTAGGTAGATGTCCTCCGACAGGCAGGGCCTGTGTCCTCCTCTGAGGGATCTGAGGGACATGCAGCTCTGTGTGGCTGACCTGTGTGCTTCCTCTGCAGAAATGTTTATCGCGCGTTGGGCATTTATAAACTGGAGGAGTGCATTAAACAGTGGAGGTGTCAGTGCATGCTGATGGAGAGAGCCGCTGGGTTGTCCCTGCCTTATGCAGATCAGCCAAAGGGGTCGGCCAGCCCACGCACGCTGTCCTACCCCAGCCACATACTAATACACGAGAGGGCCAGGCCTATGCACTCTGGCCAACCTCCACCTGCACTGGTATAAAGGATGGCCTAATCGACAGTAGGCATTATGTCCAACATTGGATTGGAACAACAAAATGTGGATTTGTATTTGTATATTTGCACTTGAGGAGGTGTAGCATACAGTATCATTGCATTATCACCTCGGGTTATGGTAGTCGTAATACTGAATTTAAGGTTTTCTCCACATTTCTGCTGACAGTATGTTTGAAGTGTCTCAAGATGGAGAGTGAAAGCTGTTGCTGTTTTTTCTTTTTTTTTTAAAGTCACGGTTCCCCCCCCCCCCCCCCAGAAAAGTATCTTGTGCCTCATTAATAAAATGGAGCTAAATGAACCATGTGTTCACTTCACACCTCCAGGATCCCCAGCTTTATAGAACACAGGAAATGATGTGTGAGGTAACAGCTCTGTGGTTCAGAGAATTTAAAGACACAGATTCCAGACTGTTTGTATTGAATGTCTAGCATGAATAATGTCTAGTCAGTGAATCAAGTTGAATTAGTGATTATTCTAACACATGAACATTCAATACTGCTCCTTTTACATTTGGAAATGTAACTGATTTTTCCTAGTCATCACAGGGACCACTGGCTGACAGGGATTTACCCTGAATAGTCATTTCTGTTATTATTACTATATTCCTCCAGAGAAATGAAGAATGCCATATGCCTGCTTAAGACAGTTCATAGTCCTTTGATTTTGCACTGCAAAGAGTTAATGAACACAGCAAGGCTAATGGCCTGAAACCCACGGCTCCCCTGGTGGCTGGCTCCTGCTGTTTAATTACCTTTTAAACGTGCCACGGAGCAGCACGCTCAGGGAGGCCGTTCTGTGTGTGAACAACGCGGCGCCTGTTGAGACACTGGGTTTGCCTTTGAAAGAGACTTGTGGACGACCCCCACGAGGGAAAAGAGTAGACATCCACCGGCCGACGTGCCTCACTTTCTCCTCTAATGTGAAGAGCTTACGGCAGTGTGAGTGAAACACGGCTCTAACCTTTCCTGTCTCCCCCCCGCCTCTCCGTGATCTTTGCAGGACATTTGTTAATACCCTTTTAAAGGGCTAAGATATAGTCCGGAATCAAAAATGAATCTCAGACAAATGATCATAATCAACCACTCAGGCAGCCATTGGCATAATCAGGGCATGTAAAACCTGAGGCCAAAACAGAATCCCATTTCCATCAATGACCTCCAGACTGTGACACTTATGTGTAATAATGGCCCCCGTGCGGAGAGATGACATAATAAACATGCGACCCTGTGGCCAGGTTTGTCAGAGAAGTGTCCTTTAACGGCAAATACACTCTCTAATTGGTTTGCCTTTCCCATGGCGGTAGGAGCCCTCCCTGTAATTGCTCACCAAAAGGAGTTGCAGAGTGCGTCGGAGTGTGGCGCAGCTCAGTGTAGGTCCGAACTGATGGGCGCACTCATGTCCTTCAGTACATTACCCAGGGATCACCTGAGGAGGGGGACACAGATAGATCTCCGTCATGTGCCCCATGGGGGAGTCTGATGGCTTAAAAGCAGGATAGCCACGGGAGACCCATTGACCTGAAGACAGGAGATGAGGGGTGGGGGAGGGGTACGTGTGATGGAGTAGGGGGTAGGAGGTAGAGGACACAGGGATGGGAGGGATATACAGTATATGGGGAGGAGAGTGGACAGTCCTCCCTGCACTCCTGTCACTTGATCTCTGTGCAGTCACTGTTGCTTTAATCAAGGACAAGGCTGTACAGACCGCACACTGCCTCAGGCCTGGTTTGTAAGTGTGTGTGTGTGCATGTGTGGGCCTGGTTTGTAAGTGTGTGTGTGTGTGTGTTGGCCGTGCGTGCGTGCGTGCGTGCGTGCGTGCGTGCAAGTACATGTGGCTGTACAGTTATAATAATAATAATATATGCCATTTAGATGACGCTTTTATCCAAAGCGATGCAGTGAGTGCATACATTTCAGTATATATGGTCCCAGTGTGAATCGAACCCACAACCTAAGCGTTGTTAGCACCATGCTCTACCAACTGAGCCACAGAGGACCACAGTATATCGTCCAGTATACAGTTAGTATAGATGCTATTTGTTGATATGTATACAGTCCCATTTGTATATGTGCATGCGTGTTTGGGTGTGATCATGCATAAGTGTGTGTACGAGTGTTTGCACATGTGATAGTGTGTGTCTTTCAGTGTGTTTATATGATTGTAGGTCTGGGAATCAGGTCCTGCTGTTCCATGGAATAGCAGGCCCCCTGTGCCTGCAGCAGGAAGGAATGACTTGGTCAGTTCAACGCAGGCATGTTTGTGGACAGCCCAGAGGAAACTTATGTCTGTGTGGTAATGTCAGCGCGAATGTTATGATTGGTTGGGTAGAGGGCCTTTGATGACACGCTTAATGAGAGGTCTTAGGGAGCAGCCCAGCGGGGCAACGGGGAGACCTCCCACATCAAACACTCTTTCAGCCTCCCCTCCTTCTCTCCCCCCCTTCCCCTGGAAAAGACAGTCCTCCACATACTGCTCTCCCCAAAGCTCCCTTCCTCTCTCAAAAAGTAGTGGAGCAGTTCACCTCTAGGGGAGCACTCACCTCTACACAGTCAGCGATTCAGACACTGGGGCCCAGCCACTACCTGAACCCGTCCATAAACTCATAAAGACACACATGCCAAAGCCTCCATATTGCACCATAATACAGATGCATGCCACTCTATAAAACACATACCTCACATATGTGCACATACCAGACAAAGAGGTTGGCTGTGGCACTGCATAAATACACACACAGCTATTCACATCTCCAGAGCCATCCAAGCCTTTTTGTGTATCACATGTTCCTCCCTCTCCTCTGAGAAGTTTACTCAGCTTGGGAATTACATCTTACAGATGGCCGCTTAGCTCGGGGAATGGGCTAGTGTCACAAGGGGAAAATATTATTGCAGGATTGACCCATGTTTGAAAGTTCTCCCAGTGAGTGTTTTCTGTGAGTTCTGAAGCCCTGACCCCCGCCTCCCCCTCTCCCCCCTGAGACATCATCAACCTCATCAAAGACACAACCGAACTGTATCGGCCACACTAACTAAACTCCAAGATTAAAGTGAAAACTTTGCAAATGTACAAACTAATGACTGACAGGGGTTTGACAGGTGCCTGGACAACCCAACCCAACTCAACCCACCTCTGTCTTTGCAGCTGCCTTGCGTGTATTATCAAGGCCTTTTAAAAAAGAAGAAGCTAGATAAAATGTATGAAAGGTGATATATTTATTTTCTACATATAAACACTGTCCATGAACATGTCTTATAGCTGGTCTGTTCTATTCACCACATTCCTCCAGATGTGCACAGATTTAGTTTTTGGAACACAGGAGCATCCACGTTCTGGCACATGTACGTCCATTAACTCTCTTTTTTGAGAAGATGTAAGAGCAGAGCATGTTTTCTCAGAGAGGAAAAAAGGTCTTGTCTTGTTTGCTTTAGACCACGCTCTACTGATGAACATCCATCCACAAATTAACATCAAAGTGTGTCTTTGGTTAAAGGGAATGCTTGGGAAGTATATTTGAAGACTCAGTGTGACTTCACTCTCCTCCCCCTATCAGCTGCGGAGGAAGAGAAAGGGCTGGCTTTGTTTGTTTCAAGGAACTCTCATAGTGCTTTCATCATTTAACATGCTGGAGGTTTTTATTATCACATCTGGCCCTGAATGAGCCAAGAATCTACTGTAGAAAATAACGTCATGGCAACAGTCAATGTCAATGTATTGCTGGTCCATTATTCTTATGTAGTTTGTCATGGTCACTGAAAATGGGGAATTTCATGAGGGATGAGCAGGAAATCTTTGATAAGCAGACAGATTCTGTTGAGTGTTTAAACCACTGTGCAAAGCAGAAAATGTAATTGATTATAGATAGATTTATAGTTGGACCTTAATCATCTCTGGCTCCAGAGGTTGTTTTATTACAATATTCTCCTGGAAAACATCCGTCCCTCCTCATGTGATATCAATTTAATGGACAGCTCCTCACTCCCAGGGAAAATCTATCCAAGTCACAATTGGAATGGCTAATGTCTGGAAACACACCATGTCAACAGTGAAACGTAACCACCAGGGCTGACCTGGGAACAGTCACAGATACAGTCACAGGTTCTAACCTTTCACCGAGGGGGTCACAGAGACAGATATGGGAAACATTTCCAATTCCACCACACAGTTTGGATATCAACACAGACATTTAGTTTTGAATTGGTTTCCATGGTTGGGGCATTAAATCATGCAATGCTGTGGCTTGTCACATGCTGTCATCTCATGACTCTGTGGATATAAAGATCATTGTTATGAAGACCTGCATGTCACCTGCCAGCCACACAGAACCAATGGGAGCGCATCAGTTGGTTTGTTGTGGTTCCTGACTGATTACAGATCAGCGTGCAAAATGATAGCTCATGAAGGGACTGCTTTGTTACAGTGGAACTAGCATGATCTATGAGCATGACCAAATATTTAAAGGAACTAATATCTCATATGTGACAGAGGTTAAATGAGTTGACTGTGAACTTGGCCTTTAAGTGATAAACTGGCTGATATTTCTTTCTACATTGGTGATAATAGGAGGCCTATGTTTATCATCAGTTTGATTATGATTATTCTGATTCTGATCGTTGTGGGATACCATAGCCTATAGAAGTAGTAGTAATAGCTGTAGTAGTAGTAGAAGTAAAAGTGGTATTTTATAACAGTAGTCCTATTAAAAGTTGAAGTAGTCTATAAATAGTAGTGATTATCAGTAGACTTAATATTTCAGCTGCACTTTTGTGCGCAAAAGAGCATAATCGACCTCATACCTGTGCCGAGCAAAACAATTATGATGAATCTTTTTTCCTCCACGTTGACGTTGTCAAGATGCAATTCCTATTTGCATCGATGGAGGGAGAGCTGTACTCTGCTCCCATCACCGCGTCAGCAAATATATTTCCATACATGACAGAGGTCCTGTGTTACACGCGAATCAAAACTATCACAATCATCTGGTATGAAAAGGTGTAAAAACACAAGCCACAGTGGTAGAAAAAATCATTAATGATATAATGATATAATCACAAGAATCATAGGTTAATTATGAAAATATAATAGCCGACCTAAAATTAATAAAATCATTACTTATCATTCGTCCTTATCAGCATCACTCATCAACGATCATTATTCGATGAGCCTGTTCTCTGTAGAGTTGCAAAAAGTGTATGACTCTCTAGCCCATGTTGTCATTTCTGATAAATATTGCAGGCCTTTTAATTCATCTTTTCATCAGAACACAATTAATGATCATTTATAATGTAGAGCAATCATTGTTTTATTATGCAGAGAATTGTAATTTCAACAATTCGATCATTTGTGCAACAGCCTACAATTGACATGTCTATGATTTCAAATGTGGCCTATAAACCTGAAACCTAAAACATTTGAAAATGTGGCAAAAACCGATAACTTAAAAACCGATAACATAAATCATAGACTGAATAAACTATGCTTATATCCTCGCAATTCGACACTACATTGAGTTAATTAAGTAAGTTGTTTATTTGCAGCCTATAGGCTATGAGTGATAGATCTGGCTGTGTGTGTGCATATAGCATACATTATTAATCTAAATCATTATTATTACCTGCAATGAATCAATGTTAGGACATACGTGTGAATGCTGTGGGTTAAACTTAGTCATTTGTTAAATCAGTTTTCACCAGTGTCAAATTATATTGTAACTAATTTAGAAGTAAAAAAATATTCGTTTAATGAACTGGAAAAAAAGCATGTTTAAAACGTTTTTGTTAACGGGGGAAAAGATCCCTGTTCCCAATTCTAAAACAATGCTATGAGACTTGTATTTCTCCGGAGGGAGGAACAGGACATTATGTTGCCGATATTCTGACTATATATATTATTCTGACGATATATATATAGAGATAGATAGATATAGATATAGATATAGATATAGATATAGATATAAACACACGAGTGTGTGTGATATGTGATATATCCATTATCCAAAGAAGAGGTATTTTCTTTTAATTTACATAAAGTGAAACTATCTGTGCTGAGAGAGAGACAGAGAGAGAGAGAGAATTGCTGTCCTATAGATGGCGGTATTACAGATTAGATAGCAACATTGGCTTTCTACAGCCTGAATGGACTCTTTTTTAAATTCATCAAGGCCTAAACGCTTTTTAATAACACAAATATTTACACGCCAAATGGTCGTCATATAAATATTTAATTATAGTCAGGATAGCAGTCAAAAGATTAACAGGATTGTTGTATAAGCTAATGTTACCCAATATGAAAACAAAAGGTGTCATAGTTACAATTTTTAAATACTATAGGTTAAAATATAACCTTGATTGATGATTGTTAACATTATTTATAATATCGAACACAACTTTTATCTATAATTAAATGCATTGCTATAGCCTATCAAAAATACTTTAATATCAAGCTCTAATTTAAGTAAAAATAGTTTCTTGATTTTCAGGAAATACTTTTCAACTTCACTGAGAATAATTTTTTTAGTCAGTTTATGTCGGTTGTTCCCTGGACATTGGTGTGGTTTGTGGAGTAAAGTAATCTGTAACCTTGAGAGTCATATTCAATTTAATTTCCTTTTCAGCATAAAGGATAGGGAACAAGTCCTTTAAAGGTACCTGCTGTTGGGGAGTGGCAAGGGTTGTTTGGGTACCAAACCCTGTGGGCGCCTGTTAAACTCCATTTCTATTCTCCTTACCCGACCATTTGAAAAGGCCCATTTGATTTAACACACATGCATGCTTTGCTCATCCCCTTGGTTAACTAAATGGCTAACAGTTTAAGGCCTAATTGATTTCCTTCTCCCTCACGCTGTTTCGAGAGATAGAACTCTATGGAAATCCTATTGCAGGAAATTTGATAAATCAATTAAAGCCAAGGAGACTTATATGATTTTAAGTGTCTGGATGGAATGAGGTTTGGTACAATTTGTTGAATGTTTAAGCTAATGATATTAGGGTCGATCCATCAAGCAGGTTGGAGGGCGTTTTGCAGAGGGCTATGAATGGGTAAGGAGGGTGTGTGTGTGGGTGGGGTATGAATGGGTAAGGATGGTGTGTGTGGGGGGGAGCAGCTGGTCTGCCATGGATTGACTTAACCTCTGTCACTTTGATGGCCTTTGTGTTTCCCGCTCATCCAAAGGAGAGGCAGATGTCCCCATACCCCCCTGACACCCCTGTAACCGGGACACACCCTCACAGGGACAGACCAACACACACTCAAGTTAACCTCCTGCTCATGCGCACGCACACACGCACACACACACACACGCACACACACGCACACACACGCACACACACGCACACACACACACACACACACACACACACACACACACACACACACACACACACACACCTACCCTGTGTCTGGGAGTTATATAATGAAATTAAAACCACACACACACACACGCACGTACGCACACACGCACGCACACACAAACACAAACGCAGAAGTTGCACAGCGAGAGCCAGAATGAGCAAGGTCCATCGATGTAGCCTTTTAAATGAAGTCTTGGTCTCTGGAGCTCACAGACATTGTATGTTATTTCTTTGCCTGAATTAAGACTGTGTAATGAATAGGGCCACATTAAAAACCATCTCCCCTTTGGCCCCAACGTCCCTCCCTCATCCACATTACCCCCCACCCAACCCCCACCCCCCTCCCCCCAACCTCCCAGTGAAAGGGAATTCACTCTGTAATGAATGTTAACCAGTCATGAAATGAGAGAGGCCAAACAGAGAGCCCAAGCTGCCTCTCCCTCTGCATGGTGTGGTGATCCACTCAGGCAAATCAGCATTTGACTGAAAAGTTTTTAATAGCCCTCTGGAGTTGCTCCATAAATAGCTTGGCTTTGGGCATATTTGTCCTGTTTCCTTCCTTTTGAGAGAAAGCCCATTGTGTACCAGCAGGGCAATCATTTGTATTGGTTTCAGCAATTTGTGAGTGTTGGAAAAGAGTCTGAATAATTTTTAGGAATCGTTTATGCTCCATTAAAATCTATGGGTCACATTAGGGCCGCATGTGAGATGGGTCTGAATATCATAATCATAATCTTATTGTTCCCATGATTATCCATTCTGTGTTGTGGACAAACACTGGTAAATATTTTAATAACAACATTTAACATCATTTCCAGCTTGCAAACCAACAATTATCCTTGACAAGAATGTGCACATCATTAGCAGCTTTTTACAATTTGAACATTTCATTTTGAAATGATAACCAAACAGAGCATTTATCTCTCGATGTCAGAGTTTAAAAATCATCAAAATAATGATTGAATGGCACCTAGAGAGATGCATGCATTCATTGTAAGCAGTATAAGTGCTCCCCTCGCTAAGAAATACCTAAGGGCTCTATTTAGTCAAACCTGGCAAAAATGATATTGTTACGACTCAATGTGAAAGCATGTTGTTTCAGACGGTAAGGGTAAACACAGTTTTTAGAGTTTTAGAGTCACAGAGTTTAAGTATTCAAACATGCATTGGTGTTGTGTAATTGTCAATTATGTCTTTTGTTCATCTGAGAAATCCCGTTACAGGCTCCACCCCACCAGTCTGATACAGTGTATGATAGCACATCAGTGTGCCCAGCTGGCCCAATATGCTTAGCCTGTCGTCCAGTGCATGACCTTGTGAACTCCTGACAGGGCTACTGTACCTGCCTGTGAACCCCTGTTCCCCTGCAAGCCCTCTTGGGTGGTCCCCACCATTCAGGGTGAGAGCATGGGCGAGGGGGAGGATAGGGAGGGGCATGACCAGTTCACAGAGACCAAAAGGAGGGGAGGGGGAATTCATTAAGCAAATTAGACATACAGTAAAGACATCTGTATATCCACCTCTCTCTCTCTCTCTCTCCATTTCTCACTGTGTCTTTCTCTCTCTTTCCTCTCTCTCTCTCTTTCAGTCTCTGAATACTGGGGGGGGTCAAAACTATTGAGCATGTATTGACTATTGACGACTGTCCTTCTCCTCTGTCTTCAGTCTGCCCTGTGTTTCTTATACTTAGAAAAGTCTAGGATGGAGATTGTTGTTTTAGAGAATTAGGACTTGCCTCTTAGGACGGCGCCATTTTACAGGTATCCCTGCAGCTGTCGGGGACATTCATGAGTTACAGTGAGTTGTAAATGTTTTTGATGAATTCACAACACTGTTATAGCAGTCAAATAAAAGCTTACTATGAAAACATGGTGTAAAACGGTCTGTTTTATTGGAACAAGTGTTGCCATTTGGTTCTGAACAATATAAGACATAGCGGTAGTAAACACAAATGGATGTGCAGTTTTGCAGACAACAGTCAATCCATACCATTTACTGAAATGATCCCTGGTTTATCATCTTATTTTAATTACACAGCAGGTAACTCACTATTGTTTATTCAGCACAGTAGTTTGTTTTAAACTTCACTTTTAGCATGTAGATAGTTGTTTGTGTTGCCTTGAGTGTGTGACATGGATTGTGAAGTGGATGACAACTATGTGACAGGGGAATACAATATTTTGCTTAGCCTTGCAGTTTTGTACATGATGTTTATGTTTTTATTAAATACAGAGATATATTCTACCATTGAAGACATACAGGACATTGTCATGTAATGCACACATTTCCCAACCTTCTTCCTCAGGTTATGGGAGACCCTGTAGTTATTGGGGCCCTGACAGTGGGCCTATAGGCTGCACTATGCAGCCAAGCACATAAAGCTTGTGACAATCGCCCAGAGAAATCGTTGCTTCATTTAATTGCTTTCATTTAAGTGCTGAGGTGTTCATGCCTTTTATAGGAGCACCAACCCTGTAGTATTGACACAGCAGCCCGGCATGTGTCTGAATTAAATGACAAATTACACGGCTGCCATGTTTGATTAACAGAGGCTTTAACATACATGTTAAATGCTAAACATTTTAAATGCAATAATAAAAGAGCGCATCATTCACTTTTCATACGGTACCCCCATAAAATCAAGGCACACATGAATCATTGTCAGAAAGCTTTTTTTGAATTGACATCATTTACTTTCTTCACTCGGGGGCAGCACACAACCACTCTGTGTGTACACAACACAGCCAACCGCTGCGACTGTGGGGACATGCATCATACCGTTTTGGTGGGGATGTATTTCCTTCAAACTTCTACTTTTATAGGTCCTCTGACATTCATTAAATTGTTGGGGAAGTGAATGACAGTGTTTGAAATAATCTGTTAAATTGTTGCATTAAGATAATGGAAGAGTTTATAAGTCTTTAGCCAGCTTTAAATGCGTGGGGTCCGTGTTAGGATACAGAGCAAAGTTGGCAGCATGTTTAATCCAAAGTGGTCCATAAATACATTTATTAATGGACAGAGGGAAATGATGCCATTAATGTCATAGCATGTGCTCTCACACCCTGTGAGTAAATGGTCTGCCCGGGGTAAGCTATTCATAATCAACATCTTTTCAAGGGATGCTAAGCATTTCCCTCCAAACAATTATTACACTCAAAAATTCCTTCAGGAATCCGGTTCTTGGAACACCTGCTTTGAGCAGCCAGGGCCTCGTCAGGAGCTAACACGTGGAATATTCTTAGTCTGGTTGCTCCGACCCAGGCAGGGATGCCATCCCTATCATTAAACACCCTTATCACACACACGTGCCCACACACACACACACTCTTGTCTTATAATAACAGTTGGATGAGCATCTCTGTTTGGTGTAGGATCTATGGAGCAGTCCTGGAGCGGTCCATACTCTGACACCTCATTAAAATACCAGCTGCAGTCAGAATCATAAACTCTAGAGTTTGTGTTAGTTGATAAGCCTCAAAAGGCTTTAATGACCTCATTTACCTAGTAGAACTAATATTATTATAAGACATGATATTGTAACGTGACAAGTTGGTCATGTCAGAGACAACAATATTTTTTTTACTCACTTTACAGATACAGTATAACTGTTACGAATGCTCAAGTGAATTAAATGTGTTCACAGGAAGTTCAAATTTGGACCTAAATATGTATGTCTATAAACTCTCTTAGAAATTATAACAATTTACCATTATACCAATAGCATTTACTTAAGTCACATGTTTTTCTAACTCAAAATACTGTAGGCTATTTATGTGAAAGCTGCACTAAGAGAAAACATTGGCATATTTCATTGCATGTACTCAGAAGATGATGCAACAATGAATATCTAATAACCCACTTCTCAATCATCTCCTGCCACATGATGGAGAGGAAAGACCTGTTGAAATAGAAGCTGTTTAATTAAGTAACAAAATACAAATCTCAATAGCTTGCGAAATAATTGCCTAACCACTCATTAAGCATTCCATCTGGGCAATTACCTTCCTTTTAGTCTCCCAGAGTAATAAATGACTGGCCGGTAATTGAAGTTAGCAGTCAGCTAGAGCACTGAGATGAACTGAATTAAACAGTGTCATTAAAATAAATACATCAAATAATAATCCAATGAAAAATAAATGAAGTGAGTGCATGTCATTGTTATCTTAAATTAGCCCCTCCCTCCTCCTCTGTGCATCACTCACACCTATTTTAAACCTTTTGAACTGAGGACCCCACAGATAAAACGGCTCAGGGAGGAGGGAGTCTCTCTGTGTGCCAAATGATCCTGTCTTAAATATCAATAAGCACTGAGCTCTTATATCCAGTGTGTAATAATGACTACAAAATCGCACAGTTAACTCAGTTAAAACACTGTACTGTAACTGACAATTTCCATTTTCTACATTTTCTACAATTGCCGTTTCCCACATGGTAGCAGGAGCCAAGTGTTCCATTTGTCTGTAATGAAAAAAAAAAAAACATTGTATGCGTCATAAAAAATGCATCATATAATTTTGAAATAAATTCACATCACTCATCATTTCACAGAAATATCTATTCCCCGGATGATGTGGAATGTTTTATTAGAAGTACCCCACCATTGTTTAAACCACTGTAAAAAGACATCTTTTTGTCCTCATCCAGATTGGTTTCATTTCATTTGCTAAAAAGAGGGAAAATCCTTTTCTTTTACCTTGAACCCTGAGGAAGAGCATGTGCTTGAAACATTTTCATCTGAATTGATAGTGAGCTGATTTATGGGCCTTATTGCACGGTATAATTAATTTTATGCATATGACTTCCGTAACAATTACCATGTGGGCCGATTGGAGAAGTTCACTGCTTATATGAAGCCATCAATAATTGTGAATTCATCACTTGGAGGCCTGAATATCTAGATGAGAGAGAAAAAAAGAAACCCCCTCCAAGAAGTGAGGGATTCTGTAAAAGGGCAAATGTTCTAGGTTGACTAAACCCCTTAATGAACTGTGCATTAGAAATCTGAAGGACATTTAAAGAGAAACAACCTCTTATTCTCAAATTGTTCCGATGTAGAGAAGTGTTGAGATGTCCTCTCATTCATTTCCTGTTTATGAGTTTCGCTGTAGCAGGGCAAACAGGCCTCACACCACAGCAAACAGTATAACACAATCGGTTTTAAATATATACTGTATATATTTGCTTTCAGTCAAACCATAAACACATACAGTGTCACACTGAGTAGGCTTGAATTATCTTTGTTTTATCATGAACGCATCATAGTAAAGGATGGATCTGTGTTCCGTTGTTACATTGCCTAGACATTGACCTTAGGAGAAGTGGGAGGAAGGCACAAGCAAGTGGAGGGGCAGTGAATTTGAAAGGGAGCAACATTGAAGTAAAGGGAGGGAGGTAGGGAGAGAGAAAGAGGCAGAACTGGTGTGAAGTCAGGTGGACAGATGAGAGTGATGTGTGGAGGTTTTCCTATCAGGTGTCTGTCGCGCCGCAGCGCCAGGTCGATTGGATGTGAAGTGTGTCGGCCCTGGATGTGTTGTGGCCGGGTCAGGCCCAATCCCTGGCTTGTTTTACTAAGTGAGTGATGACCAAACTGGGGTCAGGAGTAATGAAGAGAGCAGTCAGCAGCCACATCCTGGAGGACATACACACACACGCACACGCACACGCACACGCACACACACACGCACACCACGTGCACGCATGCACGCGCACGCACACGCGCACACACACACACACACACACACACACACACACACACACACACACACATGCACACACACACATGCACACGCACACACATATTTAGGCCAGAGAGGAGTCTGGGTAGAGCTCTGAATGGGCTGTCCATGGGGATTTGCCACTTAGCCTCACACAGCCTACAAGATATATTGTTCTGCTGCTCTTTTTTGTAAATTTGTAAAGTTGTTATTGCTATTTTGTTAATATTTTGCTATTTTGTAAATTTCTTGTCAATATTTGCTATTTGTTTTTTATGTCCATGCACCAACCTCACCAAGTCAATTTCCTGTATGTGCAAATATAATTCTGATTCTGACTGATTCTAGACTCGGTGGGTAGACAGGCGTCTGAGGTTGGGTACCATCTCAGTATGACACTCACAGTTGAATCAAACACATCCAGTGAGGGATATCAGGATACACAGTTTTGGGGCATGAATGGTTTATTGGAGAATACATGACAGTAAGTCAAACTGCAACGGTCTACACTGTTCCACTCAGTGGAATACTGCTGCATGGTCAAAACCATGACAACATAGACACTTACATCAACGGTACAACTGTGCTATTCTATATGCTACTGTAATGTAATGCAAAAATGAAACATATTACTGTGCTTTGGCACTGCATGGCATAGATAATTCATTGTGGATAAGTGTAGCAGCAACTATTAGTGCATTTGTATAGATACTTCCCTGTCTGCAATACCTCTCACCAAGTTTCATTACTGCCATCACATTCCCAGCAGTGATCCCACAGGGGAAACACACTCCACAAGAATCAGATACTTTCCCACATATTTCCCCCTTGTAAATCAACCTCCCAGCTGACATGTGACATTATCATGTCTAGCCCAGGTAATTGAAAACCCTTAAGGTCTATATCCACTCAACAACACATCACCTTGTGAATCCGCAAAACAATGACAAATACTGTATACCAACACATTAATGTCAACCCATCAGAGTGTCGCTTAAACACCGCTCTCCTGCCGTTATCAGCCGGTGGTGAGGGAAGAGATCTATATTAAAATGAAATGAATGCAGAGGAAAATCCCTGTTAGATGTATGACCTCCGGCAGAAAACACATTGGGACTGAATTGATCTGGATGACATGAATAATTTAGGTGACACTAAAGGAGGCAATATAAATGCACACATATATTCTAATCTTTCAGCCACTGTTCCGTAAATGCTCTGTTTTCCGGTTCTCTCCATCTCCCTGGTGTGGAACACCGCCGGCTGCCCCGGGCTAAATTAATCCCGAAATGTATCCTCGCCTCTATATTCCACATTCAAAATTATTCACATACAGATGCATAATAATTATTCTGAGATTAATCCTGAACAGGAATTGGTATCCACTCTCTTTTTTGTGCAGTTAGGGGGAACTTTTTTTTCCTGTTGACCTTTACCTTAACTGCATTCCCATTTCTGAGATAATCCAGTGATGCTGTGTGACACCTCTCCCTTGCCTCTCTCCACAGCTCTCCCCCCTGACAGACAGACAGTCCACTGTCCCTCCTTTCAACACACTGGAAATGGACGTCCTCTCTGTGTCCTCTTCTCCACAGCCAGGCTCAAGTACTGTACACACAGCACAAACAGGGAACATCTCAAATGAAATGGCTTCAACGACCCTAAATACAGCATAAACATCACGCATACATACCTACTGTAACCTTTGTATGACCACTGCATTTGGTTGTGTGCTATACAAGCCAGTCATTTATATAAGGTAATACAGTATGAATGTGAGGCCTACTATAACGCATATTATGTGCACACGCAGGCATCTTAGGCGTTCTTGAAGTGTCTACAATTCAGGCGCTTGTGTCACCTGTTTGTATTTCATATACTTGCGTATGATATGTGGGAGAGAGAGATGAGGGATTTGATGTATTGCCAAGCTGCAGGAGTCACAATGGTGTATGCTGTCTGTGTGACTGTGAGACAAGTCACAGAGGCGATAGCAATAACAGATGGCCCATGGAAAACAGCTCGTTTGGACACCAACAAAGAGCCCCGGATGATTTAATGATCATTTCTGACTCACCCATTATTTATATGGGCATATAATCAACTGACACACGATATTTCATTTGTGGGAAAAAAGCTCTCGTGTCAACAGAAGGGCCCGTCCGCGCCGTCCGTGATTCCGCAAGCCCTTGGTTCTCAGGAGGTGGAGAGAGGGAGAGAGTCTGGTTTGTGTACGCTGCCCTCATTACGCCGTTCACTGCCAATGTTAAACCATTACTGCTCACCATATTCATGGCTTCCCTAATGTGAATTATTATGCTGATTATAAGATGTTTTTATGACCCACCTCTTTCAATTAAATGGGTGATAATGAATGCGTCCTCTGACAGGTGTTTTGTTGTCGGTGGAATTACACTCCTCTAATTTACATGGCTGACTAATTTAGTTGAGAGGAAGATATAAAGGAGGTCAATACCCTCTGGTGTACAGCCTTGTATGCGGCCTCAGGCTGCAGTTGTGCCTCTGTAAATCTGGAGCAACGGGCAGGTGACAATGTTGGAGGTCCAAATGGGACGATAATGAGTTGTGCACGTGTGGGGCGTGTGGCGAGTGGCATGTGGCTTGTGGCGTGTAGCTAAGATGTAACGTGTTGCGTGGGGAGTTGGGCTGTGACCTGAGGCTCAGGTTAATTAATGAACTGATCCAGGCTCAGGGAGGAAGACATGGGGCTGCCATCCCACCCTGAGCAGCAGGTCACAACACTGGCAGATGCCCTATTACAATGTTAATGATAGTGGGGCCCGGGTCAGATAATCATATTCAAAGCTTTTTCTAGTAGATAACAATCAGAAGCACGCACGCCAAAGATGGCTTCCCTGATGAGGAGCGATGCTGCCTAGAACATATGTGGCACAAGCCAGGGAATCCCTTTGTGCTGCTCTAACCTGAATCCAACTGCCATGGAGGACCCGGCCCGGCCCGGCCCAGCCAGGCCTGATCAATCTGATCAAGACCTGATAACAACAGCTTAGCTCCACTGGAAGTGTGAGCACGTCCCAAGTGGACTCATCAGCGGTCTATCACAGACCTTGTTCATCATGTGTGTGTGTGTGTGTGTGTGTGTGTGTGTGTGTGTGTGTGTGTGTCTTTGTGTGTGTGTGTGTGTGTGTGTGTGTGTCTTTGTGTGTGTGTGTGTGTGTGTGTGTATGTGTGAGGAGTTCTATTCTAAAAGCCTTCATCCTATCTCAGCGGACCTCGTGAAGCATCTCCACATCTAAAACAACTCATCAACAAAGGACAGGAGGGGAGGGGCAACCAGTGGTCCATGATGTAGGAAGACTAAGAGGCATAAGATTGGTGACATTTATTTTCCAACCCCTGTCCGTGAGCTGCATTCATCTAGCGAGAACCTCTCACTCAGTAGATGGTACTGCTCTAGATCTTTCCATCTCCTGCTCTCTCATACATCCCTCATACCCAAACATTAAATATTACCTGCCGTGATTAATCCCAACTTAATTAAATCCATCAGCGAGACAATGGCCAGGCAATGAGGTATGTAATCATTCACATAGTAAATTAAATGATGTAAGAGGTCCTCCATGTACCGCATTGACATAGATGGAGAGGATAGGGCGGGGGGGTCCCGAAGCTCAGCTGGGAAGTCTTGCCTCGATGCAGCCCCTCCTCCCCAAAATACACACACACACACACACACACACACACACACACACACACATATGTATGCGCATGCATGCACACACACATGCATGCAGGCACACACACACGCACGCACACACACACGCACACATGCACACATGCACGCACGCACACACATGCACACACCCACACACACACACACACACACACACACACAAACACACTGGGAACTTTCCAATCAGCCCCCTCGGCTCAGCACACATTCAAATTAATGTGAGACCTTTCTCTCCTCACCTCAGCAGTCAGGGGATGCTTATGGATGACTTCCATTTCCAGGCTGTTATAACACGTGTGTGGAGAGCATGTCTGTGTCACTAAGCTAATGGCCTGGATGCAGTGCACACACGGCACAGCACAGGGACACAGGGACAGTGCCAACTTCTCAGATAAATCCATCCGATTAACCCCAACCTTTCACTCCCTATTTCTCATTTTGGCATGTGTCTCACTAATGTTTCCTACCATGTTAATATGTCATATGTTTACTTGGTTATTTCTTTATATTATACATGTAATTTTGCAAGCAATCCGAGTTAGAAAAACACACCCTATAGATGATAACATCATTAGACATCTCTGAGACCCTTTCATCTACCCTCATATCCATTCTGGGTCAACTGAATCTAATGTTTGTTTGGCCCACCCCCAAAAGATGACATCAGCACTTCATAAAGTCTAAGTTAAGTCCAGCAGTGAAACTCTGACCCTCCTGTTTGTGTCAATACACCAGAGAAAGCCTTTAAGGATACACACACGAGCGTGCACAGACAGGCACACACACACACACGCGCATGCGCACGCACACGCACGCACACGTACGCACAAGCACACGCACGCATGCACACACACACCCCTCAGCAGCTTGATGTCTAGGTCCTGTAGAGGTCAGCACCCTCCTTATCCTGGGTCTGCACCCACAAGGTGAACAGATGTTTCTGGGGAGGGATGATCCCATAGGCATTCAGGTGCTGCTCCTAAATGGCCAAACCAAATCAGTGTGTGTGTGTCTGTGTGTGTGTGTGTGTGTATTTGCCATACTCCCAATATGACATATGTGCACACACACACACACACACACACACACGTATGCGCACGCATACACACCGGCACGCGCATACACACACACACACACACACACACACACACACACACTCATAATGGGCAAACAGCAGCCACAGCTGGGATGTTAATGCCAGCAAACAGGATTATCCTCAGAAAGGATTTCTCCGCTAAGCATTTCCTCCTAATTAGATTTCTCAATCTCAGGGATGAATTGCCTTTTAGCAGTGAAAGCTGCCACTGAGGGAGCTGTTAGCTCCTTATAACTGAATTAAATGCATAATTAGTGATACAATTACATTAGCAGGGGGTCCTTTGTGTTTGTGTGTGAGTGAAGGGGAGAGGAAAGGGAGGGGGGGGGAGAATACGACACGGATGCGGCACTGAGCGAGACCGAGGAGGAACGGATATGAGACACATGGGACTGGATATGAAGCTGAAGGAGACACAGTAGGCTGGGATTAGGAAGCGAGAGGCAGGTAGTTGCCAACAAGAAGACTGAAGTGAGGATTTTGGTGAGTAAGTGTGAATATTCTGAGTAAAGAGTGAGTGCGCTTATTCTGAGTAAAGAGACGGTGACCGTAACGTGTGTATTTGTGTAGATAACACAGCTGTTGCGTGGAGGACAGAGGTTTGGAACACGCTGAGTGACGTATGTATGTCAGAAAGGGCCTGAGAGTCACATAGGGTTTACCCATGATGCACCTTTCTACCGGGTCCACGCAGGAGGATTGTGGCCCATTTATCATTGGGTCTTCTCACCTATATGCAAACACACACACACACACACACACACACACACACACACACACACACACGCACACACACACTCACATACGCACACTTGCACACTCGCACACTCGCACACACACCCGCACGCACACACACGTCCCAAACATACACCCCCTTCACACGCCCCACACACACACACACACCTCTCCCCTCCGTCCACGGTGCAGATCCCCGGACCATTCATCACCAGACTGGCGCTGACAGTGACGGATGGGTCAGCCAGCCACTGGCACTACCCCAGCCCAAGACTCATACAGCCCCACCAGCAGAGTGACAGCTGGAGCAACGTGTCAAGTGGCGGAGAGACTACGGCCATTAATAACCCCCGTCATATGATCCACACCCAGCCACGCAGGGCCAGGGAGCGAGGGGGGTGTGGGGAGGGGAGGGGGGAGGGGGGGGTGAAGATCCACGCTCAGGCATTAGGCCTGGAGGGACATGTCACAGCGAGCAGGGGTGACAGTCATGGACGCCTGATCTTTAATCAAGTGCGCAGGGATGGTGGGTAATGAATATATCGCTCACAAATTGGAGGGTGTGCAGCGGGGAGCAGGGAGGGGGGAGGGGGGAAGGGGGGGGGGGGGGGGAAGGCTGGGGGGAAGGTCTCTGAATGAGGACTAGCCTTTTCTGATGACCCATCTGTGGTTTTGGGTTGACCCTTGGGAGATAGCCTTCCCAAACCAAAGCCCTCTGGAGTGCACCTCACTCTCCACACGTGAGTACATGTAATGTGTCATTAATTCAGTGAGTGTGATCATAATCATCTGATCTGGGGAGGTCCAGTTGATGAGGCGAGGCAGGTCAGAGCTTGGAGGGCACAAGCTCAGAGCTCAGAGCTTAGAGGAGCGGGCGTTCCATCCTAAATCAGCCGCTGGACTGATGATTGTGATCTCTTTACTTAAACGAAAAGACGATTCGGGGCATTACGCTTTATCTAATCGTATCTCTATAAACCACTCTTTACCTTATTTTAGCGAATGCTATACTATTTCAATTTCGGTTCGAGTTTGACTGTTTTTTGAGGTAACAAACATGATGATGTCAGAGAAGCCTCTGAGGAACAAACATGGTAATAGTACAACACTAAATGTGATCACTAGAGCTAGACTAGACTTGCAGTACCAGTGGAAGCGTTCACTTTTAATTGCCTTTCAACTCTCCTTGTCCAATGCTCTTATGTATGCAAAGCAGTGCTGTAACTGCCTATCATTTAGCACATCCATAAGCCATTTATTTTTATGCAGTGTTTAGAAACCAAGATGATCCTTTAATCCAATTCTACGCAGCAATCAAAGTTCCATGAATCAGGCACATTGTAAGCAGACCTATGGCCATGCCTAGCCTTTTGCATGTCATTAGTGCGGCTTGGCCATAACGAAGCTGCTTTTAATGGGATTCTACAAAGCTCCAAATCAAGCCATGCCTCCATGCATCTTGGCTAATTCAGTTAAAAATAATTCATTCCCAAAGACAATCACCAACTGAGAAAAAGGGGATAACCCCGGAAGGTTTGTCCTTCTGACGACGACACTTTAATTTCAACCTTCACAAGGAAGAAGAGGCCCTTATCCCAATGAGGGGAAATATCATTATCCATGTGAGCGATATTAGAGGGGTGAACGTCACCAGCCGAACGCAGAGAGAGTGATTAACTCAAATGTCCTCAACGTCCCCAGATTCACACATGCAGATTTGGCAGACAGCGCAAGGCTCAGGCTTTGGGGTATAAGTTATCCCATATTAAGCTAATTACAGTGCCTTTGGAAAGTATTCAGACTCCTTCACTTTTCCACAATTTGTTGTGTTATAAACTCAATTTAAAATGGATTAAATTAAAAGAATTTGCCATCAATCCACACACAAAACCCCAGAATGACAAAGCAAAAACAGGTTAATTTATCAAAATTGAAATACAGAAATACCTCATGTACATAAGTATTCAGACCCTTTGCTATGACACTCTTAAAATTAGCTCAAATCAAAAATGTCATCAACAAATCACTCAATAAGTTAAAATCTTAATGCAAGGATAATAGTAATTTTGGAATTAATGTCTTTGTTTTTATAGGGTCTCTGATTTGCATAGGAATCAATTACACACTGTGTGGATCAGATTGTCATTACAAACTGAGCAAATGGAGAGGAACAAAACTGCTCAGGAATGCGACCCTGAGGCCTGGGGAGACTTACAAAAATCTCCAAAGTTCAATAGTGGAGAGGAAAAAGCACAGTTCATGGGACAACATCATCTCAGTCACTCTGAATGGAAAATAATCTCTCTCATATCCATAATTGTGTTTGCAACAATGAATTCAAGTGATACAGCAAAATGTGAATGTGTCAATGCGTTTATTTGGTTTTACTACAAAGCATTAAGTTTGGTGCAAATCCAGCACATGCAATGCAGTTTCCGTACCATCTCTCATGTGAAGAATAGTGGTAGCTGCATTCAGTTATGGGTATGTTTGTCACTGGCAGTGACTGGGGAGTTTGTCAGGATCAAGAGAAAATTATAACATTTGCTAATCCTAATTGATCATAATTATACCCTCCCCAATCCTAATTGATTCCTATGCAAATCAGAGACCCTATAAAAACAAAGACATTAATTCCAAAATTATATGAACTATTATCCATGAACTCAATTCAACTTACTGAGTGATTTGTTGATGACATTTTTGCATTTTAGCTAATTTTAAGAGTGTCATGGCAAAGGGTCTGAATACTTATGTACATGAGGTATTTCTTTATTTCAATTATAATAAATTGACTGACATTTCTAAAAACCTGTTTTCGCTTTGTCATTCTGGGGTATTGTGTGTGGATTGATGGCAAATTCTTTTAATTTAATCCATTTTAAATGGAGTCTATAACACAACAAAATGTGGAACAAGTGAAGGTGTCTGAATACTTTCTGAAGGCACTGTACATCAGACAATGTCAGGATAATTCTAGCAATGTTCACTTCTTTGCTTGTGTGAGATATCAGAGAAGTAAATATGATATTCAATATAGTCGCTTGATACCTGTTTGTTGTACTCGTAATAGGAAAATCATACAGTAAAAGACTGTAAAAACACTTCAGGTCTACCTGCCTCTCCTCTTGAGCAAAGGTTTTACTCAAATCACACTCTAACTTGCCTTTTCATGTTCACAGTCTGCTTGTTGGTAAAATAAATAAATAATAGAAATAGAAAAATGGGGATCAGATTGCAGTAGAAATAATAAAACAATACATATCAACAAGAGAGACAGATGGAGTCTTTAACTGGCAGTTTGTCATTCACACTATGAATGACACTTTTGGCGGGTGGGGGGGGGTGTCAGAGTTGGCCGATATGTCTGGAGGGTAAGTGCGTGACCGTGCTTAAGACAGACTGACAAACTACAGCTCACAGATATTTCTCACAATCTATTATGGCTGTTAAATTACAAATTGGGCCTTGTACCATCACGCTGTCATAGAGTATGTTCATGTTTTAATTCTGAGTCTGTAAAACGATCCAACTCATATTCATATTATTTTAACATAGCCTAGTGTATGACTGTTGAAGCATATGTACATGCTTTCTAGAACAGAAGAGTTGGGATTGCAGACTCCAGGAGGAGTTTTGACTATTCAATTCAAGAATCTTTAGGTGAAATCTGAATATGCTTTACAGGGACAGTTGTGCACGTTATTGCTGAGTGATGACTTCCAGAACCCAACAGCAAAAAGGATCACAGAAGTTACTCAGCAGAGAAGAGATCCATGTGTCTAAATGGGAGTTTCATGATGAGAGCTGTGGCTTTATAATTTTGTAGCATGTTGTCTGCTCAGAGAATAGCAGGATTATCTAGGGGCTACTGAACCTCAGTGTTCTCTTTAACCTATATAAAAACACTCAGGCACACCCCTGTGAAATCAGGAAACAAAATGTGACACCTTTTGGAAGAAAGACACAGGGCTGAGCTCAGCCATTCTGCCTGCCTGAGGACACCTGCCAAAGCAGACACACAAGCCTATGGGGCTGGATGGAAAGGGATTTGGGGGCGGAGATCTGCTTAACTAAGGCACACTGAGTTTCTTTTACCCAAGACTCCCATCTGTTGAGTGCCCATTGTCTGCTAAGTGTTACAGCTGCAAAGGACCAGTCCTGCTTTCACTACAGAAAAAAAACACTTTAGCATATTCAACCCCTATCCCTCCCCACCTCCCTGTTATTCTTGTACTGTTACCAGGTCCTGATTTATTCATTGACTTTACACACCCCACCACCCCCAAACCCTCCCCAACTTCACCCCCCCAACCGCACCCCCTGATCCCTCTCCCCATCTCCCAACTTTCACCCCCAAACAACCCCTCCTACTCTCTCCACTCCACCTTTTTACACACCCACCACATCTCATCTCCCCCTTTTCCCCTCAGTCAGACCTCCCAGTGTCTGTCTGTCTATCTGTCTGTCTCCACTTGAAAAGCTCCTCATTGTTTCCCTCCTCAGGCTCACATCCTTTCAATCATTCTTCCTCTCTGTCTCTCCCTCCTGGTATCTCCCCATCTTTGGTAGATCAGGTTAACCTCCTCTCAGGTCTTTATTGTGATGGACCAGACATCTGTCTCTCTGATCATAGCCTGCTTGATGATCACTCACCCAACGCCTCCCCTTTAAAGGCTGATTTCATGCTGTGTTCACCTCAGTGTTAATCCCTGTGTTCCTTCAACACACTGTAACCCTCGGTTTTAAAGCCTACAATAGTGTCCTAACATCTAACATGAGTTTAAGGGAAACTATATGACACTGCCATGTTCCATTCAGTGTGCTAGATAGAGAACCACTCCCTACCCTGAGGCCAGAGGAAAACTACAGTACATTTTGTGATGAAGAATGGGAAGGAAGAGTTAGCGTCTTCGTCACCCATGAAGCTGTCAGGCCCATAGAAGCGGATAGGCCGGGGTCGGCCAAGAGACGGTGGGAATGGACAATCACAGCGGGTGAAAGCGGCTAGCCCACCCACAGTCCTTTACTCGGCGGGGGCTTTAATTTGAGTCTGATTTTTGTTATGCAGCCCCCCACCTCCTCCTGTGGAGAGAACACTTTTACAAGGCCCCCTAAAGCCCATCTAATAATGGGGCTGAAGGCTAGAGAATGGGCTTGGTGCTGCTGTTTGACCGCTCATGGCACGCTGTAATAAAGTGGCCCATTCATCTCACGCTCCCTTTCACTGACTCACTGAGGGGGAAGTTTAGGCTAGGGTGCTTGTGTATGGAGTGCCAGCCACTGCCAGCTGCAGTAGCTTTAATTGATCTCTGGATTCATGCACACACATCTTAAGGTGGCTTTTCTGTCCCCATTTCCTGGTGCTTCCTCCTGCTATTGTCAGGGAGCTGGGGTATGAGATTATGAGGGGGATGAGTGGCCACTCTTCCAGTGGTGGAGTGGGTAGTCATCCCCACTTTAACACTATAGGGATCAGAGGAGGCATTCTGCCGTTTTATCTGAAGGTTCAAAACTTCACATTACCAGGATATTTCAAAATGTGTCATTTGCAGATTTTCACATTTGTTTTTATATGTTTGTGTAGTGTAATGTTTGTGTTCATGATGTGCTTTGACAAATTGAACATGTGTTGCACATTTGTATTGAATGTATTATTATCATAATTTTTTATTATTTGAGATATTGTTGGGTTTGCTGGATTTTCTATCATGGAAACATTATGTCACAACTTCCATGTAGAGAAGAAATGTATGAAGAGCTATGTGATTAAAGGCAAGTTTCTGTCATTGAAGTAATGCATCTTTAATGTATTATTTAATTATTGGTAATTAGTAACTATTAAGATCATCAACTGAGGACAACTTTCAGGTGGCATATCAAAAGCAAATTATACATCATCAACACACTAATGTCCCTTTGATTGTGCTGGCTATGGAGTCTTAACTAATGACATGGCCTAGCCATCAGCCTGAGTAGCCCCATTAAATCAGCCTGCCCAAGTTAATGTCGGGAGGTGTTAACAGATTGATTCGCCTAATCTGTTAAACTACACCAACAGTCAGCATGGGGCAGGTCAGCTGTTTTAAGGCCTGGTATGTGTGTGTGTGTGTGCGTGTGTGTGTGTGTGTGTGTGTGTGTGTG
Organism: Argentina silus; assembly: GCF_951799395.1. Taxonomy (NCBI): domain Eukaryota; kingdom Metazoa; phylum Chordata; class Actinopteri; order Argentiniformes; family Argentinidae; genus Argentina; species Argentina silus. Next base: position 17,062,160 of record NC_139659.1, on the reverse strand, counting down.
TGTGTGTGTGTGTGTGTGTGTGTGTGTTAACCAATTTCACGGCCATCTGTCACGCACAGTTAAACTTTGCGCCACCACATTTTGGGCCGAGAGACCCCAGGATACTCACTGGGGGAAAGAAGAGAGAGAGGAGGTGGCGAAGTCAAGAAGGAGGACAGGAGCCCAATAGTGGTTGCTGTTTCTGGTGTCGGGCAGAATTGCAATCCTCAAGTTCATTCAGCGCGATTAAACCAGAGAAGGGACTTTTCTTCCCAGCTAATTATGTGGAAATGGCATAGACAATAAAGCATCTGGTGGTCTTTCTTCCCCTTTTCAATTTTTCTCAATATTGTGACAGGCTGATGCATTGTGTCTGTAGCTCCACTCTCTGCATGGAGCAGGCTGAAAGCTGGGGTCAGCAGAGAGCAAATAGATGAATTTATAACTTTGCCTTTTCACATTGGAGCGGGGATAGTGGCCCCTGTCTGCTCCACGCCTCCCCTACTGTTCCACCCAAGAGACCACCACTCATTTCAAAATAGGGCCTTTCTTTCGCCATGCCACCCAAACTGAATCTGCCTTTTCCCCTCTGAGAGCAGCCCAGGACATTGGTACTGGCCCTCCTCCTGTATTCCCCCCAGCCCTATCACACAGAGAGAAGGAAAACAGGGAAGAAAGAGTCTGACACCCTGGCGAAGGAAGGGGGGTACATCTCAAATGGTCTAAGCCATCTTTGATTGGCAGGCAGCCCTGACCAAGGCATGCTCTTAATCCCTGTGCTCCCAGACATTCAACAGAGAAGTCACAATACAGCCACTCACAATACCCAGGAAGTTATGTCCTAAAACTATCCATTATTCAACGTTGGAATGATCCTCCACAAGATAGCTGCAGCCGAATGAGCATATTCATGAGGGTGTTCAAATACATGCTACCTCTTTGCAGAATATGGGTATTAAATCATGCTTCCAATACATTACCAACACCAGCGGAAATAATCTAGATCAATACCTCTGCGCGGAACACACAAGAGACTCGCAGAGACAGATTTTGCACTTCACTTTTAGATTGACATTGAGTTTCACTGTTCACAAATGATTTAGAGGAGGGGAAAGAAAATGAAAAAACAAGAATTCTGAGAATTAGTGGAGGCTGGTGGAGGTAGAAATCGGAGAACAGGCTCACTGTTTGATACCATTCCTCATTTCATTCCATGCAACCCATGAGCCTGTCCTATGATTTCTGCCTCCACTGGTGAGAATGGATGCGAGAGTGTTGAGATGCTCAGTGGTTGGAGTTCATTTGATGCCTCTGCTATGGAACATGGAGGAGATCTCCATTTCTGGATCAGAGACACCCACAGTCCGATGGAACAGTCTGATCATGTACAGCCCTATCTCTGAGCTCTCCATCTCTCTTCCCTTTAAGTTCTTCTCCTCCTCCACCTTTCCTCCTCGACTGCAGTTCTCCTCCTCCATCTCTCCTGCACCTCTCCTCTTCCACTTCTCTACCTCCACTTCTCCTCCTCCTGTTCTCCTGCTCCATTTCTCCCTCTTTCCCCCTTAATTAAATGTGCACTTCATTAATGTAAATTGGGGGCCTTTAATGCCCTTGTTGAAATTCTGAAGAAAGTGCAGTGGCCTCGCGAAATGCTCCAGCATCATTGCAAATTAGATTAGGGACCAAGAAAGGCAGTAAAATTAGAATGATAATGGTTGATATGGCTCTCTGACAGGCATGACTATTCAAGGATCAATGGGATGTCGAATGCTTTTGCAAAGCCCACTCTCAAAGGCTGGGGACGAACGTCAGCCTACAGATGTGCCTTTTGGAAGCACTTTAAATTAGTTTAATTTGGTAAATGGTAGGGATTTAGAAGCTCTTAGCCGGGCTGTAACAAGACAAGAATACATTGAAATGTTTTGCCATTCTTTTATTAGCATAAAATGGGATTGGTTTGATTTGCATTCCCAACAAGTCCACTTTTTTGTTTTTTTTCCTATCTTCAAGATTGCGTTCCCATCCCTCCCTCCTCAACAGAGTTTAGAATAAACACTTTTCCATTGCTGCTTTTGATCCACCTTAATCCTTTTAAGGGGAGGGGACGGGTTGATTTAATTCCAACTGATCTAATCAAAGACAGCAATTACAAGGTAATTTTGATTAAAGTCCAATAACTGAAATAAGGCTAAGGACATTTTCATTGCCAGTTGAGACTCAGAGCTTTTTTCTGTTTGTCAGACCCTGGCACATCTCCTTGACCAGAGAGGAAGGTAAAAGAGGGATGGGAGGCAGTGTAGCTAGCCAACAGTATTCTGACTAAGGGACCATGAAGACACCCCATGGTAAACTGCCCCCCTGCCCCCAGCCCCCAGCCCCCATGCTCACTGGACACAAATGGCTGGGGTTGAATAGACTGGTTCTTACCGATCTGTCCCTTGAGTGCCGACCCACAGCTTTGATTCAGGCTCCATTCTTCCATTAATCTGACATCACTGACTTAATAAGTTTACTGTGTGGGTAAACAGGCAGACTTGGGGCTCTTTGGAAGGGAAGGGGACAGAAGGGGGTTGGGTTGGGTCGAATGGAGGAAGTGACTTTTAAAGTGCTGTCTGCAAGCAGATGTATGGACCTAACCAGAGTTTTTTTTGTGTTTTTTATCTGCCAATATTACTTAACAATAATCCAATAATCGGTTTTCCAAATGCCATTGTTTTAAAAAATAAATAAATTACACAAGAACATTTAAGGCCTACAACAATCCACAGAAGTCCACAAATTCTCAGAGCATCACCATGAATAATCAGTGGCCAATTTCAAATCACTGGGATCACCATGGATACTATGTACCAATGTGTGATCCCCACAGCAGAGGTTAGGTCGGCAGAGGAGTCTGCAGTACCACAGCATGTCTGTCTGCCTGTGTGGTGGACCAGGGGAGGGGGAGGAGGTGAGAGGGCGTTAGTGAAGGTGTTGCTCTCATCCTCCAGGGGTTTTAGAAGAGGCCAGTTCCCAGCTCAGTCACACATGCCTCCAGGCTCCTCTCCAGGTAAACATGGGTGACAGGGCCGGCCAGGTGCCAGGCCAGCACAGCCTGGGCCACTTAACCTCACTCTAACACCCCCCTCAGCAGTACTACAGTACTACAGCAGGACCATACTACAGCTGACAACAGAGGCAAAAACATCCAGCTCCAATTTTAGAGATAAAGCAGAATTACGCAGGCTACAGTACCCTGTTGATTGTAATTTGTAATGTAAATACATTTGAGCATATATAATTATAATCTAGTATGTATGGATTTATTTGTCTTGGATTTTTAGTCGGTTACTGGCTTTATACATATTGAACACTAAATATACTGATAAATCAGGGAGAACCTTGAGTTGAACTAATCTGGTGCTGTGGAATCCAGGTGAAGCACCTCTTATAAGCAGCTACTTTGAGAGGGCAGCAGAAAGCAGATCAGAGCCGAGTGGCGACTGGCAGACCCATAATTAATCAGCTTCCAGTTTAATTAAGGTGTCCATCAACAAACAGGGCCACTGTGTCTGCCCTGGGGACATGGCAGAGTAATAACAGGCCTGCTGGGATAATGAGTTAACCTGTAACTGGCATAATATGAAATTAACATCACAACATCAGCCAAATGCAGGTATACAAATCTTGTGTTGGGGTAAATCTGTTTGTCTCACATAGAACTGAGGCCGGTGTGGGTTTAATAAATTAAAGTGTGGTACAGGTATAAATACACAATATCAGTCCACCATATTACTCTAATTTTGTGAATCTTGTGAATTCATTACATGACACAACCAGTAAATCTATTATTTCCAGCTTTTTCAATAACCTTCAGTAATTCCCTCACCCTTGCCACACACACACACACACACACACACACACACACAAACACACACACACACACACACACACACACACACACACACACACACACACACACACACACACACACTCTCTCTCTCTCTCAAAATGTGGACATTCTTTGGCAAGGATGTATGGACCCACAGCCATGGATCAATGGTAAAAAGTGGAATTAGTCATTCTAAATCATGCAGCTGTGGTCGAAGAGAGCTCCTCCGAAAATCATTAAACAATCATGTATTCCCATTGATTTATTCTAAATACCTGAGGAGAGAGCAGATTAAAGCTAGGGAAGCGCAGGCTAATGCAGATGAAATGGCTGAAGGATGGGGGGTCCTCAGGGAACGGTTTTGTCCTAATCAGGGGGAAACAATACTGCTGCAATTACCAGCCTAAGCAGGTCTATTAAGGCTCCTTCACTTGACATATTTATGTATTTCAGATAATGCGGGGCTACATTAAATGGAGTTTACTCAGGCACTTTTACATCTCTGCTGTAAACATCAGATGCGTGGCCTGGGGTGGTCCAGTGGTCTAGCACCATGGCCTACAGTGGCCACATACAGTACCAGTCAAAAGTTTGGACACACCTTGCCAAGAGTGTGCAAAGCTGTCATCAAAGCAAAAGGTGGCTACTTTGAAGAATCTAAAATATAAACCATATTCTGGTTCGTTTAACACTTTTTTGTTTACATATGTGTTCCTTCATAGTTTTGAAGTCTTCAATATGAATCTACAATGTAGAAAATAATTTTAAAAAAATAAAGAAAAACCATTGAATGAGAAGGTGTGTCCAAACTTTTGACTGGTACTGTATGCCCATGTCGGCATGGGTTCGGCTCTCCTCCATACTTTTCTGTCTTTCTCTATCATCTCTATCCAATAAAAACTACTAAAATACGAGAGTGGGACGACCACACTTCAAAAAATAACTATCAAAATAATTTTTGGGTGTATAATTATTATTCTTAGAACAGGCATGGAACAAATCATTCCAAATATTTTAAACATAGCCTACAGCCTATTGGGACAATTTTAAATGATCTGAAAATCAAAGATTGCAATTAAACTATTATCCACAAAGACAATGGAGGTATTTAGACAGTATAATCACCATGATGGATTTAACGCTTCTTCTTTCACCCTGTATAGATGTAATTCTTAATCGTTTAATATCAGACAATTACCTAATAAAATATAGATTGATAGAAACTATCTGTTTCATCCTATCCAAGGCATGTAGTTGGCTAATATGATAGGGAAACTAAATTCAGACCTATAAATTGCAAAGATTTAAATAAGTCCTCCAAGTTATTTCCCATAAATGTGGCGGTGAGATAGTAGGGACTTTAAAGCCCTGTAACTCATTCCCTGGGAGGAAATATTAATCAAGACAGATTATGCGTTTTGCACATTTGCTTAATGTCTCTGGGGGGATGGAGTACGAATATATTTTAAGTTAGCACATCTATAACAAAGCTTTTACATCTTAAAAACCTGAGCTGAAGTCATCAGGAAGCATTGCCGTCTAAAGGCTTACTCAAATCCTCACAGCATAATGCTTGGTACGTGGATGCCATGCCATTTTTTGTGGTTTAAGAAGAGATTAAATTGAAGTTGTTGTTAAGTTGCTTTTAAAGTGAAGTTGTCTGACGGCTATGAGTAAATATGTATTTCTGAATATAATGATTAGAAGGTTGACATTTCTGTAAGCTTCTTAGAGAAATCGTTTTAAAAAGTCAAGGAATGTCTTTCTCTCTGTTATCTGGTGTTTTTAATTTTGCTGCCTGCAGCTGTGGTCACTGTAAAGTTTATTGAGTTGTAACTTGACAGTTGTGGACAGCACTTTGAAATGGCACAGGGCTTTTTGTCTTCAACTAAGCAAAGAGTCATTGTAACACTCATGCAGTGGAGGTGATGTGGCCCTATTTAAACAGCTGTGGGTCAACACAGACTTCGCTCTGAGGAATAAGCACTGTCATCTGCAGTATTTAACCATCCCGGCACACCAACCAGCTTTGCTTGACCAAAAAAAGCAAGTAAACTGCCATTTCAGTCTCTTTTGTCTGAGGAGCTTGTTTTATTTTTTTGAACATCTTCATTGGTCCATCTTTTAAAAGGGCTCTGGGTTGGGTGATGCGGTGCAGTGCTCACAGTATGACCTCTCAGGTTCACCACAGGAGAATGTAATGTCACTCTGTTATCCAGTACAGTACTTGTGATTGCTGGGCATGCCATAGAATTGATCGACCTGTAACTGTATTGATAAATGGCTCAGACACTTATGGTAAGACATTCATATAAAATGGAATAGTTCATTTTCTTATGAAAGTAATGAAGCATATTTCATTGTCAACAGTAGATTACCTGATATATTATGTCATAAGGTGCTGATGCTTTTACATTAATGCTGCAATGCCTGCACACTCAATCAGCTAACACCAGTATTAAGATACGAATGATGTAATGGAGAAGAGTGGAGTTTTCATCTGATAATTTTTCAGCTGTAATTATGTGCTTTATATGGGATTCAGTGATTGTAACAAAGAAAGACTATAAGATGGTTGACAGCGTATACCTATACACAGAATTTCAACATGGGAATCTAGTTTATCATTGGGCTCAGTTAAAGGTACAGTATGGATTCTGTCTCTGGTCAACTTTGATGAAAGCACAGAAAAAAAACTAAATTCACTCGAGAGTGTGCATATGGAAAGACAAAGCAAGTATGTTTGTTGGTGTGTGGTGTGTGTGTGTGTGTGTGTGTGTGTGTGTGTGTGTGTGTGTGTGTGTGTGTGTGTGTGTGTGTAACAGTATTTGATATAGCATGGTTATGCTGAAGATCGACTAGGGCATAAACTTCTTGAGTCAAGCCATTGGGCAGATCAATACTTCTTTAGCACAAACACACAAAATGAAAACACTTTCAAAGGCTGAGGTGACTGCTCTGCCACTGCAATCTGCATCGAAGGCAAGATTGACTGTTCCAAAAGCTTGAGTATGTGGGTTGGGATGTAATGACCAACTCTATCTGGGCTTCCTTAGGCTGCCCTCACGATGAGTGGAACACTGAGGATGCTTTACATTTACATTTATGGCATTTAGCAGACGCCTTTATCCATAGCGACTTACAACAAATACATTTGTTTAAGTAAGTGAATCATCTATCCATCAGTCATCATAAGATAAAGTAATCAACGCTCAGACCAGGGGCCATAGGCAGACACACTGCTAGGAGAAGGATTTTTTTTTTTTTTTTATGAACAGGAGAGAAACTTTTACAGGGGGGTAGTGGGGGTGAAGAGGTCTTTAGGAGGGACCGTTAAGATGTAGCCTGAAGAGATGGGTCTGATTGGTAGTGACTCTGCAGTCAGGACAGCAGTGGGATGCTACAGGATCTAGTCCTAAATCAGGCAACATTTAAGAGATTAAAACACATTATTGATACCCCTCAACCTAGTAATCAAATGGCAAAACATAAAGATAAAACAACAACCACACCACCAGATGAGAAGAATAGCAGTATCATGATATCAACATATGACTGGCAACACAGTCTCCAATAGTAGAGATAATCATAACCAATCAATAGCCAGTAACACAAGGATATGTCAGGATCAGATGCACCCAACAGGTACTCATGAATCTGTCCTCTGAGCCTCTTGTCAGGTCATCTGCAGCATTCATTTGCCACTGGTGACCTTCTGTTGACAAAAGCAAACGGATGACAGTCAAAGAGACACAGCATTCAGCCATGTTGAAAAAAGCCCCACTGTGTTGACCCTACTCAGATTGGATTTACCGCTAGGCTGGGTAGCACCACTGGTAGACATGATGGATTATTGTAATGACCACCTCAACGGCCTCTTTGTCATGTTTAAATGGCAATACATTTTACCAGGAAGAGGGTCATTTAACAACTTAAGGCTGAAGAAGGAAACTATCTGTTTGAGGTGTAAATCAAATGTGGCTCATTAAAGATGCACAGGTTAAAATAGTGCTGACATGCAGTGTGGGGGCAGGGTGTTTATATCTAAACCTCCCAATCAGGTAATCAGTAAGGGAGTCACTCCGATTCTGTTTTCACTATCCACTTTTATTTATACCATGTTAAGGCTGTTATTTATACCAGATGGTACAAGGTCCTATAATGGTCTTAAAAATGTATACAGAGTGTCTTAGTAGTTGGAAAATGACATTAAAGACATTTTGCACCGTATGAAATAAAAACACAAAACAGACATTTGAAGAGGGCAAAAGGCATATTCCTTCAGTGCGGACCATGTTGCACCTCATCCTGCAACAATGTTTACCAGAGTCTAGGTCTGTGTATAGTATCTGCCTGTTGGAAGTGCTGCAGTAATATTTAGACAGCATCTCAGACAACACGCCCCCTACGCTGACAATTTTCACAGACCAAACTCTCAAAGAAGTGACCAGATGCTCCGAAAAGTGACCGGCTTCCTGTCTAGTAGTTAGTGAGATGTCCAGCCTTGTCGTTAGACTCAGATAAGTCTATCATAACTGGTGAGAAGCACTGCAGTTGGTGTCAGTTGAGAGATTGGTAGTCAATACATCCAGTGCTCAAAGCCACAGGTCTCCATCTGCCTTATCGTCCACACCCTCCCCCCTTTCACACACACACACCTGATTCAGTGTCTGACTCCAAACTTACCAGGGCAATTATCACACACTTATCATCATCAGCAACTTTGTCAAGGTTGTTATGTTCCCACGCTGCACAACTAACGTCCTCATATGAATCATGTGAACATAAACCAACAGTGTCCTGGAGATGCAGTAGCAGACACATGACCGTGTTCATATTGCTGGGACAGCTATTGGTTCATCACTGGCCTTGTTTTTCAAACCTCTTGTGATCTCTGTTTTCTAGCATAATCATCCTAGCATGGGCACCGTAGCCCCTCAACCCTCATACTGACAGAAACAACAACCAGGGAATGGATACAAGAGAAGAGAACACAGGGACACAAGAGTGTCGAAGAGTTGTCGTCCACGGTGGAGAGACTGGATGACAAGGAAAGGGAGCGAGCGAGACAGGTTCATCTATTTGGAGATAGACAGAGCTCCCAGGCTGGGGCAAACAGTCTATAACAGCATGTAAATGAAGTAGCCTGTGCCAACAAGCCACTACTTTCTCTCTATCATGAATAAATATTAGTGGTTCTCACTCTCCAGCTCGGCCTCTTGTTCTTCCACAAAGCCATGTGTGGAGTCACATTCCATGCTTCCTGTTGCTACACTGAGTGTCTATATTAAAACAGTGGAGAAGTGGGACAGGGAGGGGTGTCCTGTTATCAAAGAGCCGGTTGGATGGTAAACACAAAGTCATTAACCTTCGACCTCGCTCGATCACAGGCCGGGGGATGGTGATCTCCTTATCCCACTGTTTGGAAAGGAGATTCCCAGGAGCTTTGGGAGGTGTCAGGACGAAATGGGCTCATCAAATTGGCTTTACCTTCAGAGCAATACTGACAGTTGTTAACCTGTATAAATCTCCATTCATGTTTGTAATGTGCTCTAGAGAGACTGCTTTCAGAGCAAATACAATGTCTTACCTATATCCAGGGGGAACATAGCAGGAAATGACAGAAATTAAAGGGGAATATATTTGGTTAATCATAATGACAGAACCCCAGTGATGATAGTAGAGACAATGGGAGTCATGGTAATAATGTATTGCTCATGTAAGACAAGGAAAATGAGGCGAACAGCGTAATGAAAGTGTGTGCGCTGTGCGGTACCATTGCTAAACAGGGTAGCGTTTGAGGAGTTGATTTGAGCAGTGTGTCTCTGGTGACAGACTGCTGTCTCCTTGGCGGTGAGGTTTAAATGGTTTCTCTGTCAGGGGGAATGGAGGGGATCAACTGCACTCTCCAATCCCCAGACCCATTTAGGGAGCAGATGAAAAGGCGGACGGACAGGCAATACATGTTCCTCCTCTTTTATTCAGCGCCAGCCAGCTGATAAACAAAACAGCAAATATCCAGTGCATTTTTGACAGCCACTTTCACCTGCCACTCCACACAGAACAAGACAAGCCCCTCCATTCTCACACGGCTTTTTTCTCTATCACTGTCAATCACAAACTAGCTTTCCAAACTTGCTCTCCCTTGTGTGTGTGTGTGTGTCTGTGTGTGTGTGTGTGTGCTCTGTGTGTGTGTGTGTGTGTGTGTGTGTGTGTGTGTGTGTGTGTGATGGCACTGTGACAGAAGATTAATTCAAGTCAGCTGCTGAAAATAATTATTGCATTATGGGAACAGTAATCATTATTTAGAACATGATTAAATATGTCTGCGTCTATTGACTCGGGTCTGCGTGATTTATGTATTTGTTTAGTCAATAGTCTAATGGAAATGATGTCATTAATTATGGATGGGGGTGTCAGTGCGCTGGTGAGAGAACAAGGACTTGTCTGACAGATGTAGCTCAGAGGAGTCACAGGAGTTTGGGGAATTCCTCAGTCCCAGAATCCATCTTTCTCCATCTCCTGCTCTTTATCTCCCCTTTATTCTCTCTCCCTCTCTCTCTCTCTCTATATATATATATATATCGCTCTGAGTAATGTAACATTGTACGATGTGCCTGGACCCTGGTTCCTGGTCTTTGTGCCTCATTCATCCTCTGTGATTGAAAGGCCTTGTTAATCCGGTAGAAACGTGTGGCTCTGCTCTTGTTAAATTGCAGCAATAAGTCTTCTCTTGTTTTGCGGACGAAATGCCGCAGCGCAAGTACAGCGAGAGCTGCTTTGATGGCACCGGAGAGCTAAGAGAGAAATCGGCTTCATAAGGTTTCATATCAACACCTACACTATGGCCGCCACCTGTTACCTTATATGTTAGTGGACCGCGCTTAATCTGGTATTGTCCAATAGCACAGTGCATAATCTAACCCCATATTTTACTCCATTTACTCCATTCTCTCTTATTCTCTCTCCCTCTCTCTGACTCTTCCTCTCTCCGTCACTCTGCCTCTCTGAGGGATTGCGCGGTCAGCCTGTGGTCTCACTGGGAGGTCATAGGTCATCCAGAGTCTCTTGTCAAACCCCCCAGAAGTAATTTCCATTTTAATGTCACACTTCTAATCTATCAAAGATGTGATGTACACGACACAAAGGGTTTAAGTGCTCTTCATAAATCACAGGGCCCCTGTGCTTTCACCTGGGTAATCACCAGTATTATCCCCTATTGCTCACTATCTGTTGCCCCTGGTGCAGCCACAATGCTTCTAGGCCCCAGCTCTGTGAGAGCCTCAGAGGCAGCTGCAGCGTGTGTGTGATACCTCACAGGCCACGTTAGCATTCATTCATACCCCTGTGATAGAATTAGCATTGTATCATTATTCTACTTTCTTTTTTGCCTTCTCCACCTTTTCCTATCCCTCTTCTTCATCTTCATCTTCTTTTTCCTCTGATGACGCTAAAAATCATTGACATTATTATCAATAATAATATTCATTATCCCTATTTACATCATTATAATATCATCGCCATGCGATCATTCTGGTACTTATTTTTGCTACATAATAATTAGGTTCTTTAATGGCTTTCCATTGGGATGAAGATGTACCCTCTCCTGAGGGAATCCACACAGGGAGTTTGTGGGCTGAGTGTGTGTGTTCAGCCATGAGCCCATATGGACCGTGGTCAGGCTGAGTTGCCGCTGCCGCTGCGCCCATCCTGTGTGGTGACCGGGTGACTGCTTGTCTGGCACTCTACGCACCATCATTTTTCCCTGTCATGGCACCGAGAGACAGGGGGGAGAGAAATCTCCGGAGCAACCTTAGCGTGGAATGTTGATATTTCACAAACAAAATGATGTTTTCAACATTGTGAGGGATGGGTGGTTCCAGTCGCTGCATTTCCCTCATGCCTGACGCGGGTTATTAATGCGCTCCAGTAACTGTTAATTTCACTTTGGAGAAGTGATTTATGGGTAGAGGGAGAGGAGAGGCATAATCTAATTGAGATTAGAATGGCTGTTTCTCACATAGTCACGCCTGCACCCTCCAGATGGGGCACCATGATTAATGCGTAATGAGCAAATAATCCATGAAATTAATAAAAACAATTCTTCAACCACTCGCCTCTCTTCATGGAGAAAAGAATAAATACAAATAGGAATGGAAGTGTTTTTGTCATTTTTTTTCCTCTGAATCCTTTCTCTCTTTTTTACACTTCAAAGGAGAGCAGTAGCACAATCAATGGAGAGGAGCAGCATAATCAATCTGAGATTGGGTTGTCTCTCTGTAGGCTTGGTTTATAAAACAATAAGGAGGAGGGAAGAGGGTGGTGGGCCATTAACGTCTTCATCTAAATGTCTGCATCTCTGAAACCACAACACTCAGAGAATCCTGTCAATATATGAAAATGGCAAACGCTATCTATCGCGAGCAGCCACACAAGAGCTCCACACCTCATCTGCAGGTGAAAGCCACGGCTTGGTGGTTGTTTTTCTCCTCGGCTGTGAGAAACAGGCAGTCAAACAGACACAGCAATCAGTGATTCTCAAGGAATGTGACAAGAAAACGTGTTTTATGAGGCTCTGCGATCGATAAGCCGGGATGAACCAGAGGAGAGGATATGGACCACCTGACCTCTCCCTCTCCCCCTGTTTTCTTCCCTCTCTCTAGGGTAATTCCCTGGACAAAAGATTGGATTAAATCTGGATGCATGGTCCCGTATAGGGTGAGAGGGGACCAAATGCAAAATGAAGTATTAAGCATATGAAATTACTTAGAAACCCAACATTAGCCATAAATGGACAATTCAGACTCCAAATTACCATTAGAAAACCCTGAGAATCGGGTGTGACCTGTCTAAGTATACTTAAAGAGATGAATGCAGAGTGAAAAGGGAATGTGGAAAAAGAAGTGGACCCTTCATCGATTGACAGAACCATAACATTTACATCTTAAAATAGCTGCCGCTTATCTGTCAAAATGATCCATAATACTAAATGCTGACACCTTTCTAGAGAATGTCCTGTATTGATTTTAACATAAGGATTCATCTTTCTGCATTATAACACATGATAGTGCACCTTTTGGACAGAGAACAGTCACGTATATTTAGCATTATTTGATTTATTCGTCATCATTGAAAGGAACATGAAGACATTAAAATGGTGTAGAGGGTTAAATATGTCTCAGTGGTAATGTAGTGTGTGTTTAATCTGGAGGAGCTGAGAAAGTCTCTTTGTGCTATTATATCACACTATTTATTTGCTTAGCAGGACTCTTGCCCATTCTGACCTGCATAGCTTACATTTCACACATAACCCATTTATACAGCTGGAGCGCTTCGGAGGGCCACAAAGTTGAATACTCCCATTGGCTGAGTGTCTGTGAACAGTTTTACACGGTCAAACTCTTTCATATCAGTCATGAGTGAAGCCGCCCACACCCTCATCAAGTTACCTTTCTAATGTCCGTAGTTAAATGTACTGTAAGACCTGTGTAACACTCGTTTTTACTTTGGTTTAAAAAAAAAAAGCCAAGCATAAGTTCACCTTTTATAAAGGAGTTATAAAACAATGAATATATATTGGTAGAGAATAGAGATCAGAAAATATGAATAGCTCTGACTGGGAAATTATATATATATGATTCCTCACACTGACGTCTTGAGAATAGTGCCTTGTCATCTGGTTCAGGTGAAACAGATATCCCAAGGGGAGGAAAGATTTCAATTTACTTAAAGAGAGCAGCTCTGTGCTTCTCTCAATAAATACCTGAGGATTGGATTGGACACACTTAGAGTCATTGGTTGTAAATGAGAGAGACTGTGAGGTCACCAGACTTTATAGACCCATTATAATCTGCCTGAGAGTGACCTGGTGAAGAAATTGCTGGGAACGTGTGAAGTATTGCTTTGTTGCGAATGCGGATTGTTTGGCCTTAATGCTGTTGTCACTGTCAAACGCAAACATATTCAGCAAACTGAATTATTTAAGGTCATTGTCACATTAACTATCGCATCGTGGATCAGATGTATTGAGCCAGTCGAAACACCTCCTCTGGGCAGCTCTGAAAGACCAATTGATAGATTGATTGCTCCATCTATACAGCTCCTATGCTGCTGTTCAGCGGTGTTCTACATGTCTCTGATTGGCAGCTTTGAGTATTTCTGTGCTACAAAAACCAATGAAACATTGTTTATTCTCATGAGTCAGCATGTGGCAGTCTGTTCCAGCAGATCCATGCTGTTTGTAACACAGAGTGGAGGTTTTGATCTTGCTATTGATCAATAAGTCAACAGCGCCACACCAATATCTCTGGAAAGCTCATTCTGCATTGAATTTTGAAGTACTAATTACTTTGTGTCCCACTGTGTCTTTATATGGACCCCAGATTTTAATAGAGGTAAGTCGCATATACTGTGTGAGTGAGTGTGAGTGTGTGAGTGTGTGTGTGTGTGTGTGTGTGTGTGTGTGTGTGTGTGTGTGTGCGCGCGCACGCGTTTACCCCGAGTCTTGGGTCTTCTGGAGAGAAAATGGATTGATCCATAAGTATCTAATTCTATAATGGTTGGCTTTAAGAAGGTCTGGCCTGCTTCTCCCTATGCCATAATCATTATAATTTGTTTATCATTATATTATAAATTCCTCATCTGTCCTTAAGTTGCTATGGTAATCCAATTACCAATTCTAGAAATGGAGTCCCTGCCCCATATACTTATATGGTGCTCTTTATTCCATGTGACGTATACTCTATTCCTTACTGAATTCAGGAATTAAGTAGAAAGCCGTAAAGCAGGCTCCTATAAAACAAGAATAAATATGAAATGATCTGTCAATTCAAAGGAAAGACTGACTGTAGCATACAAAATACTTAAACATCCACTGCATTCATTTGATTTCACTTGTACACACAAAGACCAAAAGGCCATATACTATGTTGTTTCTTTTTCCATATGTTTTGCCTGTTTTTTTTTTTTTTTTTTTTTTTTTAAAGATTTAAAGTTCATAAGATACTGTAACATTAAAACAGACAAAGTTAGAACACAATAGTATACTAATAAATATCCCACCCAATGGCTCTCTATTCTAGATCTGTTAGAGGACTGGGGGACATTTCGGATCCCCTGTTGAGTCTGTTTAATGGGGGCTGGTGGACAGAGGGGTGACCATACCCCTCTTTAACATCCAACACTGCTGTGAGACAAATTGCTACAAATTGGTATTTTTCCGCTTTATAGGATTACAAAGGGGCCCCTATGGGGCGTCTCCATGGGCCAGAGACAGCAGCAGCCACGGGAGGGACACACAGGGCTTTACTGAACAAAGAGGCTCAGGGAATTAGCTGCCAGCCAGTGTCAGGGTCAGTCCCCTCCCTGCAGCCAGGCTATACAGAGGAACCTCAGGCCAACTGACACTCTCACATGCCTGACAACAGTAACAGGGTTACCCCTATACTTGTGTAGTAACACTGTAATTACTGTAGTTACAACATTGTATTAGCATGTTCTTATTCCACTAACACAAACCACTCAAATCCTTTACAGTGCAATTATAAAGCAATGTTGATGTTACAGCATGTTAATGCAGTGTTGCGACTAGTAATTACAGTTTGGAGAATACAAATGATTATCAGGCACAACTTAGTAAAAGTATAGATACATTTATCAAATACATCTACTGGGTCCTGGAGGGCCAGTGTTCAGGGGACCGTAGCAAGTTTGAGAGTTATCTCGTTTCTGCCACAGGCCTGGGAGACCTGGGCCATGCTAGAGAACAGACTGAACCTGTGTCTACAGTGGTGTCTGCTGGGAGAGAGGTGAGAGACAAGCAAGACCCTGCCAGCCTGATTTATGACCTCACACACAGGGAAATGACCTTTTATGGACCTGGCCCTGCCTGGGAAAGTTAGTATACATCATAGAAAGTTGTCAGGTCCACGCAGATAGGCTGGGGACAGGGCGCACAAGACAAGGCTCAAATTGTGCCTTGTTTTCCTGGTCAATTCACTCCTGGGCTATAATGCTATTTTCCCATGCTCGCCAAGGCCCTGCCGTTTGTTTAGCCACGTCACAACTGGGTGTTAATGCCTCTTTAGTTATGTCATCCGAAGCAGCTGAGGAGGCGCCTCTGTCTCTGCTCTTTCTCTACTCTCTACCCATTCAATTCTGGAGACAAATCATCACTGCAACCATATAACCTCAACTTTGCTATCCAATTGTCTCTCAGAGGAAATCCTACTGTTAACATATCATAATCTTGAGAATTGGTTTCAAGTTACTACATCTTTGCTTCTGGGGTAATTTACTCAGTTTTACTTATCAATGATACCGGGTATTGTGCCAGAGTCTGGTGAATGAGACCAGTCTTAGTGTAAATCAGTGAGCCCCTATCCTCATTCCTCTCACACACGATGAGGTAAATACTCCAGGCCCTATTACCATAGATCCCTCAGAGAGTAAGTTAAGGACCACTGCCAAGTCCAGTCTTTTGTTTCTCTGTCTATAAGGAGGAACAATTGCAATTGGTGTTTATTAATGAAGTCATTTGGGCCTGCAGTTGAAAATGCAACCTCACTGTTCTCTCTGGTTCTCTCTCTCTCTCTCTCTGGTTCTCTCTCTCTCTCTCTCTCTCATGATAATCTAACAATACATTTTTGTAAATGTGCAATGTATCCTCTATTGAACAACAGAACAACATCAGCGATTCTAATGCCACACTTCTAGTTAAACACAGAAAAGGAAACATATCAATATTATAATTGGATTGTTTTTTTGTGTCTGTTGAAGCTTTGGTTGTGACCGTCTCAGTGACCTTGTCGTCTCCATGGGAGGCATGAGCAGCCCGGTCCAACCCTGCACTCGGCCTTGTTTGGTTTATTGACTGACCGCAGACACACCGCTGCTCCTCCTTTGGGTTAAATGGGTTTTCATTTTTTATTGGCAGGCCAATGACTGAGGTGTTTTGTTGAAGCTCTTTAGAGTTTAACAGCTTGGGGCATCAATGTGTGTTTTATTGGCTCTCGTAAAATGAAACAAAATGAAATAAAATCAAAAGAACAACATGAGTGGAAGATGCCATGTCCATTGAGAACCAACCCATGAGAGGAAACATGAGGCTAAGTCATAATCCAGGAGTAATAATGGCTGCTCTAATACATGCTTGTTGATCTAATGGTTTGATGGTGGTCATATACGACTGGTCATATAACGAAAACTTGATACCTCAACAGGACCTTCTCCATCTCATAAGACTTTGAAACATGTTTTACACATTCCTCTCCAAATAAGTAACATAGAGCTACAGCAAGAATTTCAGTGGCTCATAACAAAACATTGTCAGTCCTGCGGTCACAAACCCCCTTCACCCACCCATTACTACCATGTCTGACCAGACTGCTGCTCTACCAACATAATGGGTCTAAACACCAGAGTGAGGGGTCACAGAGGCATGGTGTCAGATGAGGTCAGCACAAGTCCACCAGAAGAGCTACCACATCAGGTCAGCACAGAACCAAGGTCCAATAGCACCATGATCTCACCATGACCCCAGAGTGAGAGGGCCACACAGAGAGAATTGTTACCTAGGCAACTGGCACAGCTGAGTGTCCTCTGTGATAGCTCCTGGACTCATGCAGTATTTCCGCTATCGGACAGGCACCCTGACAATAAATAACTCTATGAAAAATGAGGGAGGGAGGGAGGGAGAGCACAATAACCTGCTGAACTTGAGAACCTCTTATCATTGATTATGGAAATCTCTCTCCCAGTGACCCGGGGTATTATGAGTCCTACCATACTAAATAAGTATTGATTAAATACGCAGAGAAAATACTTTGGCAGTTAAATCAGAGTTTTATTTGATTAGCTCTCCCCTCACCGCTCAAAATCACCACTGTTTAAAAGGATTTCATTTTGTGTATATACCCTGTTGTCCTAAGATTAAATTAACTGCTCAACAATGTTAATGCGGAGTGACCTTGGGTGGGTTGTTTGACCTCTGCCCTTTGACACTGGGGAGTGTCTGGGGCAGTGGTCATGTGGGGAGTCAGAAGGAGGAGCGCCAGGAGGTCAGGCTCATGCACTTAAGTCCCTCTCTCTCCTTCGTCCTCCCTGATTTGGCATGGAGTCATCCTATGATTTGGCATTCAGATCAATAGATTCTCTGAGATTGACTTCATAAGTAGGTCATAAGAAGCATTTTAGATATTAGTGCTTGACAAAGTGAGGCTGTCTAGAGTTCATGCTCCTGCCTCTCACTTAAGCTCTCACCAGAGCTATAAACTCTGAGAAAATATGACTGAATCATCCACTTTTACAAAGAGTCCTAGAAAAATCTAGCATTAGGACAATGGTCTCTGCTCTGGTTCAATCGTGAGGTGTGCAGAAGCAATGGTTGCAATTTCATCCTGATATCACTTATCCTCAACAGTAGACAGGACTCTTAAAACATTGGGCCCCTAACATTTCGGGAACTGATAAAACATCAAAGAAGGTTTTAAATTCACTGGTTCCTGATGCTTTCATTTGATTCAGTGATCCAAGCAGTGGCCATCGTCAACAGACAAACGATGTGACTTAACAGTGTCAAAAACACAACTCAGAATGCAATCCTCTGAAAGCAACCAAATGTGCCTTGAATGAGAATCTCTTATTCCTCAGAAATATCACTGCACACACAGTAAACCCCCGCCACAAGATGTGATAATAATATTTCTGTGCAAGGATGTTCACCTTTTCTTCATTTTTCATCTGCGCCTAATATTTAATGCTGTTTCCCCAAACGCACCGACAGTCACAATGAAAAGGCTGTCAATGGCCGCATATGTCACACGGGGGCTATTGAGTGAGCCGTCTCTGTAATGGAGTGACGGGCCTGAGCAGAGACACCCCCTGAAACACGTTTGGGTAATATGGCGGGGCAGTCCCTGTTTATCATGTGATGCATTCTGCGGGAGGCCCGTGGCGGATGGGGGAGGCACATTATGTACATAATTCACCGGCAGCATTTGTCAAAACAGGGATCTGTATGGAGGCTAATGATCCGCATGAAATTAATGACTCCATAAAAAAGACAAATCCAGCGTTCACACAGCCATGACAGGATCCTCTGACTTTGATAAACCGTTAAATGACAGATAATCAGGGGGTGGGGGGGGTCTCATCAGGCTGCACTTCTGCCCCACCACCACAAATATATGATTAAAGTCCAAATTTACAATTTTGAATGAGACACTTGCTGCTGTCTCTATAAATCAGAGAGGGCATATGCACTGAGAAGCTATTCTATGGTTAACAATTCTGTACGTAGAGTAACACAGACCCAGATCATCCTCAGAGAATAACACATGTTAAACCACTAGAAAAATCACCAACTGTCCAATTACAAACTATAGCCAACTGTCCAGTGACAAAGCGGTTATAAAGTCTTATAACAACATTAGGTGGTCTTTAGGACAGTTTTTAGTAAACCCCCTCTGCTCCCACTTGACTAGTAACCACCTGCAGTAACTGCACCTACTGTACCACAACCCAGGTAACCAACTCCAAACTGGGACTCCTGCATCTCTGCAGTCAACCTACACCAAGCTGGACCCTTCCCTTATACACCTCCACTCCATATCCTCATCAGTAAATGAAAGGAATCCCATCCTGCCGCTCTAATTTCATTAAAGACATAACACATTCTGAATGCACTTTATCACTTTTTTTTATGGCCTCCTTAATTCATTACACCGCTACACTTTGTGGTGGCAATAACTCCACCTTGTGAGTGAGGGCGATGCATCCTGCCCGGAGATCCAGCCCTAAATGAATGTATAATCAGGCTTTGATTTCCATGGCAGGCCAGGGCTCTTCAGACAGCCAGGGCAAAATCTATTACTTCACTGCCATTTTCCTAAGTGTTTGCACCCCGCCATGACCCTGCCACTTTATCTGTTGGTTTTTATTTTCAGAGTGCATGCTGTCCATATGTTACTCTAATAGTTGCTATAATTCTTGAGCAATAGGCCTCGTATTTTATTGGTCCTGAGTAAAAAAAGAGAGGGGAAGAATGCATTTTAATAAAACCCCTTTGCAATACACTAATGGGCTGACACGGATGTATTTGCATAGAGATGAATTACACTGGGCCGGCTTGACGTGACTTTTAAAATATGATTGAGGAGGTTATTATTGCTGCACTATGATACGTGTTAACAGGTTATTTTAGCGCGGCTAGTGCTAATAAAATTCAGAACAAAAGACTCGGGTGATGAGGGCAGGTTTTTTCCGCAGCCAGAGTCTACTGAAGGTGCTCATTTTGTCATTACTTAGCCCAGCCTTTCCCCTGCCCTCCCCCCATTCCAAAGCAAGAGAAATGACACAAAGTCTTTAACAAAGCGACGACCGTCTGCGCAGAGCCCTTTGAACAAGGCCATAACAAACTTTAGCCTCCTCATCAATCACAGCAGTTTGTGTCCTTCTTTAACTAGAGACAACATTGATAACAGCAGTGGGAAAAGCTAAAGCTGTGCGCAGGGCAGAGTAGCTCGGGGACCAAACCAATCATTGAACGTTATTCGAGCACCTACACTCCTCTGTCATCCCAGTAAGGATTACGGTTATCATGTTTACTTATTTACATTCATGAGAACATCTGTTCATAAGCCACTATTGGAGAAGTGGCATAGACAGAAGCAGGTGAGATATCATTAGAGGAGATTATCTCTGGAGTGAACATCCCACCCAGGGTGCCCACCACAACACAGCCAGGGGACATGGAGATAACACCACAAAGCCAACGACTGTAGATTTTATCTGATCGGTCAAATACACATTCACAAACACATACTCACAGACTCGTACACTAGATGAGTTCTCCTAGCACCTGCATAACACCTCATACACCGTGGGATTAAGTTAATTGTCGGCATAAGTTGTCATTAATTTGCTCAAGCAGACAGAGCAATTAACATTGACTTTATTTCAGCGCCCTATGGGCCACTGATTACTGCGCTCAGTGAGCAGTGTGATGCTGCAAGAATGAATTACATTCTTATGGAACAAGTTGCATTCAGAGCAGTGGGTCTCACAATGTCTTCATTCAAGCAAAAATGGGAAGTCAAAGCAGAGCGGTGAGGGAAATGTGCTCCAATAGCAACACCGGAGAGAACAAACGTGTTCCTCTCTGACAGGCACTGTGTGGCCTGCTAGCTTTTCATAATGGGGGATCCCAAGGCGCCCCTTATCAGGAGCCTCCAAACGGGAGAGAGAGAGAGATAAGGCTGCAGGCAAATGTGAGCCACAATTCATGCTGTGGGATCCACAGCCCCTTGTGACACATGTCCTTGTGCGTAATCTCTTGTAGTACATGGTCAACTGAGAGGCTGTCAATGGCTCTTTATAAAGATAGGGTAGGGCCAACACATTAGTCGCACCACTAAACAGTAAATGATTTATCAAGAATTCAACAGGCTGGGATAGGAAAACAGAGGTTGAACCTGGGTTCATTTCTGTTTGATCTCAGTGACAGATCCATACAAAAAAAAAAAAACATAATTTTCAGAACCACGTGGTTAGTGTGAACACTAACACCCTGTCATTTCATTGTTCCAAGAGATATCATTTGAGCCAGCGCGCAAAACACAACAAATTCACAGGGAAACAAATTATGATATTAAGGGACGAGGTGCCGTCAGGCGAGGTTGTGCAGGTGAGTCTGCGGAGACGCCAGGCATTTATTTCTCTACTAATTAACCTCTCCTCCAGCAAGTGTTTGATGAGGGGAGCTGGACACCCAGCAGCATCTGAGGCTGAGCAGATGCAGCAGGGTAACTGTGGTTGGCAAAGTGGCGGTCCTGAGCGTTATCAGAGAGCGGGCAGGCTGGCAGAGCAGTCACTCAGCACTCAACAGATGCTGCTGCCAGTCCCTGAGGAACACAACCCATGTTCACCACACCTGGAACAAACAGAACCAATGTACACATATCTGGGGCACACAGAACCAGTGTTAAACACACCTAGGATACACTGAATCATATATTCCAGATGTGATCTATCACCACCAAATGACCTTAGTATGTCAGAAATCCAAAACTCAACAAGAATTAAATCACATATCTCAGACTATCGTGAAATATGAAGCATTTTAATTCCACCGGTGTATGCCGGTCATATCATGCCAAAACGTAAACCATGTTGATACTGTATTTCATCATAACTCAATTGTTGTCATCAAACGTGTATCTTTAGTTCTCACCCAGAGAGAGTCTGTATTTAATTTCTCATTCAAAATCCATTTGAGGAGGTGGACAGGACAAAGCCCATGCTGAGTGCCTTTGGTGCTGACTGATAGTACAGCACAGGCATTAAAAAGAAATTGAAAAGCAGTGGCAGCTAGAATGACAAGTAGCACACACTGCACTGACCCCTGTGGCAGCGTGAGCCGCCAGTTACACAGAGGAGCCATCTTCAACGCAACTAACATGACATCCCCTCATACCGCCCCCCATCTCAAATACTCACATTGACTGTGGCTACTGCAATAGGCTTATTCAATTTAATAATAATGGAGTTGGAGCATAGTCATCTTAACCACTTTATTCACAGTGGTCAACAGTTTGCGGGTCTCATGAGCTTTCAGGTCCTCCTCATACATGGCACACTGGGTTGGATGTGGTCCTCTCTTATGGTACTAATCACAGTTTCGCGCTAGATAACTTCATTTTCATTGCCAGTGTGAATAGAATTCGAAAGTGAGGCTGAAGTAGAGGAGAGTATACTATTTAGTAAAAACGAAACAATACAAATCAAGCATGGCCTTGATGCAAACAATAAAGGTGTCTACATGTACACACATAAAAATAACGAGGATAGACGTGTATAGGCTACCATGCGTCAATCAAATCAAATCAAATCAAACTGTACAAATACAAATCCATGGATTTTAGGCCATTATGCTTACACAAAATGCGAATGTGAAACAACTTCGTAATTCAAAAAAACCAGTAGAAAGATATATCATGTATGCCTACAGAAGCTATTTCATGGCGATAACTGAGATAAGTTGATAACTGAGATATCCCTGTTTACATGATAGTGTGGTCGCCCTTGGAGCCCCGCCCCCCCCCCACTAGAGTAAGATATGCAATGCAAGTTTAGGAACACTCTTGTCCTTTTTACTAATACTTGCATAGCCAGCCTATATACTACTATAGGCTACATCGAATCTCGCCGGTAAACTGTCACAGAAACTGGCTTTCCTAAAATAGTAATCCTAGTTATAAAGATGGAACGACGGGGGATTGACATTTGAACAGGCACCATGCTTCACAAGGCCTATCTCATAAATGTTGCCATATCGTGAATAAACTGAAAACGTAATTTACCTGCACGCGTTTCATTGGGATAATTGTTGTGAAGACAATGCAGAATGTTGCTCCAAGTTCAAAACGCACGTGCGTGACAGGTGTGCAGCACAGCAGGAAGGTTGACAGGATACATTCATAAGATGACGCTCTGTCCGGTGCTGTCCTGAGGAGGCCCACCATAACCAGTCAAGATAAACTATCTGTGTATTAACACACTGAGGTTGTAGGCAAAATGCATACAAAAAGAACTCTTGGCTGTAGCATGTCACGGATTGTGTGCTACTTATGTTCTACATGTAGACCACATGAATGTGTGACACACAAATAATTCAACCTAATTTGTTTATTCCAAAAATGGTGAGGTTGGACAAATTTTACTCTCGATGAAAATAATCATGAGATCAAAAACACAAGGAAATGTGTCGGCTTACCGCATTGTCCACTTTTTTTTCCACTTTTTTTCTCGACTTGGATGGCTCTGACAACTCCTTGTCTTGAGGTTGTAGGCCTATTTATTACAGTTTTATGTCACCATGTCCATCCTCCAATTTCAGTATATATGTGTAGAATATAAACAAGTAACATTGCAGAATTTCACTTTATTAATTGTATCTGCCAGTTCACCAATAGCCCTGTCTTTACACAACTCAAGCCATGACACAAATAGCAGCCTCTACTGGCAGGCTCTTTTGACCACCCTTTAGAGTGTCCGTAGGCTACAGATCTTTCTACAAGCAGATTTCAAATCAGAAATAAAGAAAACCTCATTTCTGCGTTCGAAATCACATACAAATGTGTCCCTTCAGTATCCTGCACTCATTTGGACGTGTATGCTATTTCATTTGTCTGTTGGTGATATTAGGCAACTGTTTGGATTGTATAGCCTTTTGTGATTACATGATTAAACTGGGCCTACAATAAAACTGCATGTAAACCTGAAACGATTGCCACTGATCACGTTCCTGCGCAATAAGTACCACCAGTGAGGCTCTCCAAAAGTACTTGGCGAATGTCGCATCTTAGATCCACATCTGATAAATTAAATATTTACTAGAGCTGGGTGCAGATCGGTTGAGTGATTTCCAATTTTAAAAGAACATGCTGATGTAATCATGCGAATCTGTCTAGACGCACACTCGCACAGATACTGCGAAGTGAATTTCTAGATTCCTCGCCAGATAAATTAATTATGAACTTTTCAAGCCATGTTTTAAGTGGGACTCTTGTGGAATATTTAGCCCATGGACTATATCTTCGCTCCATCGCATGAGGAATAATTTCACTCAGATATAGGGCAGGCATACAATGATGACAATTCATTAGTCATGCTAGATGCTGCAAGTGTTGGTCAATACTCAGATCCTCGGGATTATTTTATTCGAAATTTCCATAACATTTGGGAATGCTAAATGTTTCGATAATAATAATTGACTGATAAGAATAGATGGCCTAACTTATCAAAAGCGATATTATTGCATTAGCCAATGTTTCATTGTTGTTGGTTGATTGTTTTAAATATCATTCGTTATTTGAATTATTATTACCATATACAATTATTAATTATTAATTATTATTATTATTATTATTATTATTATTATTATTATTATAGCGTGGATCTACGAACATTAGGCTGCAACAATACAGGCGTATGTTATCGTGACATTATCTTCATCAAAAAATAATAACACTACTACTACTACTACTACTACTACTACTACTAATAATAATAATAATAATAATAATAATAATAATAATAATAATAATAATTGTAAAAAATAAAATAATAATAGCTGTACTATTCACGATCGGATACTTTGAGAATGCATTTATCAATGCATGTCGCATAGTAGGGTGACGTCCTGTGGCCTAAATGCCCAAATGAAAAAGTCCTAGTAACCATCATGTTTTTATAATTGTCAGTATATGTGTATTTTAATCTTGAGACCTCCTTTCGTTAATGTAGTCTACAAACGGAAATGATGAATAATAACAACTTAAACCCCTATTACGCTTGTCTCGATAGATCCTCCATTTGGTGCCGAGGATGAAATTGAAGTGTTCTTATCTAGGCCTTTATACATTTATGCAACGTTCATGCATTTTACCTTTTATTAAATAAAAGTGCATTACATATGAACCTGCGATACACATTTATGCAGGATTCAGTCACTGTTACAAACTTAAAACATTATAAATTAGGTAAAGTGGGGGAAAAAAAATATTTTACCATTGGGAGACAAACAGTATGCATTATATTACAAATGTACTTTAATTGTGTCACAACCAGTATTCTATATACACGTAAAATATGTGGCGAAATTCACCTCTAGATTTTAGAAATAAAGATGCTAAAGATGCGATTCACAGACCCATTTGGGCTATGCCTGTTAAACTTGTTCATATTTTTTCGGTCAGCATAGTAATGATTTTTTTTAAATTGAATCATACAAACATATAAATGGATCTTATTACCTCTATATGAAATGCAATGGCAATATCAAGTTTAAAAAAAAAAGAAAAAAGAAATATATGCTATGCTTTTGCAAATGACATAGCTGTAACGAATGTCAGATGTAAGACCAACTGAGAGATACTCAGCAGCGCTCTCTATACAAAAAGTTTTTTTACACATAAATATTCACAGTAATATAATTTCTATTGGATACAACTCACGTTTCTATTTACATGTAAGTACCATGGCATCTTCTCAATGTTGAAACGTCTATAAATTGCAGAGTCCGTGTTTTGGCCAA
Source organism: Argentina silus (assembly GCF_951799395.1). Lineage (NCBI taxonomy): Eukaryota > Metazoa > Chordata > Actinopteri > Argentiniformes > Argentinidae > Argentina > Argentina silus. The sequence goes on along the minus strand of NC_139659.1, from coordinate 17,036,217 downwards.
TGTTCCAGACTACAAAACTGCATTTATTCCTCTGATCTGGCACGCGTCCTCCGTCCTCGTGCAAACTTAATTTCAAAATTTGGACGAAAAAGGACACCATCACCAGTTCCATGTTTTCCGCACCAAAAGTCTATTTTGTTTTTCCCCATGTCTACGAACTCTCGTTTTCTGACGTATGAATAATGAGTGAGGAGTTTGGTTTGTGTTTTTTCAGCAACAGTGTTATTTTCTCGTCATCGGAGTTAGGGTCCAGTGGTTTGTTATAATCATCGTCGTCGTCTTCGTTCTCCGAGGCTCCCTTCAGCCTCTCAGTCTCTGAATCCTGCTTTTTCTTCGCTGAAGCCATCTCAGCTGCGTGCCGTTTTCTCCATTTCGTTCTTCTGTTTTGAAACCACACCTAAAAGAGAATGATGTTTCATTAGATTAGGCTTACATGCAATTGAGAACGAAAATACAATTTCCCTTGTTATCATCTGTGTAATTATTGGTCGAAAAAACTGCATCTGAACTTGCAGATGACACCCCAATGTTAAGTGCTGAATACTCACTTATTGAATTGATGCCAAATTGAAAAGGCTGATGCCACCAAATATTCACATGATAACAGAGAGAGGATGAACATGTATACATTTATCATAAATTACCAAGTTAAAATTGAGGTTTATAGTCCACCTTACAAACGTTTTTATTCACTGATTTAATTTGTCATTTTGCTTTGCAAAATGTGCATCCTAAATTGCAACATCATTTCCAAATGTTCTTAATGGTTTCGTTAACATTATTAATAACTCAATACATATTTTACATTTTAAATATTTGGAGCAGGTTAATAATTAGTGCTAATGCATTATAAAAAATGTCTTACAAAGTAATCTCAATTAATTTCGATTGGTGTGGCAACTCGTATTTGACAAAAAAGATATAGGCCAATGCCTTTGTTATGTTCAATATATAGGCAAATATTGAATGAAAGCCAAAATATAATAGTCTAAAAAAAGTAGACCATGGCGTTAATTAAAAAATAGAATGTGTAAATTGGCTACCATTGGTGAAATTTGCAGATAGGCCTATAACCTCATTCATTTTTTTGTAATTGTGATAATCTTACCTTCACTTGGCTCTCCGTCATTCCCAACGAGTAGGCCAACCGAGCTCGCTCCGGCCCAGCGAGATATTTTGTTTGTTCAAAAGTCTTTTCCAGGGCAAAGATTTGCTGTCCAGAGAACGTGGGACGTGTATGCTTTCTTTTGCCATCTTTGTCCAGCAGAACAGAACCCTGGTGATCTGAAATAATACAAAAACAAATATATAAGACACATTTTAGAGTATTGTTTTGTAAATTAATCGATTGATACTTAGCCTAGGCTATTTGATTTAGAAATAGTGTTACACTGATAATTATCTTATCATAATCAATTATTAGGCTATCTCTCTCGATTGCTAGTCCAATGCACATAGAGTACAGACAGAGAGACATTGCCAGCGGGCTATGTTTGCTTTCCAGGATGACCAAAACGTAAATAATACATAGAAATTAGTATTTTGCCCAATGTATGAGGAAAATTAACTTCAGACATGCCATTCAAAACCTTGTCCTACTTACGGGGTGAGCAGGCGAATCTGGCGTCTCTCCAGTGTGGGCTTTGCATGACTCCTGGCCAGAATATCGGGGTCCTGCCTGGAAGATCTGTCAACGGCTTGGGGTAGCGGGCCACTGCCACTGCTGCGGCACTGGGGCTGAAGTAAAGTCCATGGGGTGGCGGGGGGCTCAAGCTAGTGAAGCGGGGAAGTCCGGACATGATTCCGGCAGATGAGGACGCGGCAACGGCAGCTGCAGCTACTGAGGTAACGAGCACAGGACGATTGAGGATATCATTTATTCCGTGAGGGGTGGCGTTCGCGTAGTGGTGGGGGGATCCGAGAGATGAGTGTCCGTTGGATGTTTTGATCCCCGGCGAAGAAACCGGGATGCCACCGGGGTTTGGAGAGGTGGCAGTGGGTGAGGTAGAAGAGGCTGAAGATAATGGGTAAGCTGGATACAGTGGGGTCTTCATTTCTGTCATGCTGTGCAGAGCTGCTAAAGGAGGGGTGCTTAGGAGGAAAGCGCTCTGTCGGGACCCGTCCATCTGCCCCACGGCTAACATAACCGAGAACAAATAAATGCTGGGGATTTTGTCAAAATATCCTCAATGCTCACCACTTTCAAGTGATAACTAGGCCTATGAGTTGTTTTTTTGTCATAGACAAAACAAAAGAGTATGTTCCCTTAAGGTTTAGGCCTATAATAGCCCAACTCGTTAATTAATTTTGCAATCTGAGCGCTTGAGAGCAGTATTTAGAATAAAAAATGACTAAATTAAAACGACATCATGGCTAGATAAACACACAAAATCCCATATTATTTTGATCGAGACTCAATACCCATTATTAGGTAAAACTCAGTTTCTTCAGCCTTGAAAATCTGGCAAAAGGCGTTCAAATGAAATGAATTTCCCACGTTGTCCTTGGTCGCTTGAGCTAACTGCTTCAAAGATGTTATTGTTGAATGTTTAAAATCTATTGACAACAAGGCTCCTTTTCTTTGAGATGCATAAGAAGATTGAGATAATAAAACATTATCGCCACTTTCCAATGTCTTTTGCCGCAGAAGTCAAAACTTTGAGAGTAGAAAACAGAAAGTAAATGGGGTGTTTCTTTCGCGATTGGGTAACCCGAATATGACGTAGTCGGTGTGTCAAGTGCGAGCGCCAACTGGATTTAGGAGTGTGTCCTCATTGGCTCTCCATCATAGCTTTGATTTGCACATTAAAAGAGTTGCCATCCGAACCGCTATTAAACACAAAAGGAACAGAATCAATGCAGTCAATTTCAGATCTATTTTTTTGATAAAGGGACATCTGCATGTGCTCGTCATGTGCCATAGCATAAGCTAGGACTATCTGCCTACTAGGCCAATCCACAACCATCTAGAATTATGGGACAGCCTTTTCGTTGTCCTGAGAATGCACTAAACCATGAAGCCGGACATGTGGGTCATGATTGTATTGCCCGTTGCACAAGGCCATATGTTCATTTACTGTGATCCTTGATCAGACATCGATGCATATTTTATATTTTGTATTTGTGTGTGTGTGTGTGTGTGTCCTATGCGTCTTTCAATTACCACTTCAACACACTTGTTAATTAACTTTCAAGATATCACATGCTTCTTGGTAGCCTGAATAAAGTAGCTTATAGCCTATATATTCCTGACTGTATTTAGCCTTATTGAAGACAAAAGTCACCAATAGGCCCCTATGAGTAGGCTAGGCCTATCCTATCACAATCAATTTCTCATTGGATAACTATGACGCTAAAGTCCCCTATAAGCTTTCATATGAAGCTTAAATAAGCTTTCAGCAACTGTTGATTCGATTCGATAAATACTATTATAGGTTTACAACAAGCCTATTTTACAAATGCATAAAGCGCACAATTCTTCATGCTGAATTTAATTCAGAGTAGATTAATAGGCTATCGTTCAGGGCGATCATAAAAAAAAAACATGATGAAAGTTGCTTCCAGGACTGGTCAGCCCTCAAGGCAACACGTTCGGTCTGCAGGCGGTCTAACAGGCAATGCTACATGCATGTAAAGTAACTTGAGGTTTTGAAAAAACTTCATCCCGGAGCAACTCAAGGACGAGACACCAATGACACCATGTGGTACAATATGGTACTGCATTAGGCCTGAATGCTGCCGAGCTCAGTCGGAAGCAATTTCTGACTTAAAAATGAGGCGACCACGGCCCATATCTACATAGTCCAATGACTGTCAAGGTGTGATGTATCTTTCTGAATCGCCTAAATAAACGTTCTCTTGAAGCCCGTATTGACTTCGCAGTCTTAATAAAAAATAAATTTAAAAAAAAGAGGCATACAACTTATTACTGAGTAAAATAACCAAATCGAGCATTCAACATATCACAGATGTAGCCATATTTTAGGCCTAAAAGGTCAAATCATTTTCATGTACACACTAAACTGAACTGACTAATCTCTGTGCATGAGTCATTTGTAACTATTTATTACATTTAAGACAAACCAAAACACTACTTGGTTCATTACATGACAGTTTTTTGTTTTTTTGTTGTTGGTGTAGAACACTGCAATCCCTTGCTGTCCATTAGTAGTGCCAGCGGCTTAATCAGATTCCTGATGGCCCCTGAATCTAAACGTAGGCGACACCTAGTGGAGCACGAGGGTCATGTTCTTGCAGTTGTATTATCAGACAGGTAGAATTTTTTTAAGTGTTTCCTTGAGGAATTGTTTTCACATGCAAATGAATTGCCCCCAATTCAAATTTAAAAAAAAGCTTTGAGGTTATCACTTCCAGTTCAGTTTAAACTGTACATTCATCCTAACCATTTTGTTGATTTTGATATCACCATTTGTTAAAATACATCCATCTGTTGCCTTGAACAAATGCCCTCTAACAATAAGACAGTACATGTGTTTACATTGGATATTTCAGTAAGTTTACCCAATTATCAGTATGGCACATTCAATTCTGAACAGTGTCATCTATGAGTTATATAAGTGTGAGTTATGTTGTGAAATTGGAGGAAGAAAAGCTATTGCATGCAATATAAATTGTCAAAAAACAGTTGGATTTTAGATGGGAGACGTCTTATGTGAGAATCCATTTCTATTATGTAACCATCCCTGGCTATTCACCAACATCATGTTCAGACCATCAATAATACATGTACAGAAAAAAAAGAAAAAATAAATGACACTTTAAAAATGAGACTTGAGACATTAAGCTTGGTAAGAATGACTCCATTTTATTTACATTTACTCCCGTGCCATGAGTTTCTGCTTCTTCAGCTTCTTCTGAGAAACCTGCAGGACAGAATACAACGTGATTAGTCCTTTGGCGACCATAGCAATGATTCAATAAACCCACAATTTACAACACCACTATTGAAACAGATTACTGTTAACTAAGGAAAGTCAGGTTGCTCAGGTTTGATTTGTATTTCTTTTCATGGGTAATCCAAAGGTGTCCTAAGTGGTCATCATTGCAACCATTTCATATAGACGTGAGTAAAAACAGCGCACGGTCAGATGCCTCAGCTATACAATGCCAGGAACTGTATTGTTTACTCCATCTTCAGAGCCGTCTATCAATCAATCACATAATCATTTGTCCAGCCCACTCTGGCCATTTAGTTGACAATATTATTATTTTTAATATGTTTTTAGGGCATTTCTACTTTATTGGGATAGAGACAGTAGAGATTGACAGGAAGGATGGGAGAGAGGAGGGATGACATGCAAGACGTGTCGAGGGTCAGAATTGAACCAGGAACCTTGCCATTATGTGGTATGCGCATTAGTGCACTACGCCACTAAGTGCCCTGACAATATTATTTTAAAGGAATCAAGCAAAGACAGCCATCCATGCGCTGGATCCACTATTACAATAATCATTCAGTCTTGTGCATGTGTACCTTTTTCTTCTGGGCCACCTCCTCCTCTGGTTTGGGAACGATCTGCTCCTTCTCAGTGAGGATCATCTCGATGTGGCATGGGGAGCTCATGTAAGGGTTGATGCGTCCGTGTGCACGATATGTGCGTCTGCGCATCTTGGGGGCCTTGTTCACCTGGATGTGCTCGATCACCAGGGAGTCTACATCCAGACCCTGTCAGAATAGAGCCAGGGGTCAAACAGGTCAACAAGAAAGAGGTCTCACCCTCATACAAGGTCACATCTGAAGCACAGAGGGTACCACTCACTTCATAGACTTGATCTAGTAAGAATTCAAGTAAGCACAGATTGCTCAGATTTGATTGTATTTCTTTTCATGGGTAATCCAAAGGTGTCCTAAGTGGTCATCATTGCAATCAATTGTGTGCACGCATCACTAAACACACCTAGTCTTGACCTAATAAGAAGACAAGTCATGAACATTGGGACAGTCAACTCATAATTGCCAAAGCCAGCGCATCAACAATACCTTGAGCTCGGCGTTGCTCTCAGCGTTCTTGAGCATGTGGAGGAGGAACTCGGCACTCTTCTTGGGCCAGCGTCCCTGTGTCCAATCATGCTGCTTGGCCTGCGGGTGACAGAGGAAAGGTCCAGTGCTGAACACACACAAGAGGACAGAACAAGCACCCCCGCCCCCCTTCTTTGGTATGGGACACTAAGATTGCTCAGATACAATTGTTTGTTTTCATGTTTAATTCCAAAGGTGTCCTAAGATTGTCATCATAGCAACCCAAGTCCCAGAGACTGCAGTACTATACTTAATTCCCCCAAATGGAATAATGACTCACCTGAGCACACCTGCCAACACCCCCGTTGTAACGGCGGAAGGGAACACACTGGTGCTTGACTGTTACATCCCTCAGGAACTTGTTAGCCTTGCGGATGTGCATGCCTTTGATGGCCTGGGCTGTCTCGCGGGTGTTCTGATAGTTAAGAAAAAAAGAATCGTCAAAACTCAAGTGTAACAAGGAGAAAGTGATTCTGGCCTACATAGGCATGGATGCATAATTGCTCAGATATTTGTAGTTATTGTCACATTTAATTCCAAAGGTCTCCAATGTTGTCATCATTGCAAGACATCCATGCCTGTCCGTCAACACAAAAGCTACACCTAATCTATTGCACCAAATTTCATCATAGATTTTCAAATTAAACATTTGGGTTTACAATTGAATGAGCAGTAAGGGCTGCTAGCATGTGTAGTTACAATGGTTGCATGTCACAGGGTCAAATGAGAATCATGTTTTACCTTGAAGTGAACGCGGAGATTGGAGCCCCTCGACTTGCATGCTGTGGGAGAAAATTGAAGATCAGTCAGAGATGGTCAATGATAACTTGTAGGCAATTTGAAACATGGGAGGATTTACGTTCAAGGCAGACTACTGCTACTCACACTTAGTCGGGTTCTCGGGGTCTAGCGAGTAGCGGACCATTTTGAGATCTGCAAAACAGGTTTCCATTTAGTTCATTTTACTCAACACATTCTTAATTATTGTAAACTTGCACTGTGATTGCTCAGATTGTATTGTATTTCTTTTCATGGGTAATCCAAAGGTGTCCTAAGTGGTCATCATTGCAATCAAAGGCATCTGTATTATGCTTATCTTGAACCCAATAAAATCCAAGTCGTGAACATTGTCAATAGATTCATAAATGGCATGACATTGCCAATGCTTCAACAACCGATTTTTACAGCAAGCTGCTGGCCATGGTATTTTATAACGCGACAAACCAATTTAGCCCCCTGGATCTGTAGCTAGCTAACCGGTGAAACTGTTGACAAACTACCAATGAATGAACACCGGTCCACCACAGTGGTTCGTCAGATGGCGAGCTTACTGTTCTGCAACTAACATCAGAATACTGCCCTACTGACGTATACTTGACTAAGGAGCCTACACGCCTGACATCTTGAGCTGGATGCGCTGCCACCCCTTCGTGTTGTTAGCCAAGTTGGCTAGCCAGTATCAAAAGCTTATAGGTGACGGTCATAGCTGATAAGGCAACTATAACTATACAAGGAGAAATGCAAGCAGTCAAGGCAATACTTCTAACATGTGGCTTGCTCAAACATGAACTGGAGACATACGGTCAATCTGTTTGATAGGAGAATGCTGTGCATAAAGCCCGATAGTCAAAGATGGCTGAAAAGGGGGACATGCTACCAGAGGCCAAGCAAATCTCAAATATACAACATTTTCCTGAACAATACACAATAATATACGTAGGGATGTTAAAGGCTCTATTTGGCTATAAATATCCATATAAGTTAAACATTTAACGGCAGGGATGCCATAGATATTTGACAGATTGAATGGAAATTCTCGACCCCATTTGGATAACTGTTCACTTACTTTCTCGGGCCGCGGAAGGGAAGAGGAAGAGTAAAGCATTCTGGGAGTACAAATCGTGAATCGTCTTCTTCTGTGAAATCTTGACATGAATGTATTCAAACATAGGGAGCTTACTGTCCCCTACTGTATTTACAGAGGCATTACATACATTCTCGTTTTACTATCAATAAAATATAACACTGTTTCATAAACAATATACTATCTACTTCTATCTATCATCATTATACTATTTGTATGTGATGTGTTCTATGATTTGTATGTGTTTGTATGTGGCTGATTAATGGCTTACATCACTAACGAAGTATAAAATAGCGTTATTCTAATTCTAATTTCCTGATTCAAAATATTGCTATAATATATCAACTAGAGTAGGCTATGTATTTACACTGTAATGGAAATGCTTTATATTAATACATTCGCATTCATTCAAAGTGACCAAACCACTGAACTACCTTATATACAGTATAGCCAGATAACCTATATACAGAAAAGTGCTGTGATATCTACAAAAATGTAGAGTACTCCTGTGGTTGTTTTTGTCATGCGTATATTATGTGATGTTGATTATGTCAGTGACAGTGTTTATATTTGTGTTTGTACTTTTTATATTTTCTGTAACTCCTGACTGCAGAAGGAATTTCCCTACTGTGAATTTGACTGGTCTAGAAAGGGCCTATTTTGACTGCTGCACAACATCGTAATAGTGTAGTTGGTGAGTTGCTTTATTGTGCTGCTGACCTAGATGAGTTTACTAATACCTTCAATGAAAGCACTACTTTATTGATATGTCTTGCTTATAACAGATTATTTTGAAATTGTATAGGCTGTTTACCTATCCTGACATTGAATGCATGTGAAACAAAGGAAGCTGTGATCAAAAATGTGACCACTAGATGGGACTAGCGAGTTAGGAAGTAATGGTCTCAGTCAGACCATCGTTGAGTTTAGGGATTTCAATCCAGTAATAGTGAAAAAATACTCTTCCTTGTATTTTGTGTGCAAAAATAAATAATTTCAATATCACCTACTTATGTGTACTCTGGGGTTTTATGTGTAACATTCACATGATTGTCTTTGAGACTCTCAGTTCACCCACATCAACCACAAATGGTGACGTGGACTCAGGACTGTTTGATTATTTTATTACTGGAGGGGCTGATCATTCAGATCTCTAATTTCACGGCGCTGCTGCCAGAGAAAACAGTTTACATCGGAACAGGTGTGTGACTCAGGGGTGTGACGTCACTGCAGGATCTAAAACAGAGCTCCAAGGCTTTGATCATTACTACATTTTACATTTACATTTATGGCATTTAGCAGACGCCTTTATCCAAAGCGACTTACAACAAATACATTTGTTAAAGTAAGTGAATCATCTATCCATCAGTCATCATAAGATAAAGTAATCAATGCTCGGACCACGGGCCATAGGCAGTCACAATGCTAGAAGAAGGACAAATTACTTACTAAAAAAATTAATTACTAATGACTCTGCAGTCACCATTACTGTAGATGGTTCTGTATTCTGTATTCACAGATCACCTATATATTACAGGCTATACAGTTATGATGTCAACCCCCTGGTCACCTTCCCTTACCCCAAGATCCTGTATCTAATCCTCTTGTCTCTTGTTGCCCCGGCCTAGAGTGTTATTGATCCCAGATCGTTTTGAAGTGGAGATGGAAGCTCCCTCTAAATATATCTGTTGTAGATTACAGATTAGGAGGTTAAAAAAAAGGCAGTAATCTTTTTTTGTTTACCCTTGTCTGTCTAATTGATGTAATCTCCTTGGGTTTCAACCAAGACTGCACGTAACATTTCAGAGTGCCTACCGTACATACATTCATTCCTCTTTTGGATTTCATCAATCAAAAGATGTGTGATGTTGTGATACAAAAAGGTATAATATATTACAAATAGTACAATGTAATGGCATTATTTCACTTAAATGTGTTTGCTATTTTGTTAATATTTTGCTATTTTGTACATTTTTATTTACTTAAATAATATTTTTGCTTATATATTGTTTTTATGTCCTATGCACCAACCTCACTAAGTCAAATTCCTGTATGTGCAAATATAAGAATTCTGATTCTTATTCTGATTAATCAGTATGAGACATGAAATGTCTTCATTTAGAAGTTATTGTATCAACACTATTAGGGTGAAATAAAAAGGTTGTAGAAAGAAAACAGACACAACAATATGGTAATATCAAAACCAGCAGTTGGTTTATTTGTATTTGGTGCTTTTCATGTTGTGTTGTGAGATGGTTTGACCAGCTACATATAAAAAAGTATTTGCACTCTCACATAGGCCAAGTGAGCCATGCACAATGTTACACTGATGATAATGTTGAGAGAGGGTGGAGACAACTTGTGTCGACATACAAAAATAAAGATATTATATACAAAAGGTGTATTATTGGTTTTCTTAAATGTTTAAAACATATTGCAGTATCTTCCCATAGCAGTGGTAAAACATCTTGAAATAAATTCATCTATTCCAAAATGAGCACGAGCAGTGTAAAGAAGACTTAAAACTTGACCCCTTGAGAAGTCTTCTTTCTCTTGGTTTCCATTAGAGAACACAATTATCTTTTATTTACATACACAATTATCATTTTTGGACATTTCTAAAGAGAAACTGAGTACTTTTCTTACTAAGGTTGAAATGGCATACGACATATAGTATATAACACCATGGTTTGGTCTGGATATGTTACAGTTAAATATCTTCACAAATCCAGTTGAACTGGAAATTCCTTGGCATAAAGGCAGTCCACTGAATTTACATAATATGTAATTACAGCATTCACTTCAGATGATACTGTACATCCTGTCCTTTGCCAACTACACCAAAGCATAACAAACTGCACACTGTAAGGTGTATGTTCAACAGGAGGATGTGGTATTGTTGTGTTTAGCTAAGTATACAATAAGTCATGGGGGTGAACTGAAACATGTATACACCCTGCCATCATGTCTCCAGTAACAAGAATCTTGAGTTTGGTTTACAGTATAAGCAGAAAGACAGGCATACAGACAGACCCTGAAAGTGACAGTCTCAAAACTCAACTGCTGCCATTCCCCCTGTTATAGAACAGCATGGCACAGTAGAGGTTAAAGTTCCCTTCTTCAATCTCAGCCTTTACATCCAGACAGGACACAAGCAGCATTATGGGAAATTAAAATGGATATCAGTCCAGCAAAGAGGTTTCCACAATTTCTTGATGCCACTTCACAGAGAGGAACCAATCAAAGTCTTTACCCACTCATTGCCCCTTGATTAGTGAATTGATAGCATGGATAGATATTTGATAGGGCAAGCTTTGTGTCTTTTCTTGGGTAGACAGGAGAGAGGTTTGGCAGAGTTCTGGAGGACAACATGACGCTGCGTCTTGATGGGATGGCATGGGTTAAGGTAAAGGTTTGCTTTCAGTCTAAGTCCTTTAATACTGTCTTTGTCAATATGGTGAGGCAGTGCATGAACAGCTGGACAACCTGCAAAGGAAATGAAATAATACAATTAAAGAATACAGTACTAGATACTCAGTTGTGAAAAATGTAGTCGAGAACTTTTTAGAACAGTTTATCTTTGCCTCTGCCTACATTTCAGCATACTTACGTGTCTAACAGTTATCTGTTCTGCTGTATAAAGCTGATGGTGCACTGCTCTGTGACCTTGCAAGGCTGTGTGTGTCTAGGCTGGGGGGACAGAGGGAGAGCCGGGGTGGGGGGTTCAGGTACTGGGTGTGTGGCGTAGGCGAGGGAGGCAGACGTGGGGGTACAGTCAGACAGGGTGGCTCATTTCAGACAGGGGCTGACCACGGTGGGTGTAGGGGGGTACACCAACGCCACGTTGACCCGCTCTGAACCATTCTTTGGGCAGATGATCTCAGTCAGGCCCTCAGGGCGCGGCTGGCTTAGCAGCTCACCTAAGAGAGGGAAGGAGAGAAAGCGGTTTAAACATACAGTGGACTACTCAATAAAATACTAAATTATCCAGTCTTAACTCAACTAAAATATAATTTATCCAAGGTATCAGGATGAGGTTGGCTTTGTACAGGACTCAAAGACAATATTTTGACGGAGGATTTGCAGTGAAACATACTTGGGTGATCATTATGTCAATACAGTGGATTGTTTTGGTTTTGTCCACGAGATGGCAATTCCACAACACTACCACTGGGTGGTAGAACCTGCCAGAGAGCAAAATGAGCCCAGTAACCGCATGTTCATTTCCCTGGAGACCTCTGTGTAGGGCTCTATCAGGCATTGTTTAATGGCTGCAGATACACTTATAGAGAGAGGGTGGGGTCGTCAGTTATACAACTAGACAGGTTGAGCGAGTGTGCGTGTGTGTGTGTGTGTGTGTGGGGGGGGGGGGGGGGTGTGTGTGTACACTCAAGGCCATTTCCTGAATGAAAGCTACAGGGCAGGCTGACACCCCAGCTGTAAGTCACATGCTCTGGCCTTCCAATTATGGGAAAAACAAAACCACCCCCTGTCTCACTGACATGCCATCTGTAGGTCCCACAACCAGCTTCTTGTGTGAAAGTCCAGACAAACACGGCTGGCCTACATTCTTTATCAAGGACCACTTCATATCTAATGAGGGCTAAAAGACCAATAAGACTTCGGTCTTTGTTGGTAGAAGCCTATAGATTTGCTGCCAAAGTCTAGGCCTTTTGACTTATATTCAGAGAATGTCTGAAAAGACCTCAGGACAATTGCAGGATGCAGCAGGTGCAACATGGCTGAACAGTCTCAGGAAAAGAGTGAAAGGCACAAACAACCTTCATTCCTTCTTCCATTTCATCCTTCATTACAGCCCCCTAATGAAAGGAAACTATAGAGCTAAAAATAGCCCTCAGTGACTCTGGGTTCCTCCAACCCTTTCTGCTAGTCCACAACAAACTGGACATGGTAGGGATTTGTGCATGCGTATGCTTGTTGTGTGGTGTGGGACGACCGGTAGAAACAATGGGTGACATCATCAGTCACTCAATAAGACTACAGACAACATGACTCTACCTCTGACAGTGATGCACAGCAGCAGCAGTACAGCCAGCAGACTGAGGACACAATAAACCCACTCCCTGTCTGTACACGGCCTAACACTGGGGGCTCACCCTCAGACTGCTACAAACGCACAAAGCTCTTAGCTAACTGGATCATGTACTACTCACACTGCGTTACGAAGGCCATGAACAACAGTAAATCCTATCAGAGAGAAGACGTCAATGCATTTGCTATTATTATTATTATTATGCAATCACTACCTATCTTCAGCCGTAGATTGAAGACCCATCTCTTCAGGCTACATCTTAACTGTCCCTCCTAAAGATCTCTTCATCCCCACTACCCCCATGTACAGTTTCTCTACTGTAAATAAATTATAATAATTCAAAAAAGTAATTCTTCCTTCTTCTAGTATTGTGACTGCCAATGGCCCCTGGTCCTAGCATATATTATTTTTTCTTATGGATAGACTAATGGATAGATGATTCACTTACTTACACAAATGTATTTGTTGAAGTCGCTTTGGATAAAGGCATCTGCTAAATGTCAAAAATGTAAAATGTAAGGACATGGTTATGAAATGTCTATTGCATCCTGGAAAAGGTAAACTGAGTCTGTCTTTCAAAGAGAGACAGCCTGAGCAAAACAGATCACAGGCAGAGCTAGTATGTTACGACACTTTACAGTATCTGCTGTACTGCTTTGTACAATGCTCAGTGCTTCCGTGATTTGTAAGGCTTCAGTTGGGGGGTGGATTAAATATCAAACCAACCGTTTTCCTTGGCATAATATTGGTGTACCCCTGTTGTTACTAAGCAGATCTGGTGTGGTACTAATACCTCTTTGTCAGGCATCTGCCTAGAGCTCACTAATATTGTATTGACCTATCAACAGAGAGTCTGATCTGGGCTTATCTGCTATGCACACAGATTGACCCGGTTGCAGTATCTAGTCATCATATTCTGACCTGCTGGATCAACATGTCCATAGTACAGCCCCAGCACGACAACCTATCCTATTATAAAACCATGACTCCCAAAGCAACTCTATCTGAAAGGCAATAGGAGACAGTTAGTTACCAAGGACAGGGTCAGTTTGTAACCATGGTTTATATTTGCTCTGGTCTTCGTAAGTGAAACCAAACCAAACACTTTGCCTGCGTTTTCTTTTCCTAGACTCAACAGCTAAATGTTAAGCTATAGTAGTGTTGCCAAAAATCATAAACATCTCATAACCATTTCAATTATTAACAAATATACTCTAACACACTAGTTCCTATGATACAGTATCACCCAAGCTCAACAACACAGTGCTTGACTTTATGTCTGGCAGTGTGGAGTAGTAGCCAATCTAAGCAGCACTTAAACCATTAGGAACATTGATTTTCTATTCTCTCCTGGTCAGAACAAAGCAGGGCTCCATCTTACATGCTGGAGCTGTTTGGCACCGATGGACTACACACACCAAACAATAGTCAAAACTACTGTCAGAATACATACTGTAGCTGATTTTTCAAGTAAAATATAAGAGATACAATATAAGTGATATAGCAATACAGAATCTATCGCATTTACCATACAGGACATCCTGACAATGTACAGTATTAGCCAAGTGCTTTATTCCTGAGAATGTTTGTTGGCACCAACTCCACCTTTCTGTGGAGAAGTGGGAGGGGGAGGGGGGTTCCAGGAAGCAGCACAGATGCTGAATCACACAGCCAGTTATCTCTCTCTCTCTCTCTCTCTCTCTCTCTCCTGATCTGGGTCAGAGGACAGTCAGAGCACAGTCAAATCTCTCTCTCTCTCTCTCTGTCTCTCTCTCTCTCTGAGTGAGAGAGAGAGAGAGAGTCATACTGTACACTGAAGAGGAAGTCTGGGCAGGACTTCAAGGAATGTGCAGATCACGTCTCCCCCTCCTCACTGAGAGATCATCAGCAGGTAGGAAGGAGAAGGAGACACATTCCTCTGCTGCTACTCTGCTCTGTTGGGCTTGTTCCTCTGCCAGGCACTCCATTCCTGCTCTTTCTCTCTGATTCTCTGGAGAGCTCTATCCCCACCATAAAAGGGAAACAGCTATTTCTCCAGACTCTCCATAACTATTTTCCTGTCTCTAAGAAACTCCCAGTAGGATGCTGAACATGTTTGGAAAACCACAGGAGGAGAGTCTAGCTGGGCCTTCAAGGTCTGGTCTTTTCACAATGGCGTCCGCACTCCGCAGGCCTTAGCTCTTCACATCCACTTCCTTTCTTTTGTGAGCCCCAGCTCTAGGCAGTATGGGAAGGGAGGGAGTGGGGCGAAGAGGGGTTGGGGCTCTTGTGTCCTCGCAGGCTTACTGACAGTGATAGATGAAGATACGGCCTTCAGATAAAGGGAGGCATGTGGAAAACAAAACAAATACAAAGGAACGCTTTCTGAATTACTTTCTCTATGCAGATTGACCCAAAGATGGGGGGGGGGGGGAATAAGCCTCCTCTTCCATCCCCTCACTAAATGAGGAACCCAGACCAGAGTATTCCTCAACTGATTTTGTGGGCATTGTCCCTTTGTGTGTCCTCCTTTATTCCCTGACACCCTCACTTCCATAAGTTCTAATGATCATTGTCTGTTTAACATTCATGCCTCATCGCTTCTTGCTCAACCTCAGCCACAGTGAGTAAGCAAGTCAAAATGAGGGGTTTCCCCTTCCCTCTGCCCCACTTACCCCTTTCACTGTGATACTTTTCTCTTGAAGCTCTTTATAAGAATGACACACATCCTGAGTTATTCCTAGGAGAGATATGTTTTGTAAGCAGTTCTGAGAAACAAAGACAATGCCACTGCCTCACAGAGGCGGCAACTTTCACCCACTGCCTGACTGACTACCATGACAAAGCTGGCAGCGTGCCCGGGTCAGGCCTGAAGCAAGCAGGGCTGCCAGCGAGCTGCCTTCTGCCCAGTCACTCAGTTCCATATTAATGAGGTAGAGACAGGAGACAGTGGATACCTCCTCTCCTTTTATTCCTCTATCCACAGATAACACAACCGCCAGAGATGAGAGTACACATCACAGACAACACTGACTCACATAGGGAGTGAGCATGTCAAAGGCATCATCATAATCGCCTCTGTTGAAAAACAGGGCAGGGGGTGGGGGATTGGACAAAGAACAAAATATCCTTTTTGGTCTCAATACAAAAATCAGCTTATGTCACTGCCAGGGGATTTTAGAGGGAACCAATTCCACACTTTAATCCACAACCCCACGGATGATGGTCCCAGTGATAACATCTCCTACACGTATGTACCAGCCCTACCCCTGTACTACAGCACTACAGTATAGGCCAACAGAGGTAACAAGGCAACTATTGATATACTCTTGGAGCATGTCCACACACAAAAGATAAAACACACAAACTTCCTCTACAGCCTGCCACCCCTCCATGCCCCACAGGCCTAGGCTCCTTGATTAATAAATAATGTGTGTGTGTGTGTGTGTGTGTGTGTCTATGCATGATAAATAATGTGTGTGTGTGTGTGTGTGTGTGTGCACACATGCGAGAGAGAGAAGGGACTCACAGCTGGGTGGATCAGAATAATCAAGTGAATTTAAGGGGGGAGGAAACAGCAGCCTCTTTCTTTGAGGCAGGGGGACAAAGGAGGGTAGTGGCTGTACTCAAGAACAGCCCTCTAGCTGAGCCTCCTGTAGCCCCTGTCCTGTAAGGGGGAGGGGAGGGGCTGGGCAGAGACAATGGCCATTCAACTGGAGGGTCTGAGTGTGAGAGATTCTGATGAGGCTCCTGCCACCATGTCTACACACCTCATCATGAGCACACTCACACACTCATACATGACGCTCTAATAACAAAGTGTCAAGCAGATTGTTTGGGTGAAACAGCCTGGATACTCTGAGAGGAAGAAGACACAATGAACACAAATCAAAAAGGCACAAGACAAAAATGTTGTTATAAATATAGTGTGTTTGTACTACTTCACAGGTACATTAGACATTGAGATGATGAATTAGAAACAACGAAACTGTAGCAACCTCAATTCTGACTTCACTGGCCGGCCAACTATGTGTGGTAAGCAGAATATCAAGCACTAACATTCCATACAGTTTTGACTGGAACATCAATGCAGAGACATGCTACTCTCCACCCTGTGTACAGTCTGAAATCTGGGTCAAATGTGTCCAGGACTGTACCTCTGACGTGTTCATGAGGTGAAAGGTCATCAAAGTGTTGGTCTTCAAATGAATAGGTTCAGCGACATACACAAAATGCTTTCCTGTTTTCGGTCTATATACCGCTGGTATGGTTTGCTAACACTGAACGTGAACCACTATATAGTCGAATGGTGCGCTCTTAGTAGAAAGGCATAACGGTATTAGTTTCATTGTCATAATGAATCACTATCTAAATAACAATCAAGAGAAGATGACAACAATCTCACTTGTTCAGCTACATCAGGTGCACAATGTTTGTGGCCCACACATGGCCCTCATCAGCAGCCTACCATTTGACCTCCGAACAGAGGGAAGTAGGGAAAGCTACATCAGTACAGGGGAAGGAGAGCTCAGGTTGCCTATAAAGAGTCACATCAGCTCAAGTTCTGAGTGAAGTGATCGTGTGGCTCTCGTACAGTTGAGTCTGTAGGTTTAGGTTGCCAGCGTGTTGTTGAGACAGTGCCTTTGGGTTGCTAGTACACATATCAGACAGCTAGGGCAGTCCATACAGACAGCAGTGCTTGGGTTGCCAGTTCAGCATCCGCATAGCAGCATATATATATATATATATATATATATATATAGCTAGGGCAGTCCATACAGACAGCAGTGCTTGGGTTGCCAGTTCAGCATCCGCATAGCGGATATATATATATAAATAAACACACGTTATTTCCCCTTCTTTGAAACACACACACACACACACACACACACACACACACACACACACACACACACACACACACACACACACACACACACACACACACACACACACACACACGTTTAGCAGATGTCGTTGAGTCCAGGGTGTGTGCTGATGAGATTTCCACACTGCTGTCTCCCCCTCTGATTAAGAATGAACTAGCCTAGATCTTGTCTAATTCTTTAATCCAAAGCAAAGCTACAACTTCTACTCATGATTACAAGCATCACATTCCACTGTAGAACAAGGTGTGGGGTAAAACAAACAGTAGAAACTATTGTAAACACTGTTAGCACCTCACACATTCTTCTGCGGTTGACGTGGGCTGGCGTTGGAGCGGAGGCTAGAGTGGTTGACCCTGGGTTGCCACTCAACTACATTAGAGAGGGTATGTGTTTGGCTAAACAGCACTAAGTTACATCTTAACTTCAGCCCCTATCAGGACATTAGCACGTAAAGCACCACTCCTGAATTCATTCCCTAGTGAGAGGAAAAGAGGATTTTGAGGGAAAAACGAATCAAAACAGTAGTAACAAGCAGATCTACAGGACAAATACCAAGAGATAGGAACATGGGGCAGCAGAGCCTCCTAGTCTGATAAGACTCAGGGTTAAACAGAGACGGAGATGCTTGGATGCTTAACAAGAGAGGCAGGAAGCTATTGTGACCACTCACCAGGCTCTCAAACACGTTAAATGATACTTATCGTGTTTGAACAGCAGCTCCTGACATAGCCCCAGAGCCTGAGGAATGTTTGGCCTACTCCCATGCCAGAGGAGAAGGTCCAAAAATAACCCCGTCCAACCATTCCACTGACAGGTTGCCGCGGGGACTGAGTGGGGCTGCAAACACAGAATGGGCCTACAGAGATTCCGACAGTGTCAAAGACAGCCTTCTGGGATTCTCTGGGGTGGAGAGGGGGAGAAGGGGAACAAGCAGCAGCACCTGTGTGTTCAAGATGGCCGTGGTTTATGAAGCTTAATCCTGGCAGGCAGAGAGTGGATTTTAATCACTGGAGCATTAGCCCGCTCACAGGAAACATCTGCACTGGAGAGATGACTTAAAGGAGCAGGGTATAAGTCGGTTGTAAACCTACCACCTCTCGCCTCTATGGAGAAATTCAGTTTGATGTTCCAAACAACAGCAGCCTCCCTAACAATAATAATGTAACCCCCGAAATAGGCTTGCAGTATCGGACATTAGCTGTTGCGTTTCTGCATTGCCCCTAGACACTCCCTTTTAGAAAGCACTTTCTTTCAAGGGATCTCATTCCCTGATCGCGACTTAATAAACAAAGGTCATTACAACCATTAGAAAGCTTGAATGTTACATATTGCATCTTTAAGGCAGTAATAGAGCAGACAGGCAGGTTACCATCATAGGACAGGCAGTCCAATGGGCTGGGATCAATTCACAGGTGGATAACACCTACATGTTTCAAGCACCTCAATCTTAACGCATTTTGTTAGGCATATTCTACGTATTCAAGATGGTAATAAAGGCCTAATTCCATGAGCACCCTCATAAGATTGTATCAAAGTGGTGCAAGTGTCATAAGGAGAAGGTGACTGTCGCATTATACTGTACCAGAGTGAGTGAGTGAGTGTGTGTGTGTGTGTGTGTGTGTGTGTATGTGTGTGTGGCGATGCTACAAGGCCAGATGTTAACATCTGGTGCATAATGAGATGATGGCCCTCAGGCCTGACAGCAGGGCAGCCCACTGCTGTCCAATCACATTATCCCACACACACTGATGGCTGATGATGACATAAGGCCCTAAAACACGATGTCCATTTTAGATTATACAATCCTGAGGCTTATGCTTACTAAGCAATGCTAATATATCCAGTAATGTACTTTTGGCTGTCTACTGTATATCTGCTGATAGCATGGCCAGACAAGCAGACAACAAAATGACTAAACACGCTGCCACTTCGGTGCTGAATCCTAGAGGCAAACATGACATGATCATCAAATGTGCCATGTCTGAGTCTGCCACAGGAAGATGGGAGACAGAGAGAAATCCCCTCCGGCAAATTAGTCCCATGATTGCTTATTTAAGCGAATGAGAACATTTTGCCTGCGTGTCAATATCACGAGAAACGGGTAAAAAAAAAAATGCAGTCACATTCAAATGTATACGATATACAGTAATTACACAGTAAATATACAGTAAAGGCATTGCCAAAAGGAGAGCCCCAGGAGAGCAAACAACCCAAAGAGGGCTCTTCCTCCTACCAGAGAGAGGCTCCTTAAATAGCTGTTCACCCTGGAGGTCAAGAGAACAGGGAGGGGTCTCTGTCCAGAAGGGCCCCGAGCATCATTATGTAAGAGGCTGTGGATGGAATGCTGTGTGTTGTGCATTAATTATCTGCTTCCAGTAGGTTATGACCATTAAACAGACAGCTGCTCATCCCTTCATTGCTGCTCATCTCTCATCATGAACACACAGACACACAACCCACACACTGTTTATCCTCATGTGTGCCGAGTGTTGGATTCATGCATAGTTCCTCACACAGCATTGAGTGGAACACAGGCAAGGCAATCTGCCAGGGACTGAAGGCACACACGCGCACGCGCACGCACAAACACATACACGTACACACACAGCTGAACTTCCTCAACCTTCCTGACACCACATCCTCAAACTCAAGCTTTTGTTTTTGCAACCCACAGCTTCTCCAGTCCAAGCCAAGACTGAAGACGGTACGATCTATCATTTTTAACTCTACCATGACACCTCAAGTCTTGGCTTTACAGGCACTAGCCTACACTGCCAGATACAGCAGAATATTCCAAGGAGCAATCCAGGTCAAGTGTCTTGCTGAAGGGCATTGGAGTAGTGCGCTGCATCCAGGATATGAACCATCGGTCCATCTCCCCCGCTGCCATCAGCTCCCAGACTGAAGACCATGTCAGAGGAGTGTGCTCTGACCGGAAAGGAAACCTTAAGAGCGCCAACGAGAAGCTAGAAAGAGAAGTGCCCTAATTTCATTTCCAGAGATCCATTTCCCTTTCAATTCAGACAATAGCCAGCCAAATGAGAAAAGCTTCCTTCTAGGAAAACTACACATTTAAACCTTGATGGCTGCTGTCATTTTATATCCGTACCCACATGCTAGATTCTGGTGCCAGCAGGTGAAGGTGGCAACTTAAACTATGGACTGGGTTTGCTCATAAAACATTATACAAATCTCAGGCTGGCAACCTGGCTTGCAGAAGTGTCCAATGAAAAAATAGGTAGCACTGTGGCACACAGTCTGTGGTAAGAAGGCAAGCGTTCAGTAGCTGCGGTAGCAAGCGTCGAGTGGTGTGACTGTGGTCTCAAGGCCAGCGGTTTGTAACCGTGGTTTCTAACTCCGAAAAAGCCTCTTGGCTGTAAATCACAACAATCCGTTTTGAGTGCGGCAGATGAGTATTCCATAAATGGGAGGAGAGATCCACCACACCAGTTGGTATTTGGAACTTTAACTGTATATTTAAAATGAAGTTGTGAATCCTAAAATGAAGTCCTTAAGAGGCTTAGTAGAAAAACATTTCAAGTTATTATCAATACTAAGTTTGTTGTGCCACAGTCTTTATGCATCAATAATAACACAGAAACTATTTTTTTCCATCTGGGAGATATACACTCACCAAACACTTTATTAGGAACACCTGTACACCTTCTCATGGTGGAGATGGTGTAATGGCACACTTAATGGGCCTGTTAATACCAATCAATCATCGTTTGAATGCCACAGCCTATTTGAATATTGTTGCTGACCATGTGCATCCCTTCATGGCCACAATTTACCCATCTTCTAATGGCTACTTCCAGCATGATAATGCACCATGTCACAAAGCAAAAGTAATCTCAAACTGGTTTCATGAACATGACAATGAGTTCAGTGTTCTTCAGTGACCTTCCCAGTCACCGGATCTGAATGCAATAGAACACCTTTGGGATATGGTAGAACAGGAGATTCACAGCTTGAAAGTGCACCTGAAAAATCTGCAGGAATTGCAGCAGACGCAATCATGTCATCATGGACCAGAATCTCAAAGGATTGTTTCCAACATCTTCTGGAATCAATGCCACGAAGAATTTAGGTTGTTTGAGACCAAAGGGAGGCCCTACCCAGTATTAGTATAGTGTTTCTAATAAAATCCTCGTTGAGTGTATGGAAGCCTAAGCCTTAGTGCTAATTCTTTGTTTTTCAAAGCCAAATTTGTTTTTGAAGCATCCTTGATCTTCCACTTCCACTTCTGACATCAGATGTCTCCATACAATTGGTCTACAATCTCTGCACTGGGGTCATGTGATGAGATCAGACGTCCAGTTGACCAGTGACCAGTAACTCCTGCAGTCCTGCAGGAGAGCAGCTTGACCTGTCCCTGTTCCTGTCCCTGTCCCACCGCCACGCCACTGTCCCTGTCACATGTCTGAGATAATACAGCAGGCTTACTGTACACAACTCCCGGGTACACGATGATGACATAACAGGATTGTTGTCCTGACCAGATTACTGGGCTGTTTTGGGGACAGATTTCATAGAGCAAAAATAAAAAAACAAGTAGATTAACATCAAAAACAACAGGCAACTTCCAGCAACTCTCTCACACAAGACTCATCAGTGCCAGGTTGCTATTGGGTGTTTGTGCGTGATTTTGAATATGCAAGGTGGCTGAAGCGCATAGTAATCCTCTTCTAGGCTCTCAGGTCAGGGTCAAGCTTCCAGCTACAGCTTGATGAGGCATGGTGAACAGGTAGAAGGAGAGCATGTCAGCAGCAGTATAGGAGGGTGTATATTTCACCACTATAAATAGTGAGACTGATACTTGTACAAAACATGACCTTACAGAGGGTAATCATAAGTGCTGATACCCAGAAAACGTATGTGTACTAGGCAGACTTATCTGTACCTGACACTTTAGTAGGCCAAGGTATATCAGTCAAAAGGGCAATATGAGCTCTATCATTTTCACTTCTAAGCTTGTCCTTATGCCAGGAAACTCCAGACATTTGAACCTCTCCATTATAACAAAACCACCCCCAGGTTTCCTGCCAGTCACTAATATGATAACTATCTCTTTCCCTCAAGAGTTGTGACCCACATTCAGAAATTATAGCCACTCAGCAACAAGTCAAGCCCTTCTGCCGTATCGAATTACAACTGAGGAAACAACTTAAAAATAAAAATCATCTCGGAATCAAAAGTAAGGATTTTGACATTAATCATGAATGTCTTTGTTCCGTTTGGTTACATGGGTCATGTGGTGATTGATTTTCTTACATGGAAGTGTTTGGTTTATAGTCCTGGCCTCTAAGATTCCTTTTTATCAAATGGTCTCCAACATATCCCATAGACGGCTCTACTCTGTTAGTGAGATCATCCACCCCAGCCTCTGAGTCTACTCCTGACCCTGCAGTCCTTGGCCAGAGCGTCTGTGCTACGTCATTTCCCAACATCTCCACCAGAGGAATGTTTTTATGGGCAAACACTCACAGCCAAGCACACAATCATAACCATAGGAAAACTCAGAGCACAAGCTGCAAGCGACTGACAAGCTTAATTTTATTTTATTTTTTAAAATAAAAGCAAGACACACACAACTCATTTCGATATCTCTATTACAGATCTCTACCGTATCGTACCATGTATATATAATCTAGGCCGATCTAGACAGATGTTATTCCTGTGACTGGGATCACTGTTCCAGCTTGTCTTACTTTCTCAGGCACTATGTTAACCTTGGAGGCCCATGTATGCATATTGGCAGTGCCGAAAATGACACTTGTTTCTGGCATCTTAGGTGAAGTACAATAACTTATCTTAAGTAACCATGTACTCGCAGGAGATCCCTTAGGGCTGGTATGGAACCTGTCAGGAGTCCAATTAAAATGGCTGCCACGCAGTGACTGAAGTGAGAAAACAATGTGATGATTGATTTATGCCCTGCCTAAGTAAATCCCTGGCTTGGAAGATGGTACAGCACGCTAGAGTAGTAATACTCTACAATAGCTAGGCTGGGGCCTTAGGGGTATGACTCAGCCCTATTCATCCTCAGTAGCTAGCTATCCTCAGTGGAAAAACTATACTCACATCAACAAAAAAGGTATCAGGTCAGAATTGGATTGAAATAATGAGGGAACATGTCTAAACAAATTCTACAGTGAACTGACTCGTCTTCATACTATTGCTGCTGGGCAGGCAGCCTCATGTCCTGGGCACTGGAGCACACAGCTATTGTGCAGACAGAAAAAACTAGGTAAACGTAAATGTACCATTTGACCTTTAAATGTGATCAGTGTGGGTGGAGACGGCTTTACAGACAGTCAAGAGCTTGAGGGCAAGGCAGCTGACTGAGCTTGTGTGTGTGTGTGTGTTTCAGTGATTACATAAGCAACACTGCTTTGCCTTCATGGCTAGCCACCTGCAGGACCCTTATCACTAGCGGCCTAATCTTCCTAGGATCCCCTAACTGGATTAGAGGGGCTTGCCCAGCGGTAGTGAGTCACACTGGGCATTGAGTATCCACACAGAGAGGGAAAGTGCTCCAGGATTCACCTTTACCAAGAACCAATGCTGGCTTTAGACAGGACGCCCTTGCCTAGATCTCAACCGGTCTTCTTCCATACGGTATCAATAATCAGAGGGACAAAGTTAAGTAGAACAAGAGAAATATTCTAACCATTACTCATTACTTTGAGGTTGTTTGAAGACACTGGTGGTATTTGAGGAAACACATCTGAGGTATGCTACTGAAACTCAACTATGCTGCTAAGCATATTTGAGTGTAATTGTACCAGGCATGTTAAACAGCTCACAGGTTGTCAAGCAGCTATATAGGCCACTGGGCCAGATATATCTGTTGTGCTGTACTGTACTGCACGTCCATTCACAGTGTGGAAAGGATCATGGTTCATGGAGTACTGTACTGGAGAAGGGCAGTTCCTGGGCCTACAGCCAGATATCAGACTCTGGTTTCTAACACATCCCTCACCCAGGGACGACTGTCGGTTGCTCGAATGTCTGCACACACACGCACGCACATACTGAGCCGCTCAGTATGTTCACTGCTGGACGAGAGACATGTACCCCCCACCAATGCCAAATCTTGTGTCCCCAGATTGTCCCCTTTGTCTCGGTGCTCAACCCCAGCAATTACCAAGCTTAGAACCCGGAGTGATGTCACTGGGTGGTGACATAACAAAACAAGTGAACCCAAATGCCAACGAGCCGAATGTCAGGTCTGAACAGCTTTTTGTATCCATCTGTAGCCTCATTTATACACAGGTCAAAACACAGTGAAAGTGTTGAGGTCAAGGTATGTAAGAGGACAAAAATATCCACTGTTCCAATACCATGCAAACATACTGTAAATAGCACCTAAAGTATGTGACCAGCTGTACATCTGAGACAGGAGAGCGAACACACCCGATGACCCGTACTGTTGTATTTGATCAGTTTGTATAAACACTGTTTGGGTTGACACTGACAGGGGTAAGGGACAGCTCACTTAAGGTTGACTTCTGTTGGTGACATAAACTCTGTAGTGTGAAGGGTAACATACTTTTGGTCTTAGCCATGTCTCTTTATCTGCCTAATCAGCAGATGGTAACCCATCTGAATATGTGTGGAAAAGAAAATATATTACACAGCACACTACTCACTCACCACCACTCAATCTCTCAGTTACTACACATACTCACAGTCACAATCACAAACAGAGCCTCTCTCTCAATCAAACAAAAAAACACACACACACATACCAACTCACACACTGAGGTTGGAGAGGTTGCGTAGGAGGGTGAGCGCCTGCATGGCTGTGATTTCTCCAGATCTGCAGCCCCAGCCAGTCAAGAGGCAGATAATGAATAAAAAGGAGAATGCTTTTGTTTGATTCAGGGGTGTCAGGAAACAGATGGGAGGAAAAGATGATTGGGACCAAAATCTTCTCTCACAGAAGAAAGAGCGTTTTCAAGGATCCACCATGTTTAGTCTACTGGAGAGAGAGAGGAGCCCCAACACTGCGTCAACAAGTAGCAGCAGCCAAAAATATTATGTCCATATTAGGCCATATGAAAGGCTGTGCTACTAAATGCAGGATAAACTCACAGTTGGAGAGGTATTCATTGTCATACCTTTACAGGGGCAACATATTATCAGTGATCATAAAACTAGGTGTACTGCCCTCAGAGTGACAACAACACGTAGGTATCATGATGAAAATATGTCTGAAGTGCCAAACAAACTAAATGCACCACTACTATCCGATGGTAACATCACTTCCAGTAACTTTACAAAATGTCATCCTACAGTGTCATATTCAAGGGTTTAAATCACCTGTAAACATAGTACTCCTGAATAATGCATTCATCTCGCAGTAGCAACCACTGAGTTACTTCAACAAACACAACAAGAGGGCAGATTCCCATGGCAACCGGTAGGTGCAGCTGGGAGTACCTGCAAACTAACTACTTGAATCAGTGATCAGCTTATACTTAACCTGGGCTTGTGACACACAGTTAGGAACTATGGAGATGGTGGGGGTGGGGCATTCCATGTGCTGCAGGAAACAGGGAGCCAAACAGACAAGCACATCCTGTGGATGACTAAGCACGTAAGGCCAGAACAAATCCCTCATTAGACTTCTAGGATGACACCCAAGGGAGGATGTTACCACCTATGCTAGGTGACATCAAACTCCTAAAGCTGGTGGAGGACGAGCAGCGATGACAGCACCATCTTTGATGAATAGATGAATGTACTGCTAACAGTGTAAAGAGTTAGTTGATATAAAACACTTAGTTTCCCTCTATTCCTAAGCAGCTATTGGTCAGTCTAAATGAAGAGGCTCACAAGGGGGGGGGGGGGCAGGGCAATGTACAGGGGTAAGGTTCCATTCCTTACATTCCAATCACTAACCTGTAACACATTACATCCCCCTCTCAATCAACAAAACCTTCCTTAAAGCCCCTCCTACTCCAACACCATTTTCTGGGTCAATTTCTCCCAAGCTTCCTATTTCATAGTTGACTCTGCATGTTAATATGTTGTTGTTATGGAGTAATTACAGTGATAAGGCATACAGCAATTTAATGTTTAAGGGCAATCTGCGATTCAAACAATAACAAAGCGGTCTCCCCCCACAGTTTTTAGTAGACAGCTGAGGGGTGGGGCTGGAGCTAAGTGACCACTCACAAATTCATAGACGGAGCTATGGATGCCATGACTGACCACCTATGAGATCAAAATTACACACACACACACACACACACATATATATATATATATATATATATATATATATATATATATATATACACACATACACACACACAGTGTTCATTTACAATTCCATTGTTTACAAACAAGCTTATATTGTGGTTTCTGATTGTTAACAGTTAAACTAAGTTCATGAGGCATTTAAAAGTTCTTATATATTCAAGAATCAATGGCTATACATCATTCATAGAAAAGTCCAGAAAATGGATGTACCAATCCCAGATCGAGCCTTTAAGTGTGATCACTGATAATCTTTATGAGAGATCAGAAGTCATAACATTGGAGCCTCACAAATATGTGTTGCTAACAAAGAAGGAGGAAATGCCTTGTCCCCTGCAAACAATGGAAAGTTAAAGGCAGGGTCGTATTCTCTGGTCCAGTAACTAAAGAAACAGTTTTCTTTTCAGCCAATGCCAAGCCATCAGCCTATGATCGCACGTCCAGCCCTGCTTCATTACCCAAGCAGAAAGACTAGCTTGTGTGGAGTGACTCTCTCACCCTTATCTCACACAAAATGCGAATGATGCATGCCATAAAATAGCTGTTTTGGGGTAGAAGACCATTACCAGGCTAAACATAATGCCAAAGTTGATTCAAGTTGCTCTCTAATGGCCAAACTAATAACCTACTAGGTAGATTCTTCTATTATTGCTGCTGACAGGAGGCACTTGTTTTCAAGTTTCATTTAGTATGAAATTCAAAAACATCGACCTAAACATGTAAAACTATTCTAACTCATCACATCCTCCATCCCTATTTCAATTGATAAGAAGAAGACCTGAATGCATGATGTACTGCTTGTCAGAGGCCTGTGGCTTTACTGTATGACTTTCATCTGCCAGAGACTGTCGGTCTTACTTTACAATTATCTGCTGCTCTACCCAGCCTATGTGCCTAAGCTCCAGTGCATTAGTGTAGCCGTTGGTATGCATCCTGAGCCAGAGTCAGACGGTCGCTCAGGAAGCCAAGGGGCTGCCAGCGTAAGAGCTCTGAAAAAGCACTGCCTCGTGTTTAACGATTCAAACCAGCAACGCCACAGACGTGAACTAATCCATAAAGACCGCCAAAGCCTTTCCTAGGCCCGGAGAGAGAGAGAGAGAGAGAGAGAGAGCAAGAGGGAGAGAGCCAGAGACAAGAGAGAGAGAGAGAGAAGGAGAGAGAGTGGATGAAGGCAGTGGAGCGGAGTGTAAGAGAGAGTATGTGGGAGCTAACATAGGGAAAATAAAACATAGAGAAGATATAGGGTCGGAGGGGAATCGGGTAGATAGATATGCAACTATCCATCCAGCTGGCCAAAGCCCAGCTGTCACTCTCATGCCTGCCTCCAGGACCACACCTATATTACATGATTTATGATCCTGGTGCATAGCTCCAGCACCACAGCCAACATCACTGGAAAGTACAAAAACAAAAACAGTAGAATCACTATTGAGAAAATGAAAAAAAGAGACATTCTCTGACAGACCATAGGCCCACTTCCTCTCAATTATAGCATCATATGGTAGTGTGATACATACAGTATCTGCCAAGTACATACAGACCAATGATGTATGTAACATAAATATGTATTTGTATATGGAACTGCATATATTCACTGATTTCAGTGATTCCACTGATTCAAGTGCATCTTGACAAAGAGCTGACTGACAAAGAGCTGACAGTATGTTGATGTTGATGTTGTACAATCTAGCCTCCTGTTGCTACATTCCAAGGATTGAAGGCATGTTGCATTACCATGGCAACCCTCGACACTGCCATGTCAGAACTTGCCTATGATCTCAGCAGGAGACACAGACAGCTCTGGGGCCAATTTGTGCCTCTAAGGTGGGGCTTAGCCCAATGAGCACCCCCTTTGCTTTTGCAAACAGCCACACCATAGCCTTTGTGTAGCCTCCATCCCCCACTGACTGAACTCCATATCTAATGAGTCATCCTCTCTCACACAGCAATAAAGCCCTCTTCTTTATTTAATATAATACAAAGGCAGTGCTGTGCAGTAAATATGAGGTTCTCTATGTCTATCCTGTCTCTGAAATCACTGTTTTTCGATATATATGTGAAGGAACATTTTGTTAACAGTTCTCTTTCATCCATAAAAATGTAAAAGGAGGATTATATAAAAATAAAAAAAAATATGGGTGGGGCCAAGTATATCAATGTGTTCTTTGTGTTATGTAGATGACATCACTGATAGATTACATTAGTGTGAAATGTTAATGGAAATAACTCGGACTACCTCACAGTGAAGACACAGACTGACCATGCAATCCCTCAGAGACACATACGCACACACATTAAGAGAGGGAGAGAGAGAGAGAGACACAGAGAGAGAGAGAAATTTACCTGGAAAGGTGTGTGGGTTGGGTGACCCTCTCTTGAGGCACTTGGAGCACAGCACATGCACAGAGTAGTAGAGGCCGGGCCATTCCTGTAGGAGGACATTCAGCTCCTCAACCAGCGGGGTTACGGCTTGCCAAGCAGTCCAGATATTTGGCAGGGAGGCATGGCTGGCAATGGACAGGGTCTCTGCCTGCAGTCTGCCCCGAGATGGTCGGTAGCTCACCACCACAGGCACTTTACCCCGATAGGCAAAGATCTGGTGCCTACCGTCTGACCTCTGAACCACATGGCTGTTTATCTGCACACTGTAGCGTGCAAACAGCCCAGGAGGGAAGAGAAAAGGGAAGCTGTATTCAATCTGCAGCTGCTCCACAGAGAAGAACTGACTAGCGGCCACAGAGCTCCCGTTCACCCAGGCCTCGGCATGGGGCTCCTCATTGCTGACATAGCTGGGGAACTTGTACCAGACAGTGGCTCCATTCAGAGGTTTGCTGCGGGGTTTGTTCATGCAGTAGCAGACTCCCATCTTCTCCAGCAGCTCCATGATGAGGTGGAGGTCCTGCTGCGTCTGGATGAGGGGTCTCAGGAGGAGGCGGATGACGTTGGAAGGCAGGAGGCCGTGGTGGAGGAAGCCCTCCACGTGGTGCTGTAGATGGGAAGCCCTGAGGTTTTCTCCCTTGTCCCCCTCCAGAAACAGACTGACCTTCCCCTTATCCCCCTTTTCCCCATCCGCCAGTAGCCTGTCCAGCAGCGTGGACTCGTCCCTCTGAAAGAAGACATTGAGGATGGCAATGAAGCGTGGCAAGTTGTGGAAGACATACTCCTTTAGTGTCAGACTGTCCTCAAAGTAAAGTAGCTTTCCACTCTCGTGCAGGTAGGACAGGGCACTCTGCAAACGGTCCTCCGTGAGCCCAGCCTGGAGGCCCAAACGGGCTGAGTCCCACCATGAGAGCCAAAGGTCCTGGGGCTTAAAGTGCAGCTCCTCCAGCATCTGCCAGGACTTGGGCAGCACGCGGTGGAGGTTGGGGAAGATCTCCCGGTGGTCAGCCACAGACATGAGCTTCTCCCTCAGTCTCTGAATGTTTCTCTGGCTCTCTGTGCAGCTGACACACAGAACCGGAGACAGAATCTGCAGTCTGTGGTTGAGCATGTACTGCAGCTGGGCTTTCTTACGTCTCAGGTTCTTGTCTGAGACGCCATAGAAGAGGATGTGGGGGCTACAGGTGCGGACATTGAAGCCCTGCTCCAGGGCCTGGTCCACCTGCTGGGCGAGACTCTGCAGGCACTGGGTGTCCCTCTTCTCCTGCAGTGCTATCTGCCTGTGAATATCCAGGCTTTTCTCCTCCACCTCCATGTCTCCACACAGGTCTGTGTGTGTGCCCACCATGCACACCACAGCATGGGGCACTTTGGCACCAAGGAGGTGGAGAAAGTACCCCACATGGGCATAAAAGGTCTTGGATGTGTACGTTTTCAGATTCAAAACAAGGATGTACAGAGCACCGGGGGAGAGAAAAAATGGTTTGATGAGGTCATAGTTTAGCTTCCCTGACAAATCATACACTATAAATGTAAGACTGCGATCAGCATCCGCTACCCAATTAGTCACATCAATCCCTTTGTTTCTCTGGCCAGCTTTGGCATCCTGCTCCTGACTGACGACACTCTGCCGGAGCTGTGTTTTCCCAGCATTCTTCATTCCCATCAGGACCAGTTTTAACCTTGGCTTCACAGCAAGCTGGGAATGTGCGAGTTCCTTTTGATAGGCAGCAATGTAGGGGATCCCCTTCATACAGACCTCATAGGGCGGCTGAATGAGAGGGTTATCCTTCACCTTCCAAATGTTCACTTTGGAGAGTTTTCCAAAGTTATCTGGAAGTATGGCTATTTGGTTACCCTGTAAAACAAGCTCCTCCAATCTCTCCAGCTCCACGATAGAATCTGGCAGATATGTGATCTTATTATTGTCCAACCATAGGTTTGCCAGCTTAACCAGCTGGCCTATCTCCTCTGGGACAAAAGCCAGTTGATTCCTGCTCAGGTAAAGCTCTTCTAGTCCTGTGATGTTAAGAATAACCTGGGGAAACTCCTCAAAATCATTAGAGGATAGATTAACCATTTTCAGTCTCTGCAGATTGCTAAATGGGCAAGGCAGAGCTGTGAGGTTGTTACTGTCCAGCATTAGGCTCTCAAGATTGCACAGGTGACAGAATGTGTCAGGTAATGTGGATATGTGAATGCTGCTGAGCCATAGGATTTTGATGGACTGAAGCTTAGAAATATCACCTGGCAGAGACTCAAACTTATTTCCAGAGCAGTCAAGCTCCTCCAGGTCACTAAGGCCGAGAATCTCTGGGGGGAACTGGTTCAGCTTGTTGTGATCAGCATCCAGTGTGCGGAGCTTCTTGAGCTGTGAAAAGGACCTGGGTAAATCATGTAGGTCGTTGAAGCTGATGTCCAGCTCCTCCAAGCACCTAAGTGCTCCAATCTGTGATGGTAGATACTGGATTTTGTTGTGACTGATACATAGCTTTTTGAGCCCCTTCAATAAGCCAATATCCTCAGAAAAGGTCCTCAAACAGTTATGACTCAAGTCCAGCTCCAGAAGCTGCCCTAGTTCAAACACCACACTAGGAACTGTCACAAACTTGTTCCTACGGAGGACAAGGATACGCAGATTGATGAGTGCAGCTCCCAATCCCTCTGGTAGCTCCTGCAGCGCATTGTTGCCCAAATTGAGCACCTCAATCTCGTTTATGTCTTCAGGAAGAGTTATCTTCTGGCTGTTTTTGGAGCAAAGGGTGAGCTGGCGCAGGTTGCTTCGCAGCTTCCTCGAGCGGAGAGCAGCATCTCTCCACAACCTGGCCGTTTTGAGATTGTTCTCCTTGTCCTCCATGGTGTTGCAGCCCGACCCCTCCTCCTTGTTTTCATTGAGGTCTATCATCAATTATCCAGGCAGCATGGTGGTCTGTGCCCTTGTTTCATCTGTAAGCGCTCTCAGCAACACAGTCCTCAAAAAAACAACATTCCAAACAACAAAGAAAACGATAGTCATTCCATTTCGAGCAGCGATATTCTCATGATTTTCAATCGTATCAAACGACTGGACCTGTGCGGCAGCGCTTCACGCATCCTCTTTATCTGCGCCACGGACCGCACAATAAACAGAGAATCCTAGCGCAATTTCAAGTCCATTTTAAAATCCAGGCGGTTCGGCTGGCACCACCAGTGCGTTCTCTGGTACCGAGGCATCCAATCGCATCCCATTATCATACAAATCTTCAGAATCAAACACCAGTACGGTCTCTCCTCCGAGCTCCTCAGTATGTGTTCTCTGTTGAACTGCAGTCCTTCCTTGCTGCTGTTGCTGCTCAGGGGGGAGTCGAACAGCAGCAACGCCTAGTTCACACTGCGTCAGATTTTTGAGCCCACCTTTCTTCCTGGTGTGGTGGTTCATGATATAATGGCCATGAGGTCTTGCAATGAAAATCCTGTATAATAAACAAAGGAGAAATAAACTGTTACTAATGCAGAGAGCACTATACATTTAAAAAATGTCCAAGGACAGAAATGTATAGTTCCTCCCATCTAATAATATGATATACTTTTAATTAGTTATTATATGAATTACTCCCATTAATACTTACATTAATGTGATGAAAACAATAATACATCTAATTTTGCACGTTAAGAAAGATATCTGTTTAGATTGTCTACAATACATCAACGACAAATAGCATAGCCTATAGTACTGTCAATGATCTGATTTGTTTGATAGCCGAGATAGAAAAATGTGTTATTTGCAGTAGAAGATGAAAACTGCCTATTGCGTCTCACACATTAGGTCAAAATATAAATTCAATTCCATCATCTTGGTAGTTGCCTACAAACCTTTGAGGGAAAATAACGCATGCTCCTTGTGTGATGAAATGTAAATACTTTGCCTCCATCTATTGGACACTATGTGAATGCACAGAATACCAGAGCTTTCTTTGTCCTTCATTGGCAAGTGTGGATTGAAGCTATTAAATAATAAGAATAAGAATTAAGAATTAAGAATGCAATGAATAAGTGATTTCTTATTATCATCAGACCCTGATTCTTGGGACATTTTATCCAGATCAAAATTATCATGTGTTGTGTTTTATCAGTTTCTTCCCTTCAGATCCCTGCCTAATTTGTGATGAAAACTGGACCAAATTTGCATGAGTCCATGAAGTACAAATCAGTTACATAATTGAACTTCGTGCTATCATGCAGCACAGACAACAACACGGGAAAGGAGAGCCAAGTCAAGGACTATTCAAATCTAGCTTACCTTGATCTATGACAATGCAGGAAAGTAAAAGAGCACTTATATGCATGGCATATATTGCATTGTCATGCATAGAAGCTTGTACTTGAGCACTGTAGAACATTTGCCTCAATATGGTACTTGTTCTCAGATAACATACTGTACCGGCAAGTTGATGCAGAGTGAAAATCATTTGTACTTGGTAACCAGGCAATATAATTATGGAAGTTTGGAAATAAGGTTTATTATTGTTAAAATAGACAAATAATTTGTCCTTGTTAACAAGGAAAAATAATTATGAGAGTTTGTATTTTATTGTTAAAACAAGAGAAAAAAGCAGCTCATAAATTGTCTGCCAATGAGCTTGTGCAAAACATCGTGTGAATCACAACGCTAACTCCAAACTAAAAGAAGACATCTTTTTTTCCCTCCTCAATTCTCTTGAACCAGTCTTGGAGTGGACTGAAGTTTCAAATAAAAACAAAGGTCTCTGTAAAGATAACACTGAAGCTCTAAACAGACACAGTCAAGAACATAGACACAAGGGTCAATAAGATGATATGACAGACAAGTGAAATCGCAGTTGTTTTGCTGAGTAAAATTAGATAAAACTATTCTCTACCGTAAATCACAAGCCTACAAGCTCTTTTACCAATGGCTGGGTGCAGTAAGGTAGTGCAACAATCCACAGAGGCTATCGACTGGCAGCAGCGAAGTTCAGGTTGTGGTAGCTAGTGGTACTAGTGCAAAGATACTATAACCACAGGGTCCCAAAAATAGTACACCTTACATTGAGTGGGAAAAGTGCTCTGAATTTTCAAGTCATGAGGGTAAAACAGACAGGGAGTGCCTGATTTAAGGCATTGATAAAGAGGAGGGGAGAGTTAGGGCTAGTCCCTGCTGTGGGGGTTGTGCGGGGGTGGGGCTCCTTCTACAGGGGCGGAGCTTGGCACGGTCAGCAGCTGTCCTTCGTGCATACGTTCATTGACGCGCAGTTGGCAGCCGTCCTGCAGCATGCGCAGAGCAATGCGGGCAATGTTGCGGGAGTCATCCAAGCCTGAATGAGGACGGCCCTCGTACTTTAGTCCCAGCTTCTCCAGCATGATGCTCAGCTTGGTCTGGGTGCGAGGGACCTGTGGGATAAAGAATACAATTGAGTAATCTACCAATCAAATTCAAATCACAGTCAGTGACAGTGGGGTATCAGTTATCAATTCAAAACCTTGTAGAAATTCCCATATGATTTTCTTATGTTGATCCACTTCTTTGCAAACTGTGGATATCTAATCCGACTAACACGACACTGGATGTTGAGGAACTTGCTCATGTCCCAAGACCTATGGAAGAGACAAAGCAAATGAGCACACTGAAATTACATTTACATAACTTAATCTTTCACGTGAGCCATTGATTCATCAGTCATTTTGAGAACTACTTGGACTACGAGAGACACCTAGTTGTAGTTTTAAATCTTAGTTGCAAATTTGGTAATTTTCGACCATGCATACATATTCATAATTAAAATCGACATCAATAATACACAAAAACCAGTATTAGTCACCACAACCCATCTTACCCGTCAGTCAGTATGGCGTATTTGTACTTTGTACCGAGCTCCCTCTCCCGGAGCCACAGCACCACCCGCTGAAGTACACTGGGGAACGTGTCTGCTTCATCCACCATTTTCTGGCAAAAAGAGCACATCGTTTGTCTAACAGAACTCTTATATTAACATCACACAGTGTGTGGGAGGTATTTTGGATTATATCAGTTATAGAGAAAAATATCTGTCTCACCTGTGTTATTCCAGTCAACTTCACACAGAAGTCTGAAAGCTGTGTGTTAATTTCGGGTTTGACATATTCCTGAAAGGAGTCTACCTGAAAGGGAAACCACAGTGCAAAACAAATAATGAGAGCTGTAGCTATACAATGCTTTTAACCATGAGACATAAGCTATAATGTGAATGAGCCTGTGACCACCAAACAATTTGGGTGCTTGTTTGCTACAATGTAGAGCACTGTACTGAAATATATACATGAGTGTGTATGAAATGCACTAAAAGTGTTTTGACTCAAACCATGTGCCCTAATTCACTCACAATCTCTAGAGTGTGCGTGTTGACCAGAACCATGGGGAACTCAATGATTTCATGAGTGAATTCAGGGGGGTTATTCTCTTCACATGTTGCCTCAAAGTCCACTACACAGATGTAGTCGTAGTAGGTATCTGTGACTCCACCCTCTGCAGCAGACACCATCAGCTTCTGCTTCTTGTAGTGGCTCTTCAATCGCTTCTTCAGCACATCCTTGACACCTCTTATATATACACACAAAGAATTTGCATCAGGAGAGAATATTTTGTGGGATGGCTCATCAGGTTTCTACAAATGTCAGACTATGTTATATACAGTCCCCTCCCTAATTGTTTCTTATTATTTTAAGGTATTTATGTACATATTGGTTTCACCATTAAGAAATGACAACAGTTTGTATACATAGTCCCCCTATTTCATTTCAAAATGCTTCCCTGTCCCACTGTATGTCCCCTGATGCAGCACATACCTTGTGTCTAGCTTTAATGCTGCCAGCTTGGAGCAAAGCTCATCCTTGTTCATACGATTGATATGACCATTTGCAAGAGCAATTTCTTTGTAAACAGGATCGCTGAACTCGCCACGAGTGGGAGACACTTGAGGGACAGGTTCACCAGTGCTGTCACACGTCCTGCTGCAAGGCTTGGCCTGGTCGGATGAAGAGATATATAGTATTATGCAGTTACTACGCCTGACTGTGAATATGGCACTTAGTTAGCGAGCAGGCTGGTGTGGTTCTCAGCATAACTTGGAACTCGGAAAGTCAAATATGTGTTGCTGTCAATATTGCACATTGAGCTAATCGAGTACTAACCTTGTCATCTTCCTCGGGATTTGAGGACAACTTGACATTGCCATCTTTGTCATGAATATTTTCCTTCTGTTCCTCCATTCTTGTGAGGCAGGAAATCCTTATCAAACTTTTACAAATATCAAATCAATCAATCAGTGATTTCAGCTAGCTAGCTAACATGCCAGCTTGGTCTGATGGTGGAGGTGCAGCACTGTTTCCGCGCGTTCTTCCCGCGTGTCAGTTCTCCTGCAATGTGGTTGAGGAACTAAATAATCGAGCTAGTTGTCTGCTAGTTGTACAATTGCATTAAGTGCTGCTAAATACACGGTGATTTATTCATGTCTTTACAACATCAATTCAGCAAGCAAAAGAGAGATAGACTGACAACTTTTCAGAATGTAAAAAAAATAAACAATAAAACGTAGTTTCCGGTTGATACAGTATGACTACATAGCATAGTTAGTTATATAGCGACACCTATTGACTTGGAAGCAAAATAAAATAAAATAAATGTATCAACACAATTTTGATATCAGGCTAATAATCATAATTGGAAACGTTTCCTTGTAATCACAAATAATACGGTATGGTTCTAAACTACCTGTGACTCAATCAATGAAGTTGATGGTGCTTCCATGGTGCATGAAAAATGTATAGGAAGTGAATCTTTAAAAATCTTTAAAATGTCAAATGGATTAACTTCACAGAACTTAGGTGGTTTCAGATATTTGATCTACAGTAGCTGGATGTTTTTCAGGTTAAATTCAATCTGTGTGTTTGTTATGCATGTTTGTAATGCTTGTTTATCTATGTAATGTCTCCTCAAATACAAGAACACCCTTTAACCGGGTCCCCTGGGTTCAGGTCAGACACATACAAACTTACATCATCAAGCTCTACATTGGAAACCCAAAGGTTTGCTCAAGTATAGGAATTTGGAATGAGAGTGGATTTTGTGTTTTAATATTTCTTAACCAAAACTCACTTCCAAAATGAATAGCGTCTCAAAACAGATGTCCTCCATTGAATCGTATTTGAAATTATTGTTATCAGTGTCATGGAACAAATAAAATAGAAATGAGTGTTCACAACCCAGTATCAGGTCTTGTCTCACTTTGGTTGAGCTAAGTCATTTTCTGCAATGGCTGAAGTGAATGTTGGTGACTCAACTAAAACATGTCAGATCGCATCAAGGGAAATTCACAACTTTATTTTGCAACCTTTTCCTGTTCTAGCTTGTTGACACCTTCCATGCAAGACCATTGCTAATGGTGTAACACTAACAAGGGCTTGTGCAAATTGCCATCAGTTAACAGCAATGTCTATATCACACAGGTAAAAAGGTAAACCTTCCATTGTAGGCGGTTTTAGTGTATTTTATAGTGGTGAAATCTTCTGCAAACAGTCTTATCTGTTAATGTGAGGTTTAGTACATGTTGTTATGGTTTACCTGGCTATCTGAATAAGTCAGCTCAGCTGGCAGACCTTTGCACAGGCTGCCATGCACTGAACATGCTTCACGCATGTGCATCAGTAGCTGTCAGATTACAATAAAGAGGTCATGTTATAGAGTAACAGATCAATTATATATTCTCAGTGTACTCATAAGCCCAACAAAATGCACGATCAAATCATAATATCCAATTGTCATCAAAATGCTTGATCCTGTATTCCCATATACAAATACAAGGATAATGATACAAGGTTGGAAGAAGGCTAGATTAGAAACAAATACACACATGAATATCTGATTTTTTTTTTTTTATTGAGGAGCTTCTTCAGCATTATTAAAAACACAGCATTTCATATGTCAAACAAAATCCATTTCAACTTGTTGTTTTAAATGCATCCAGTGAATCTTATATACATAGAGCAGCAACGTGATGACAGTAAAAAAGCTTTACACCATCAATAGGCATAGGCACATGTGCATTCCTAAGGTGCCATTCCCAAGTGAATTCATGCCATTCCCAGTTCCTATTCCCTTTAAAATGATACATGGTGCAGGTAGCAGTTTTAAGAGAAGCAAAACAGTTACTAGGTGTCAAAGGTGTGATATGAACGTTTTGAATTGTTCAAATAGCTTTAACACTCAAAAGGAGCTAACGACAGCATCTAATTTAAGCATTAACAATTAAAAGTGTAATAAACAGATGTCCTCCATTGAATCGTATTTGAAATTATTGTTATCAGTGTCATGGAACAAATATGACTTGAAATCTTTGCAAATGGATTAACAATTGTCAGAAACCTCAACAACAAACAATTAAAATGAATAGACAATTTTAGTTTGTAATACCCCTTTCAGGACGGAAATGGCATTTAGATAAAATTTGTTACCAATGAAATTGGGGAATTGTAGGAACCTTTTTTTTTTTTTTTTTATTATTATTATTGTTTTTTTTACAATGCATTATTCAACTATTGTACCTGCCTTGTGCTTCACAGATAAAGTCTTAGCTTTTGTCTAATCCCTGCACATCTGTTAAACGCAAGACATATTTCAACAGTGTTCTCTCCTTAGTTAACCTCCATATCATTGCACGTACACTCAAACACATGCTCATATTGCTTACACGTACCCCTCCCACCCCCACACACGACCCATAGAGTAGGGTTAAACATTGAACAAAGAAAAAATAACAGATACAAAATAACAGATACAACATAACATGGCCTGGATACCCTTACTTATCTCAACAGGTGTGTTATTGCACTGAGTGAAGGGAATAATTTACAGCAGGCTTCTGATATTGCACTGGCCTGTGAAAAACAGACCATTACCATGACCATGACCAGACACTTTATATTCTAAGTTGGTGTGAATTCAGTCCATTTGAAATTCATAGCTCCCGATCAGGCACAGCCCTCACTCTAAGCTGCATGTTAAAAACACGGATGGATGACAGTTTCAGTAGTAAGGCCCTATTTCTTCATATGCTGCATAACTTGGCCACTCAGGGAAGATCCCATGGGCGCACCTGGGGCTTCCATAGCGATCAAAGTCAATTCCTAGATCAAAGGAGTGTCTCTGAAGGCTACTGCTGAAGCTGCCTTGGCTATCTCTCTTTAGCATAGACTGGATGATCCTGTAGTTCTGGCCCTGGTTGCTGTCCCAGTATGTATGGCCATCGGCCTCATAGCAGATGGCAAACTCTATGTGCTTGTGTGACCTCACTTGAGCTTGCAGGGAAACCTCAAAGGAGAAGGTGTCACGGTCCAAGCCTGCATAGGTGTCTCTCACATACTGACACTCCACATCTGTGTAGCTTTTCCAGGTGTCAAAGGTCACACGCACTTTAACAGATTTCTCAAAGGACAGGTTTTTTACCTTCACTGTTCCCACCAGTGCCCTCTCCTTCAGCATGCAGTGTTCCAGGCAGATGAGTTCATTTTCCAGCCGCTGACGAAACAGCAAGTAGTCAGAGGAGGGCTGGGTGAAGTCCAACACTAGCCGGCCCTCCTCTTCTGCCAATGTTAGTTCAGAGCGGAACACCTCCTGAATGTTGAAGGGTATGTCAATGGGATCTTTAAACTGTGAGAACATCTTCACCTTGGTGAGGGCCAGGCCTTTGTGGTCGGCGAAAGACACATGTTTTTGGGGTTTTCCATTGTCCTCATACAGAATGTCTCCATTCTGTTCAATATGCTCAGGAGGAGGAACAGAGTGCTTTAACCTAATGCAAGGGTTCAGACAGGGCCTCAAGGGTATCTGTGACTTCGGGGTCCTTCTGTAGCAAAAGTCATCTTTGGACAAGTAGACGGGTATGGCAAAATCAATTGGCATGGTGGACTTCTGAGGAAAAGGGCTGAATGCACTAAAGGAAAGAATAAAGATAAAGTGGTGATGAAAAACAAAACCTCAATGTAATCACTCGATACAGTATTCACATACACTGATAAAGATATGCACACCGTTATATTTTCTATGCTGATGATTTTCACTTCTATGCATCTCTTCCTGGTAGTCGGGAGACTAACTGTCTTTTTCACTAGAGATTTACTGGCTCTCCATTTTCCCAGCGAATTTGGAGAATGGGATTACCGAGGAGCTCACGTACTTCCTGGCTCCACTTTCAAATTCCTCGCGAATTTCACCATAAGCATTATATCAGTGGCGATTTAAACACGTTGAAAGCATGACCCCACCCATTCAACAACTTCCCAAGATGAATCACTAATTTGTTATATGAATAATTGGAAGGCCGTTGTGACTTTTAAAAGGCTAAAATTACGAGACCTTGTTCGAAATGGGCTATTTGAGTGCAACAATACTTAAATGATCCTCTCTTGGTGGCCAAGAAAACTATCTAAACGAACTTTCAATGCTATTATAACTATTATTTACAATATATTACAAAGCAAAATGAAGGATACTGCGTTATCTTACATCGAAACTTACCTTGTGCAGTTCGTTTTGAACATTTCCAATGAATTAGTGTAGTTTCAATTGTCTACAGTTTAGTCTGCAATCACCATCGTCCTCTAAACTGCATTGGAAGCACCTCTTTCTGTCGGTTGCAGTTACATGTAGAGTACATGTATCACTTATTTTGTTACATTGGTCAACACTTCAAGGGCTTCAATAAATCCCCACCCTACAAATGTTGAGTCCACTCCAGCTGCCCACGTTGCGGCGGTTTACCACGCTAGGTTCACGTGAACATTTACCTGCATCCAATCACAGTGAGCCGTGGAAGAATGAGCAATAATTGGTCAACTAGGCGTGTGTGCCTTCCCTATCATAATGCCTACTGGTGGAAAGTATAAAATACTAAGTAGGCCTATGTCGAAAACAATCTAAAAGTACCACATATTCAATTCAGAGTGTTAATAGAGCACTATTGAAAACAATGATCAGTTTTAAGCATACCAAATCCCATTTACGTTTGAGAAACATTTCACAACCCTGTACTGACAAACCCTAGATGTGCCAGTACACTCGATACAGCATGAGGTAATGGATAGTAGAGTGAAATGTGTGAGGAATTCCAAAAATGCTTTTAGCAGTGGAGGCAAATATTTTAGATTTTGTGTCACTTATATTTGGCAGCAAGATTCTCACATGCTGAGCTAAGCTGAATTGGCCAGATAATTTATTGGTGTCATAAAACATTGTCCATTCCTTAAAAACATTACTACTACTACTATAGATACTGCAGTAGGGCCCAAATGCAAATATATATATTTTTAATTATTGCAATATATGCCATTTAGCTGATGCTTTTATCCAAAGCAACTTACATTGCAGCAAGTGCATACATTTTTCAGTATATAAGGTTCCAGCAGGAATCAAACCCACAACCTAAGCTTTGTTAGCACCATGCTCTACCAATTAAGCCACAGAGGACCACAACATTATTGTCTGTTGTTTTGGGCTGTTAAACAACACTGAATGCAGCCAGCTCTTGTGGGATCCATCTTTTCTCTCTCAAAGCCAGAATACGACCAATGGGTGTGCCAATGGAGAGGACATACGTGATCAAAACGGTTGTATTAACTGTTGACTGTTTTAAAGGAAATTAGAAATGATCTTGTTTCCATTTCTGCATGTGCAACTTATGACTTATATTGTTGTCATGATATATGTTTGGCGAGAGGAATTGGCTAAAGTACATAGAAATCTGGCAAGAATTTCTCAACCAGTTGAACAAATAATAGGGTAGGGTAGAGCCTTTAGGCCCTGGGGGTAGAGGCAGCACTGCCATTGACAGAAAGATCCCAAAACATCATGCATGGGCTTACTATTTGAGTATCAGATTCACTCAGTCTTTTCATCAGAAACAGTTCTGTGCATAATCCAGCTGTGTGTACTCTAGCTGCAATTCAAGTTGGAACACAGTTATTGGGTTTGACTAAATGAAGGTCTATAGTATTGTGACAAACAAAGTTTTTCTGTGCAAGCATATCTGACACTTGTTTCAAATGACCTTCCCCTCACCCTATCTGCTTGTAAAACATGGCCTACATTCCACATGTTTATGTCAACTTTGAACTGAGGCAGTCGTACATGCATGCTATGCCATTTTTAGGGGGTGTAGATATAATATACTGACCAATAGGAGGTTATCCTCTGGCCACATGTCTAGTGCGTGGGCTCCAAAATGGGAATGGCCCTTGGCCACAGAAAGTATTTTCATTAAGGTCAACAGCAGTAATCTGATGAATTATGTTGATCGTTCAACGAATACCGAAAACAAACACATATCCATTTCAATTGAGTATTCAAATCAGTATATTCAGAAAATGTTCTATGTTGGAAGGAAGGAAGGCATTGATGGCTGAGGTACAGCAGTGCATCTTTTGTCCCTCAAATCTCCTTATTCTGAATCAGAAATGTCACTGTTGCTCAATGCTCTTTGATCAACTGTTACCATTGAGGCCGTTATCCTCTTTTGAACTTATCATTGCTGTCACACAAAGTTATGAAATAACCAGAGAATTTGTTAGACTGATTGGCAATGGCCAATATTAGTACAATGATTCATCAGTAGCCCGGTGAAATGTAAGGGGAAAAGGGTCAAGTTTGTGATAATTATAGTTCACCCAAATTACAAAATCACATATTTGGTTCCTTATCCTGAAATGAGTCAAACGTGCTAACTTAGGGTGCATTAACTTGCATTGGGTTTAGGTTAAAAAAATGCTAACAATTAGCTGTTAGTTGCAGTGCCCAGACAAACAAAACAAAAGTGTTGATTGAAGTGTGCACTTGTCCA
The DNA here is from genome assembly GCF_951799395.1 of Argentina silus. Taxonomy (NCBI): domain Eukaryota; kingdom Metazoa; phylum Chordata; class Actinopteri; order Argentiniformes; family Argentinidae; genus Argentina; species Argentina silus. The sequence goes on along the minus strand of NC_139659.1, from coordinate 16,992,881 downwards.
TAGACTCATTTGAGGGTAAGGAACCAAATATGTGATTTTGTAATTTAGGTTATCCCTTTAAGCATCTGCACCAGTGGTCAGCACTGCAAAGGTAGAATGTAAACACATTTGACCATGAGCCCAAAATAGAAATGGCCCTCTCAGAGCTGTAAAGCAATAACCTGCAATGACTTGCTTTGTCCTCTTGATCAATGCAGTATATTGCGCAATGGTGACCCAGTGAGGACAGAAAATATGGACAGAACGGGGTAAAGAGAGTAAAGATGAAGTCAGTGTCATTGAAATTACCAAGATAATTAATCCCCAAGGGGCAGAAGGGCACAGTCAGTGCAGGTTAAGACTGTAATATCAACATCTGAAACAAGAATTGTATCATTTTGATTCCTTGATGGCTGATTTTGTTTTCGAAATAGTATATAGAGTATAATATAATATTAATATAATAATAATATAATATAATAATATATTGTCTGATTCCTTTTCAAAGAATGGTAAAAAATTATACTTTCTTTCGTATGACAGATTTTGTGTGTGTGTGTGTGTGTGTGTGTGTGTGTGTGTGTGTGTGTGTGTGTGTGTGTGTGTGTGTGTGTGTGTGTGTGTGTGTGTGTGTGTGTGTGTGTGTCTCGTCATTTTAAATGACGTGGCTCTCTCTGACATTATTACTGGCTGCTGCATTATGTAGTCCATCCATATTTCCGGAGCAATAACATTCTGCAAGATACATGTTGGAAACGCATGTATTTCCCATCATCCCCAGCTACCAGGAAGGTTGTGACGGTAATCCTTTGATGGTACACAGTCGCTGTATGTTGCTATATTATAGCAGTGAAATACCATAATTCGACGAGGGTTATTGGGATTTAAGATTGATCCTAACGGTTGTATTACAACAACGAAGGTAAGAGATAATTTGGCGTGTGTACGTTAGGGATGCTATTCAAATAGCAATGCTAATGTAAAGCTAATGACAGCTAGCTAGCATATTTTTGACAGGTCGTCTGTGTTGTTGTTGCCCTCTCGCGAAAAAGGTAGATAGCTTCGTGGAGGCCCTAAAGTAAAACGTGACAAGACCTAGCCAGCTACCATATTAACGCATTGCATTTGGAATGTGTAATCATGATATACTATGTTTGTGTATTGTTGATCTTGTGACCAAGCCAGTATATAGGTAGCTAGCCAGATGATCTCGCTGTGAGTCTGGGTGTAGCCTAGTCCTGAACAAGACGATTCTAGTGAATTGCAGATCTTGTCAACATGTCATCGTCATTGTGAATTTCCACCACATGATAAGCAATGTAATGCATCCTTCCTCCCTTGATGTAATCACTGATCTAACATTCGTGGAGTGGTCAATGCAAACGTTTCATTGCACTGGTTTAACATATTCATGACAGAAGGAAGGATACGTTCAAAAGTATTCCAACAGGGTGTCTGTCACTCTCTAACCTCATTCACTCACTCACTCACTCCCACACATACTTACACACACACAAACACTTAACTAGGTCTATTGAAAATTACAGTGGCTAAATGAGATGCACCACACTGACATTCATTCATACCATTCATTGGTTATGTTTTTGTTACTTTTCCCATTGAATTTTTATGCTCCAAAGGAACAAGACAAAAGACTCTTTCAGGATCGCACAGACCATCGGGTCCTTTGTAGGAAAGGCCACATATATCTTTGGAAGCTGAGTGACCCAATGACAATGAACTCATTATTATCCCAAGTAATTGAATGAGAAGGAGGGCTGGGTGTTGTCGAGAATAATTTCTTGAAACTTTTCAGAGGAGGAGATATTAAACACATGCATATTTGTGGAGACATTGTAACATAACATTAGGATGTGAATATGAAATACCTCTTTCACAGATCACATGAATTCTAGGGTTGATTGATTCAGAGGCTTTCTTTCTCTTCAGTGACTGTCTGGCTGGTAAGCGAGGTACAGTAAGATCAGCAGGATGAGTGGGGCTGCGCTGGGCATCGAGATCGTGGTGGTGTTCTTCCTGGCACTGTTCCTGCTGCATCGCTATGGCGACTTCCGGAAGCAGCAGCGTATGGTGCTGTTCGGCACGTTGCTGGCATGGTACCTGTGCTTCCTCATTGTCTTCATCCTCCCTCTGGACGTCAGTACGGTTAGTTCAGCTCTACTTTTACATTTAAGGCATTTAGCAGACGCCTTTATCCAAAGCGACTTACAACAAATACATTTGTTTAAGTAAGTGAATCATCTATCCATCAGTCATCATAAGATAAAGTAATCAATGCTCAGACCAGGGGCCATAGGCCGTCACAATTTTTTAATATTAACAGCAGAGAAACTTGTAGTGGGGGTGAAGAGGTCTTTAGGAGGGACCATTAAGATGTAGCCTGAAGAGATGGGTCTTCAATCTACGGCGGAAGATTGGTAGTGACTCTGCAGTCATGACAGCAGTGGGAAGCTCATTCCACCAGTGGGGCATGAGGACAGTGAAAAGCTGTGACCGAGTAGTGCGGCTGCTGCACCAACAGCACACTGACTTTAAACAAGATTAAACTAACTTACTTAGACTAGAGAACAGGTTTCACCACTCACTCAATCCCAAATGTGTTAGTCCTGGTCCAAGGTCAGCAGGGGTTAAATACCTTGCAGGATAGTGTCAGGCCCTCTCACTGGAGATTGACAGTGATTCACAGCAATTGGCTTTAAACAGCTGGCTTCCAATAGAACCAGAAATTCCTGAGCTTAAGGCAGGATAGCCACAGCAAAATACACAAGCTACCAACAGCACACTGACTTTAAACAAAAATAAACTAACTTACTTAGATTGGAGAACAGGCTTCACCACTCACTCAATCCCAAATGTATAGCTCTCATTTAGCACCAAAACCCTTTTATCCCTTCTCCAAGACACAGTTACACAATTTATACACCAGTGACCAGTGCCTACTTGTGTGCCTGTGTTTGCATGTCTGTCTCTGATGTTTGCCTTAATATCTATCTATTTGTGTTTTGACCTGTCAGACAATCTACAAGCAGTGCATAATTGATCACGAAGATCATGCCTCTGTGCCCTCTGTGACCCCATCACTCTCAAATCAAACCACAGGAAATTCATCGACTGTCACACCCAATAAAAGGTTAGAATACCACAATGATATCATGTGTTCGTAGGGGTCAGGATCAGCACACACAGTAAATGTAAATGACATGCCTCACAGTAAATGACATGCCTCATAGGCTATACTATGATAAGGTAAACCGAAAAGACATATTATTTATAACATTCTCAATCACAAAGCATGTACAGTGGTTCACAGTTGGTCTCTCTGAAAAATCTACATTTTGTTGAGCTGTAGCTCACAATTCTCTTCTATATTAAAGTCTTAAAGGTTTCACAAACGCATCAGCCTACATAGTTATTCTAGGGAACAGGGACCCTGAAGGCATGCAACCACCACCACTGTAATGCAAAGCATGAGAGTTTCTCCTGTCCTCATAAACCATTGAGATGTTTAGCAGGTCTATCTATTAGGATCATAAGGCAGGGTCTGTTTCTCTTCTCTCACACATTCATTTGCCATAATTAGTCATAATTAAATGTTTCCATTAAGATATTCAGACATACTCATGAAATGTCAAGCACAATTGTTTTGGTTGTGCTTGACTGTATCTCTACACAGTGTTATGTCTCCGAATAGTTTACTAAAGCAAACATTGAAGATCTGCTTGTGGTCTAGTTTTAATAACGGTGTAAGTTATTGAAACTTCTAGTCCAGTTTCAATAATTGTAGGTTAGGTTAACAACAGTAGAGCATAAGCCTTTGTAATTTCATTCCTCTGTAGAATTGTATTCCCACAGTTTGCTTGATTACTGTATACACTGTGGTTTTTTTCCATGACAGCGTTCCAAAGGTCTGTTACAAACCATGGAGCTACATCCCAGATGGAATCATGCCTGTGTTCTGGAGGGTGGTGTACTGGACTTCTCAGTGCCTCACCTGGTGAGTGTTGAATTCACTCCGAATCGTTTTGCAGTTGTATGTCCTGGAAATACTACTGTTCAGGAAGTATCTGTTGGCTGGTGTAATAGGATGGGATCAGCCTCATCAGAGATTGTAGTAGTCTCTAAGCAGTAGTAGTCTCTTGGCCAGCTGTCTCCACAAGACATTTTTGGATAATTCAACAAAACACATTCTGTATCTACTTAATGTACTCCTGCCTTACTCCAGTTGGTTATGTGCTTGCAGGCTGCTGCTGCCCTTCATGCAGTCCTACGCACGCTCTGGAGGCTTCTCCATAACCGGGAAGATTAAGACTGCCCTGATAGAGAACGCCATCTATTATGGAACATACCTGCTCATCTTCGGCTCGCTGCTCATCTACGTGGCCATTCATCCCCAGTGGCACCTCTCCTGGTGAGTGCACAGCACCATGGACAGCTTAGCCTTGAGGGGTGAAACCTGTGCTATTGACCACAAAGTCAATGGGCTCTAGAATCTCCAGATATAACATCATGATACGCATTTCACATGACAAAGATGGTTGGGAGTACGAGTTCCTTCAGGAAAAGCATTGTTATCCCCTTTTGTATTTTGAATGACATGTGGTTTGGGCTGTTCTCCTTCCCCTCTCAGGTATGAGCTGCAGACAATAGGCATCACTGCAGCCAACACCTGGGGCCTGTTTCTGCTAGTGCTGTTGCTAGGTTACGGTCTGGTGGAGATACCACGGTCCTATTGGAACTCCTCGCGGCATGGACATCTGCTCATTAAGACATACTTCAAAGCAGCCAAGCTGATGACAGAGAAGGCTGATGCAGAGGAGAACCTGGAGGATGTCATGGAGGTGGGGACTCGTTCCTAAATCGGAGACATTGTTACATGTTCTGTGGGTTAGGAAAACGGTTACCTTCTGTCATGCCCGTGACATGTTTCTGCTGTGTATGTTGTAGGAGGTGAGGAAAGTCAGCGAATGCATCAAGTATAACCACCCACTGAGGAAGTGCATCGATACGATTCTTAGAAAGGTAAGAATGACTAATGGCGAAGCTGCACAAAGAAACAAAACAACAAAGCATTTTTGACATGTAGATTTGAGTCTGAAGCCCCCCAAAATGAGATTTGTTTATCCTTCAGTGCCCTGTGGACTACCAGGAGAAGATGGGCCGGAACATGGATGACTATGAGGACTTTGATGACAAACAGAACACTTATCCCAGTGAGAAAAGCCTGGTGAAGCTGCACAAACAGGTAAGTCAAGGCTCCTGTTTTGCCTTTAGCCACATTGTTGTGCTCTTTGGGGTCCAAAGAAGAGATTAGGTTTCTTTTCTAATGTTTATTGTTTGCCTTCCCTTTGGCATTTTTTACTTCCTTTAATCCTAGATGAAGGCATGAGAATAAAATGACATGCGATACTTTGTGATTGGTCAGGTGATCTACGCGGTGCAGAGGCACAACAGGACCCGGGTGCAGTGGGAGATCCTCCTGCAGCAGGCTATCCACCTGGAGGATGTGGCCAAGAACGAGACCAGCTCAGCCCACCAGTTCGTACACAGCTTCCCCTCGACAGAACCCCTTGGCTGGCTCAGCCGATACCTTTACACCCCTACCGTAGGTGGGTCTGACCTTCTCACAGTCATCCTTATAACTATACCCCAACAGTGGGTGGGTCACCTATACTGCACTCACATATGGACTCTCCCTATCCCCCCCACCTTCCCCCTCTGAGGTTCGATCCAGTGTTACATTTACATTTCTGGCATTTAGCAGATGCCTTTATCCAAAGCGACTTACAACAAATACATTTGTAAGTGAATCATCTATCCGTCAGTCATCATCAGTAATCAATGCTTGGACCAGGGCCCATTGGCAGTCACAATGCTAGAAGAAGGAAAAAATACTTTTTAACAGGAGAGAAACTTGTACAGGGGGGTAGTGGGGATGAAGAGGTCTTTAGGAGGGACTGTTAAGATGTAAAGATATGTCAACAGGTTCCACCAAGATCTGAACTCGGATCGCAGGATTCAGAGTCCTGAGTGCTAACCATTACAGCATGGAACCCTTGACTGATCCAGTATAAACCCATGTGTCACTGTCTCATTCTCCAGAGTGGTACTGGGAGTGCCTGCTGAAGCAGTGGTTCTACCGTCTGCTGTCTGTGGTGCTGTCTCTGTTTTCTGTGGCGGTGGTGTGGTCTGAGTGCACCTTCTTCAGCACCCGGCCTGTCCTCTCACTCTTTGCGGTCTTCATCCAGCTTGCAGAGAGAGACTACAACTACCTGTACATTGAGGTGAGTCTGTGGGACACCAATGTGAAGAGAAAGAGAATTGCTGTAGAAAGAACAAGCACATGTATTAATTGGCTGACTTGTGGTTATATAAGTGTGTGTGCGCGTGTGTGTGCGTATATATATATAAAGGGGAGGATGGTACTCAACACTACGGTATACTTTTGTCCACTAGATGGCGTGCTTCATCACAATCTTCTTCCTGTGCACCTGTGTTTACTCAACGGTGTTCCGCATCCGAGTATTTAACTACTACTACTTGGCATCACACCACCAGACCGACGCCTACAGCCTGCAGTTCAGTGGCATGTAAGTGACCAGTACGGGTGGTAATAAGCAGTGAGGGGACGTATTGGATGGAGAAAGGGGGACTTTGAGGAAATTGACATTTAGAAAAAGCCAATTTAGCAAAAGTCAAAATTGTCCTTATTGATCCGCAGGCTATTCTGTCGTCTGACCCCCCCACTGTGTCTGAACTTTCTGGGTCTGATCCACATGGACTCTGCTATCTCCCACCAGCAGAAGCAGCAAACAGCCTATACCTCTGTAAGTCACACAGGGTGAAGCAGCCAATGAAAAGGCACATCCTTCGGGCAGTGTTCAGTTATGGTACAATAGTTCAACAACAACATATACCTCAGTAAACTTTGAAACCACAGCTTAGTATATTTAATTTATAATTAAATTCATTTCTATCAACTTTGAAACCACAGAAACAATTAATTTACAGCGGGAAGGTGTTGGCGTCATCGACACTCAATGTATAATGTAGTGTTGCATATCCAAACCACTCTGTTTGTGTTGTCAGGAAGCATTCATTGATTGACCCTCACAAATGTGTGCTTTCCATTCCTTTCCCTCACATCTTCTCTGCAGATCATGGGTTCTATGCGGGTTCTCTCATTCATAGCTAATGGCTTTTACATCTACTATCCCATGCTGATTGTGATCCTCTGCATCGCTACCTACTTTAGGTGAGTGCTGCTGTCTTTTTCAAACACTGAAGTGACAGTTAATAATGAACACTTGTGGGGTGAACAAGCAGGACAACAATTGATTCTATTAGAAAACAACAACTATGAAACATTGATGTATCAACATGCAGCTGGGGGTGCTGCAATGCTACCATGTGTACTCATATTATGTATTTTTTAACCCTTTCCTCAGCCTTGGCACCCGCTGTCTGAATATGCTGGGCTTCCAGCAGTTTATCGGTGACAATGAACTGACCTCTGACCTGATTGATGAGGGCAAGGAGCTCATCCGACGAGGTTTGACCCCACTTGATTTGAGTTTATACTAGGGTGAAAAATATGTAGTTTTCTGTTTTATTTCTGGTGTTGCTGTGTACTCGCAGCACAGTACTTAGTCACGGCCCTTCGTTTTTTGACAGAGAAGAGAAAGCGACAGAGGACAGAGGATGGAGAGAACCGGCGGAGAGTGAGTGTCTGGGTTTCATCTGCCATGTCTCTTTAGTGTACTTTTGTATAACTGAAAGACTTAATGAGGAAGGCTATTTAGTATTTCCACCAGAATGTTAGAAAGCAATGGATCAGGATGTTGATGTTAGGCTTGTGCCTGTGTTCTAGGAGTGGAAGGAGCGCTATGGTAACCAGAGAGAAGATTACGCTGCCAGGAACAGGAACAGCCATTCAGAAATGAAGGAAACCAACTACTCAGACAGTGTCAACCCCACCACCAACACAAACACCAGCAGACGTGAGTGTATGGCCGGATAGACTATTTCAAACCATGAATCACTAGTTTGCTCTTATAAACTCATTGGCTTGTCCAACTGCTATGAAGCCTATCAACTCCACAATTTCCTCATTACATTTATCTGCAAAGCAGTGATATGCTATTGATATATATATGTTTTGTAACAGAGGCAAAGTACTCTCGGACTGGTAGCCGGTCAGAGAGAGACTGTATAGAGCTTCTCCAGGATGCAGAGCCGTTGGACTTCAACGCTGAGACACTTACAGATGACCCTCTGGAGTCTGATTCCAGCAGGTAAGAGGTCTTCCACGTCTGCCACGCAAGTTACATTAAACTGTAGAAGCAGGATATCAAGATCTGTGTGTTGCTGAATGTGTCCTCTTTTTGTCTCCTTTTTGCAGGCCTGCAGGGGGCAGGTACCTGTCCATGTCATCGTCTCGGAGCAGAATCTTTGATGATGTGTGAGAAGATTAGAGAGAGGGAGAGTCAAGGGGAAAGGATAACCCAGAATGCACATTGAGTTTATCCTCAACTCATCCACCTTGCAGGGAAGACCGCAGGAAGGAGAGATACTGTCCCAACCTCTATGAATGTAGCACGCGACCTCTGTCACTCTACACCTCTGGCATGATACCCATCTGCCCCTCTTCTCCAAAAGCTTGTCGTCTGTCAGAACATCACAGTGGCTGTTGAAACGTATCCCAATGTTGCAGATGTACTCTCTTGTGCCAGCCAGTATGCAGCATGTCACAATGCTCTATGCTAATTGGACTTATCACCATGTATTTTCTTTTTTGTCGGTTGATCAGTTTCAGCATTTAAGTTATTGTTTATGCATAAATGTAAAAGTCCTTTTCCGGGGAAGATCCCCATGTGATCTTCACAAACCATGTACCGTATAGTTCCTCAAAGCCCTGGCTAATGGGCTTCGAATGAGGATTTTTACTACTAGTAATGAAGAATCTCATAAGGGGAAGAAGTTTTATTTATAGTTCTTTGAGGCTGTTATATCTCTACATACGTACATACATACATAAATGTATTTATAACTGTGTCAGCAAAATATAAATAGTGGGATGAATTATCAATGTTCTAGTGAGTTAGTCTTATGTTGCCAGTATGTATTATTCTGGTTTATGGAAGGACGTATGAAGCTGCTACCATAGAAACTGACAGAGTATGAAGAACAGACAGCCCTTTATTTCATGTGCAATTTATTTGGTTCATTCCACACTGGAATGATCCTAAATGTTCATGTTTGAGAATTTTGTTCTTGAAAAGCCTACTTTTTAAATGATCATTCACCATATTGTATAATTTACTGTTTACTGCTTCACACTGGTTACGCCTTATTTGTTATCAAATATTTAAATATTAGGTGTGAAAATCATCTACTGAACACTGTCTCCTTGAGGAAGCATTTGTGCCATTTCCATTGTCTGCCACATTATGTTTTTGATTGAAATTCTAAAATGGCAAATGTATGTTTTTCCAATTATGATTTGATGTTGATTTTAAATACTTGGCTAAATCAAAAAAAATAATAATGAAAAGTGACCTTTAAATGTTTTTTGCATTTCGATATATATACACTTACTTTAATGGAGAGATCCTGCTGGCAGGTACAGTGAAGCAACAGGTCATTGAGTTTTTGAAATACTTGCACAGCGTGTTTCCCAAAAGTTGTATTGCACAGGAAGAACTTTGAGACTTGGTTGGGGGCTATTGAAGAATATTACACACTGAATGCATGCAGATTAAGGTGTTCATCTATCAAGGAGCTGAACAATTATCCTGAAACCATATTAAATTCAGTTGTAAATGTATGTAATGTTGTCTGCTGTAAATAATCTTAACTTTAACCAGATATCACTCTCTCCATGTCCCTGTGTCTTTTTGTCCATAATGCACTGTTTTATATGTTGTGGATTTTTGATTTTGTATTATATAGTTTATTGATATAGCACACAGAAAAGGTCAACACAAGAATGACATGCTATTTATTGTGATATGTCACTCCATCTGTTAACATTGGTAACAACAGCCACTGTTAATAATGCTCTTGTCAAAATTGCAAGGTCTTGTGATGTTAGATACCCTTTTAACTTCACCTTCCTAAAATCTGTTTTATGTAAAAAAATAAAATAATAATAATAATACTTTCAGAATCATCTTCAAAATGAATTATGTGTAGTATGATTACAATTTATCACTGGTGATTTTGGTGAAAACATTTTAGATGATGCTTTGTATGTTGAAATAGCTATATTTCATCTTCTCTGCACATGTATTCTGATGCTGGAATGTTATAATTTATTAAACCCTGGTGTTGGTCCTCTGTGTTTTTATAAATGATGTAGTATTTAGGATAAAAGAACATGTACAGTATACCAGTGTGTGCAACTAAATAAAGTGTATTCACATTACATAACGTGTCATATAGTGATTGTGTCTGTCAATGAGAGGAGGGTGGTCCAGTTAGTTTGATGCAAAGTTAAGATTACCATGGTTATTGCACTTGCTTCAGACATTCAAGTCACTATCATTAAAGAAGATACCAGAGGTTATAAGACCTATGGAAATTAATAGGAGAGGCGCCTGCCAGGTGGAAGCTTGTTTGCAACAGGCCTATGTTTGCACTGAAGGAGTCAGGTAACTGCGTCAGGTGAGAGGAGAACAGACATTCAGCCAACCAGAGAAGAGAGCATCACATTTCTATGGAGACGGTAGAACGCTTGGGAAGGGGCGGGCCGCTGCTGATGTTCTCAAATTGTGTTGTTCAGTTTACTTGCTAGCTAACCCTTTAAGTAACCTGTTTGTTGCAATTACAATAAGGTAAGTTGCCTGCATCTACTGATATCACATAGAGATATCACAACACTTAAGCTGAGTAAATCATTTTGAGAATCCAGTCAGACTTTATTGATCATTTGATTAGTCATAAGCCAGCTAGCAAGCGTCAAGGAAGCCTACATACACCACAACCCTTGTTAAAAACTAAACCAACATTCACATTTAATAATGTAATGAAAACAATTGTGTATGCAACTATGCATTGCCTGCTTTTAAGGTCATGGCAGGTACGTCGAGGCATGATCGGGAGATGGCGATGAATGCCAAACGACAACTGTCTGGGTGCTCGGACCCTGTGGAGCGGCTGAGGCTGCAGTGTCTGGCTCGAGGCTCTGCTGGTATCAAGGGCCTGGGCAGGTGAGAGATCAGAGGTGGAGCTGTGCGATTGTGTACACTGTACAGTATTGTAATAAAGGAATTATTTCTCAGATGATGATAGTTCTCCTTTTGAGGTCAGCAATATCATGCAATAGGATAAAGATTCAGTGACTTTAAAAGTTATTCAAGCTTTAAAATTTTGAGCCTGCTATTGTCATTTCAATCATGGTTTGTGTGTGTCAGGACATTCAAGATTATGGATGATGACAACAATCGCACATTGGATGTTAAAGAGTTCCTGAAGGGCTTGAATGACTATGGTGTCGTCATTGAGAAAGAGGAGGCCATGGCACTCTTTCATCGCTTTGACCGGGATGGCAGTGGACTGATCGACTTTGATGAATTTCTTATCACTCTTAGGGTAACTATGAGTGGTTGGTCAATTCATTATATAAAGCAAGTTTTCTAAAGCAGGCTCATTTGAATATTCAGAGACATCAGGTCCTCCACCACAAAATGAATGAAAACATGGTCATTAAGTGCATTGTCTTCCTTTGCTGGTTATGATTGCAGCCTCCAATGTCTAATGCCAGGAAGGAGGTGATCATGCAGGCATTTAGAAAACTGGATAAAACTGGTGATGGAGTGATCACGGTTGATGATCTGAGGGGCGTTTACAATGTCAAGTACCACCCCAAATTTCAAAACGGGGAGTGGACAGAGGACCAAATATTCCGCAAATTCCTGGACAGCTTCGACTCTCCTTATGACAAGGATGGAAAGGTAATGCTGATGACATGACATCACTCTGGCCTGCTCCCCCTGGTGCCAGTGCCTCAGATTTGTAAAGATGGATGGAGATATTAGCAGTCAAACCATTGTTTACCTTTATACAGTACTTTCTATGCACTGTGTATTCCATTTGATATGCTTGTGGTGTGCATGAGATTATCCATATACAGCTCTGGAAAAAATTAATAGACCACTGCAAAATTATCAGTTTCTCTGGTTACTATTTATAGGTATGTGTTTGAGTAAAATTAACATTTTTGTTTTATTCTATAAACTACTGACAACATTTCTCGCAAATTCAATTTAAGCAAATTCCATCAGCATTTATTTGCAGAAAATTACAACTGGTCAAAATAACAAAAAAGATGCAGTCTTTTCAGATCTTGGGGTTTTCAATGGGGTTCAGGTCCGGAGATTGGGCTGGCCATGACAGGGTCTTGATCTGGTGGTTCTCCATCCACACCTTGAATGACCTGGCTGTGTGACATGGAGCATTGTCCTGCTGGAAAAACCAATCCTCAGAGTTGGGGAACATTGTCAGAGGGAAGCAAGTTTTCTTCCAGGACAACTTTGTACATGGCTTGATTCATGCGTCCTTCACAAAGACATCTGCCGATTCCAGCCTGAAGCACCCCCAAATCATCACCGATCCTCCACCAAATTTCACAGTAGGTGCGAGACACTGTGGCTTATAGGCCTCTCCAGGTCTCCGTCTAACCAGTAGACGACCAGGTGTTGGGCAAAGCTGAAAATTGGACTCATCAGAGAAGATGACCTTACTCCAGTCCTCTATGGTCCAATCCTTATGGTCTTTTGCAAACCTCAGCCTGGCTCTCCTTTGCTTCTCGTTGATGAAGGGCTTTTTTCTAGCTTTGCATGACTTCAGCCCTGCCCCTAGGAGCCTGTTTCGAACCGTCCTCGCCGTGCACTTCACCCCAGCTACCGTTTGCCATTCTTTTTGTAGGTCACTTGATGTCATCCTACAGTTGTTGAGTGACATTTGAATGAGTTGGCGGTTAACCCGGTGAGTGGAGAGTCATCTTTGCCCGCTGCCGGTCTGTAGCTTTGTTGTCCCTAATGTCTGCTGCTTGACCTTGTTCTTATGAACCGCCGTCTTTGAAATTTTAAGGATGGAAGCAACCTGATGCTCACTGTATCCCTCTGCCAGTAAAGCCAGAATTGAACCCTTCTTTTCCTCACTCAAAACATTCTTTCAACTCTTCTTTTCAACTCTTTTGGCATGGTCAATAGTTATTTTTTTATTTCAATTACTTTTGAGGTACTACTAGCACTGTTTTTGTCATCCAGCTGGTCCTATTGCAAGAGGATAGTGATGACCACAGCAGTCGTTTTTATACTTTTCCTCATTAAATAAGATTTGGTTCAGGTGATCACCTAATCAGTACCTCATTAAGTAGAATGAGGTGTGCCTGTATTGGAATTCAACAGATACTGGAATGGAATGGCTGCCATACATGTAAAGATGCTGATTTAAGACAAATTTAGAGTGGTCTCTTAATTTTTTCCAGGGCTGTAGATTGCGACATGCTTCTTAGGCTATGGACATTTTTATTTGTGAAATCTTTTAAACTGTGTGATGTTTTACTAACTACAGTGCCTTCGGAAAGTATTCAGACCCCTCCACTTTTTCCACATTTTGTTGTGTTATACTCAATTTAAAATGGATTAAATCAAAATAATTTGCTATCACACACACACACACCCCAGAATGACAAAGCGAAAACAAGTTTTTTGAAATTTCAGTAATTTTATTAAAATTGAAATACAGAAATACCTTATAAGTATTCAGACCCTTTGCTATGAAATTAGCTAAAATGCAAAAATGACATCAACAAATCACTCAGTAAGTTGAATTGAGTCCATCTTAATGCAAGGATAATTGTATTTTGGAATTAATATCTTTGTTTTTATAGGGTCTGATTTGCATAGGAATCAATTACGCATTATGTAGATTAGGATGTCACTACCAACTCAGCAAATTTCATAATTTTCTCTTGATCCTGACAAACTCCCTAGTCCCTGCCAGTGACAAACATACCCATAACTTAATGCAGCTACCACTATTCTTCACATGAGAGATGGTGCGGAAACCATGAGCATGTGCTGGATTTGCACCAAACTTAATGCTTTGTAGTAAAACCAAATAAACACATTTCCAGCCACTTTCTTTACTGTATCACTTGAATTCATTGTTGCAAACAGATTATTTTCCATTAAGGGATTCTTTTTGGCCACTTGGTTATAGACCAATTTTGTAGAGTGACTGAGATGATGTTGTCCCATCGACTGTGTTTTTTCCTCTCCACCATTCAACTTTGTAGATTTTTGTAAGTCTCCCCAGGCCTCAGGGTCGCATTCCTGAGCAGTTTTGTTCCTCTCCATTTGCTCAGTTTGTAATGACAACCTGATCCACACAGTGTGGAATTGATTCCTATGCAAATCAGAGACCCTATAAAAACAAAGACATTAATTCCGAAATTACATGAACTATTATCCTTGCATTAAGATGGACTCAGTTCAACTTATTGAGTGATTTGTTGATGACATTTTTGCATTTTAGCTCATTTTAAGACGCCATAGCAAAGGGTCTGAATACTTATGTACATGAGGAATTTCTGTATTTCAATTTTAATACATTTATTGAAAGTTCTAAAAACCTGTTTTCACTTTGTCATTCTGGGGTATTGTGTGTGGATTGATGGCAAATTCTTTTAATTTAATCCATTTTAAATTGAGTCTATAACATAACAAAATGTGGAAAAAGTGAAGGGGTCTGAATACTTTCCGAAGGCACTGTATGTTCCTGTTGATCAAGTCTTATTTTCCGAATACAATAGGTCACACAAGAGGAGTTTATGAATTACTATGCAGGTGTGAGCGCCTCCATTGATACAGATGTCTACTTTATTATCATGATGAAAAGCGCCTGGAAACTTTAACTAACATCTTCTTGAGTCATCAGGGTAAAGAGCTCTCAATCCTGGGATATGGACAGCAGATGGTGTCTCTTTTAACTTCACTCTCTAGATGTTTTAGGGGATGTAGATGGTGTTTTCTACCTTCAGAATTCGTTCATGTCACTTTCCCAAGATGTTGAATTTATACTGATTCTGGCCATAGTGGTAGAAATATAAGATGTTCTCCTTTAAACCAAGGTTGTCAAACTGTTACTGGGCACCATGTTTGCTTTTTTTCAATTATATCATAAATATCAGACAGGGTCAATCATACCATACCCACGTCTTGACAAGGGTAAAACATTAGTAAAATGTAAGTGCTTTACGTCATCATTGACCAGCATGTTGCCCTCTATGTTTGACACACCATTAGATAGTAGGACTTTACTAACATGATCAATAGGTTGTAGTTAGTGTATCTGTGTTTCTCACTGTCAGCTTGTAGATGTCTAGGATGATGTTCTATACTGACAAACACATTGGTTGTTGATGGGAGAGGGAAAAGTTGAACTAATGTACTGCCTGTATCCTTTTCCTTTTTTGGTCTATTTCACCTCATACTGTAGGTTTTACAGTCTTTAGCCTTGTCTATTATTATCTGACTTTGGCTGTGTGGGTTTATTATCTCTATCTGACAGTAATGATGTGGGTTGGTTCAGTAAGCTCTGCGTCACTTCCTTACCTTCTGCAGGTCACGAAAGAGGAGTTTCTGAACTATTACTGCGGAGTCAGCGCCTCCATTGACAGTGATGTCTATTTCATTCTGATGATGAAAAGTGCATGGAAACTATAACTTTTAAGTTGCTGACATTTTTGAATATACAGTTTTTAAGGTGCCTTCTATACTATTTTTTTAGTTTTAACTATAGAAATGATGTTTATGATACATTTTCTAAATGATATGCAAATGATCATGGATAATATGTAAATACTCTTTAATTATGTGATAAGTTGTTGGATGATGGATTTCTAGTCAGTCTTTTCATAAACTCCAGAATTTACAGTATCTCTAAATCATGTATTGTAGAAATGTAATGTTTTTCCTCAATGTCTGTGGTCCTTATTGTCCTTTTGAGCATTAAAAAAATGTACCATCTCAGAATTTTAAAACTTTATTCACAGGGAAAGCATAGATATCTCTTAACATTCAGGTTCCTTAAGCAGACACAAAAAGGTTCAGTCATTTCAAAATATCTGTTTTAATAACATGTTAAAACACAAAACTCTGATACAACTTTGATACAGAAAATTAAGTTTTTCCTTTTTTAAATACAATCCTCAAATTTTAATGGCAACATATTTTGTACTGGCGAGTGAAAAAAAGCACAAAACAAGCCATTTCCTCCCTTGATATTACATGAAATAAAGTAATGTTAATGTAACAATGTCAATTGTATTGTCTGTTACTTGATAGTCGCCTACATACAGAGGTCATTATTGTTTTGTGCTATAATGAGAGGAATGTTATGACTGACCATGCAAACAGATATGTTTCAATTAATTTCATTGTGGCCAATTCAAACCACAGTGACAGAGCATTAACTTTTAATTGAAAGCTCAGACCATGGAAGGATGCCTAATGCTGAAGACTTCAAGAATATGATCGTGTTCTGTATTGAAAACCATAATCCAACTGACAAAACAGTAGTGCAGAAAATACAATCACTTAGCAACAGTATGCACGATGAAACTAGCTAATGCTAATTTTTTTTAAAATCATTAGGGTTAGGGTTAAACACATCACATAAACGTTACATGAAATAGTTTCATTTATCGAAACATTAAAACCTTGAAGAATTTAGTAATACATTCTGTTTTTATATTACAGCTGTTGTCATGATGTGTGGTGTTGTTGTTGGGTGTGGTGGTGTTGTGCAGGATGTTTGTAATGAAGCAGCAGTGTGTTTGGTGTCAGTGGCTCCACAGTAAACTGCTGGGGGTTTACTGTATGGGAACAAGTGCAACAGAAGATAATAAAGGAGGGGCGCCTTTGTCTTTGTATTCAAGTTTCCCCTTGTCTTGGTTCTTAGCAACTCCCAACAGATGAATAAAACCAAATAATCATAATCTCATCTATCAATGTCCCTGTCTCCTAAAATTGACCGTGCATGATAAAAAATGTTTTTGCTACATGCTTAATAAACATAGGGGTGGGGTGGTGAAAGGATTTTCAACATTTTAGCATGGCGGTAAAGATGTATGTGTTAATTAGGATTTTACGATAGATCCTTACTACAGTAGGAGTGGAGACATTTGAAGTCATGGTGGTTCTGAGTGATTTAAAAAAGCCCCTCAGAGGAACAAGGGGATAAGCAGCAGCCTAGTACAGAGCTCTGTCTGTCTCTTTCTTTCCTCTCTCTCTCTATCACACACACACACACACACACACACACACACACAGACACACTCTCTCTCTCTCTCTCCCCCTCACTATTTATTTGTCTCTCTCCCTCACTGGATCTGATAGAAACTGGACATGGTGACATAAGCCTCATCCTTGCCTGGTTGGGTGGCTCTCAGACTCACAGGTCCAACATTACCATTGCAGTCTTCTGTCTGCTTGCTCTCAGGCTCCCTGGTCAGACCAGGAATGTCCATGGAAGAGCCCCTGCTCCCAGCCCGGAGGTGCTCTCCTGGGGACCTGCTGCCCAGCAGGAGGGGCTCTGACCCTCCAGTACTGGAGCTGTTCTCTGATGTATTCCCAGTGCACTCCTGGGTGTGCCATTCACCTTTTACCTCAGTGTTGTCATGCATGTCTGGTGATTCAGGATTGAGGTGTTGGTCCTCTACCTGCTCCACCAGCTGGATGTTGAGGTCATTGAACAGCTCAGGGTTGAAGCTCACAGGAGGGCCCTGCACGGTTAGTCAGAGAACAGTCACTGTCAGTGAACCAAAACACAGTCAACCAAAGTTCTATCTCAACAAAGCTGTTATTACTCCCATGACATTTATTAAAATAGTTTTAGTCAAATAGATGGATGAAAAGGATTAGTTGATGGGAACTTCAACCGTCAAGCTGTGTCATGCTAGAAAATGACCTACTTTATTTGGCTTGTACATCTGGACAAGAGTGTGTTTAGGATGTGGAATGCTTGGCCATATGATGGAGTGTATTCTGTGAGGACAGAAGGACATTAAGAGGATACACACAAATTATATGCAAGTAAGTAATGATATGCAGCAGAAACGTAGTGGATCCATTTGATAGACTCACTCTTTTCTCCAGTGAAAGAGAACCAACGAAATGACCAGCAGCAAAGCAACAGTGGTCACAATGAGAGCGTACAACAGTACTGGTTCATTTTGCTCTGGTTCTGAGGTGGGGGGTGTTCCTATGGATGGCGACAGGGGGCACAGAAAATAACATGTGACTCTTAAATATTTCCTCAACCTTGCTCTATCATTTGCATGTGCAGTACATTTCCTATCATGTTATATGCTTTTAAGCCAAGTGAGTAGCTTTTACCTGTGTCGGTAGTGAAACTGACAGAGGAGCTCCATTCACTCCAAAATCCATCAAAGTAACCCCCCACTGGCTTAGCTCTGACCTTGACATGATACTCTGTGTTCTGTTTGAGATACTCCCTTTCGATTACTAAAGTCTGGCGAGTGATGTTATGAACCTATGAACAAGAACACAGTTAAAGGAAGAACAAGACTGCAGTCTATGTGTCCATAAAACAGGCTAGAGCAGTGTTAAAACACTTGATAATATCCGTTATGGAAATGATGATGGGCCTATTCCAAAAAAAACTGTTTCATTACATATTTTGAACAAATAATTTGAGAAGATAAAACAAGAAGAAATAAGATAATTAATGATTGTACCAGATAATTTTTGTCACTCCAGATGTGCAGTTCAAATTGTTGATTGTCTGGTTTCAGATAATCTTTTAGGTACGGATTTCCAATGTCTATTACAGCCCTGTTTGAGTGTCCCAGAAACGTTGCTTTCTCCACCCAGGGACTCTTGGGCTTAACTGCAACAAAGAAGGCCATGATAAGCCACATAGAAGGACAAGAATGAAAGGAGAAGCATGAGGGATAACTGGTGAAAGAGGCAACTCAGGGTTATCAAAGTGACATGTGAAAGGTGCCATGTTATTTTCACTGTGTGTTAACCATCAAACAATTCAGACTAGGGGGTGAGACATTATGAAATTGTTATGGAAGTCCCCATGAAGTCATTAATATATCACAGTACTGTATGTTGACTGATAATGATATTACACAGTTTAACGCACTTACTTATTTTCCTCAAGATGATTGTCTTGCTAAATGTACCACTTCTTTTAAATTGAATGTTGAGATTGTAAATTGGCAGAGACAGCAGGCCCTTGAATGTGAAATTATAGCCCTTCTCTTTAAAACAGGTTGGTTTTGGATGGTTTGCACTGTGGATGTAATAAACATAACATTAATCACACATTCTCAATTATTTTTACTCATCTGTATATTCGTTATGGGAGCAGGGTGGGGTTCTACCCATGATTTTAACCAGTGTGTTTGCATTACCAAAGAGTTACAGCTTCAACATCCTCATTCTCATCATCATCATCATCATCATCACCATTAGTATTGCCATCAATGTGGCAGGTTAGAATGCCGTTGCTTGTGTCACTTGGAAAAACACTTAGATGAGAGGTGCAGAACATTCTGGGCTCTACAGGAGAAAAGAAACCAAATAAATGAAAGATAAAGGGGATGAGGTCAAAAGCGTTGTTTGCTGTTTGTAGTTGTTGCCAAAAATGTCTGGATGCACCATGCACCATCAGTTGCACAATACATTGATTACACCAACAGTAGCTCTGTAACTTGAGGTCGACTGAACTACCTGTAAGTTGTTCAGTATCATAGAATTTACTAAATGAGTTGTACAAAATTAAAAATAATAGCAAATAAGATAACCATCAATAATAATAAATAAATAATTATAAAAAATAGCAAAAATAACAAAGCTTAATACGGCTATTAAGTTTAATGATTCTGAAAATGACAACTTGTCAAAATTGTCAATGTGCCTGTAACCCGAACTGGAAAAATAAATAAATTAGTCACATACACATAAAAAGAGCAAAACAAAAAGGCAGCTCACCATTCTCAGATGATCCACCTCCACTTTGAGTTTGTACTGTAGAAGGGAATAAGAGTATGACTATCCACAGGCTGTTTGCCATGCCTCGCACGCCTGGCACACACAAACACTAGGGAGGACATACACACAAGGCACTCAAAGTGGTGTCTCAGCACTCAACTCTCAGTATTAGTATCAGAGAAAAGAGTAGAGAGGAAGAAGGAGGGGTAGAGAGAGAAAGCGAGAGAGAGAGAGAG
The DNA here is from genome assembly GCF_951799395.1 of Argentina silus. Classification (NCBI taxonomy): domain Eukaryota; kingdom Metazoa; phylum Chordata; class Actinopteri; order Argentiniformes; family Argentinidae; genus Argentina; species Argentina silus. Next base: position 16,972,612 of record NC_139659.1, on the reverse strand, counting down.
AGAGAGAGAGAGAGAGAGAGAGAGAGAGAGAGACAGAGAGAGAGAGAGAGAGAGAGAGAGAGAGAGAAAGAGAGAACATCGCTGCTCAACCAAGGGTCACAACTTTATTGAGGTCAACTCATTGATGCTCTATGAGATGTATGTGGTTATTTCATGTGTGTGAACTGAAATCCTGCTGACTGACAGACTTACAGTCCACTTCGGCAGCTTGTGGAGAATGGCAGCGTATTCCCTGACATCCACCTCCTCCCAGTCAGTCTCTACCCACAGTACCCTCTCGTCGCAACCTGCGTACCCTCTCCCTTACGTTCTCCACATTTTCCTCATTCCTTTGTCCCACAGCCAGGTGTGGGACCAAGTCAAGCCTCTTCTCAAGAAACCAAATCTTGACCCGTCTGCTGTCCATAACTACAGACCGGTATCCCTTCTCTCCTTCTTATCTAAAACCCTTGAACGTGCTGTCTCTAACCAACTGTCCACTATCTCATCACAGTGACAGTACGGTCCTGTAGATTCTTCCTCTACAACATTAGAAGGATACGTCCATTCCTCACCAGAGAATCAGCACAACTCTTGGTCCAGACACAGATCTCTTGCCTTGACTACTGCAACGCACTCTTGGCCGGGCTCCCTGCGTCCGCCATCAGACCTCTGCAACTCATCCAGAATGCTGCCGCCCGCCTGGTGTTCAATCTCCCCAAATTCTCCCATGTCCCTTCCTTCACACCCTTCACTGGCTCCCGGTAGCAGCTCACATCAGATTCAAGACCCTGGTGCTCGCCTACCGGGCAGCAAAGGGAACAGCCCCTCCCTACTTGCAAGCAATGGTCAGCCCCCAAACCCCTGCCCGATCACTTCACTCTTCCACCTCAGCTGGCCCCCTGGCACTGCCGCCTCTATGTGGATGCAGCAGTCGCGCTACTCAGTCACGGTTTTTCACTGTCCTGGCGCCCCGCTGGTGGAACAAGCTTCCCACTGCTATCAGGACTGAGTCACTACCTATCTTCCACCGTAGATTGAAGACCACCCATCTCTTCAGGCTACAGCTTAACTGTCCCTCTTCATCCCCACTACCCCCCTGTACAGTTTCTCTAAAAAGTAATTCTTCCTTCTTCTAGCATTGTGACTGCCAATGGCCCCTGGTCCTAGCATAGATTACTTTTTCTTATGATGACTGATGGACAGATGATTCACTCACTTAGGCAAATGTATTTGTTGTAAGTCACTTTGGATAAAGACGTCTGCTAAATGCCATAAATATAAATGTAATGTATTCTGTGGCACTTCAAGATTGTTTTTCACTCTGCCGTCTTGTACATGCCATAATGACACATTACTCACATACTGTAGTAACACCTACTCTCAAAAACCTCCATCACACAGGGCAAAAGCCCCTATGGTTTATTTGGCTTTGGGCTCTATCTCTAGGTAACAGTCTTACTCATGTCATTTGCATGCCTTGGTACAGTAGGATTTTTAACCTGAGTAGATTGTTATGGTGGAGGTTCAGTACATAGCCATACAAACAACAACTTTATTCACAATGGTGAACAGTGAGAGTGGAAGGATATTTCCCATTTTTATTATACTCATCCACTTGTGTTATCTCATAGTGTATAGACCAGGGACAATAGCACATTAGTTACTTTATTTGTTTAATATATACACTCACCTGCCACTTTATTAGGTACACCTTGCTAGTACTGGGTTGGACCCCCTTTTGTAGCCCATCTGCTTCAAGGTTCGACGTGTTCTGCATACCTTGCTTGTAACAAGTGGTTATTTGAGTTACTGTTGCCTTTCTATCATCTCGAACCAGTCTAGCCATTCTCCACTGACCTCTGGCATCAACAAGGCATTTTCGCCCACAGAACTGCTGCTCACTGGGTATTTTCTCTTTTTCGGACCATTCTCTGTAAACCCTAGAGATGGTTGTAGCGTGAAAATCCCAGTAGATCAGCAGTTTCTGAAATACTCAGACCAGCCCATCTGGCACCAACAACCACGCCACATTCAAAGTCACTTAAATCACCTTTCTTCCCCATTCTGATGCTTGGTTTGAACTTCAGCAGGTCATCTTGACCATGTCTACCTAATGTGCACCTAATAAAGTGGCCGGTGAGTGTATTTACATATAGTCCTCTTCAGCTCTTGGTTCACTTAAAGAGAACCAAACTTAGTTCTCATTAGGTGAACCAAGAGAAAAATATGTAATTGAACTCAGTTCTATTCACGGTTTGAATGAGGACTCAGTTCTCTTGCTGGTCTATTTCAGTGAATTTTCAGGGTTCTTGGTCCCTTTTAGCAAATGTTTGTGAAGAGGTTTGTCAAAATGTTCAGGCATACAGTATGTGAATGCTCCAATTGAACTCAGACCCCTCTAAAGTGAACCAAACTGAGACCATCTCAGTAGATAGTCTGAGTTCGGTTCACTTAAGGTCTGCGTTGCTGTTCAATGTCCAGTTACCCAAGGTGCAAAGCAGTTCATTGGCCTGAGTTCCAATGAAAGATGGTGCTGTGAAAGCAAAGTGGACTGAGACCTCATCATTACTGAAATGGACCAGCAAGAAAATTAAATTCTTTCAAACAGAAAGACAAACAGAAGTGTTAAGACAAAAAGAACTGAGTTATTCTACTTTGTTTTCACCTCTTGGCCCACTTAAAGGGGACTGAGTTCAGTTCTTTTAAAAATGCTATATGTGGAAATATCCTGAAAACCCCTTTGAGTTCACAAAAATCAGGCGAAAGGGACCAAGTATCAAAATACCCTTAGAATCATCAAACCACTAAAGAGAAAAGATGTCAATACGACACCTGAGGGGAGAGATGATCTGAACATTGTTTTACACCTCAGTCGTATTGAGTAACAGTCTGGGTGAGACGTGCATTTGAAAAAGTCTTCCTCTACGTGTGCTCTATCAACCATGAAGAGAAAAACAAACCAGTAACCTCTACACACCACATCCTGTCTGCTCACTGTTTTGTGTTCAAATCAGACCAACATGTACTAAACGACGCAACACTCACCTCATTGAACATATAAGAGATTAAATTCCTCACTGAAGATCTCACATTCATTGTATACCATTTATAGAAAGAGATCAAAAATATCTATTCACCACAGACAGTACTGTATGTCCGCACCGGTAGTATTTACAGGATGTAGTGAGAAAGACTATACTTTAGAATGAAGAGGTATCATTATATAGCAAATGGTATTTAGTGCTTTAAAGTACCTATAGCGGTCCTATTAGTTGCTGTGTGCTGCAACTTGACAGGAAATGAAGTCAGCTTACATGTAATGGCACATTTCCCTGTTTCAAGTCTTGACCAATCAGCAAGGAAACCTTTCAGAAGGGTTTATTTGAAATCACTTTAATTTCTTTTAAATTTTCTTACTTTCTGTTCTGTTTTTTGCAAGTCCCTTATAGTTTCTGTTCACTATGCATTTTTCTTGTGGTTTCAATTTCATAATAAGTCAACTATAGTTTTCTTTTTTACATTAGAGTAGGACTTCCTGTGTTTTCAAATGTAAGGCATATGAAAACTACTACAGTATGTGGAACATGTGGAACATTGTAGACATACTACAGTATGTGTACAATCTGATTACTAAGGTAGTTCTCTAGAAAATGAAGACAGACAAAATGCTGAAATGGAAATGACAAGAAAACATTATCAGGCACAGGAAAAGTCTGTCTCTGTCTCACTAATCATGATTGTTTTTTTCAGCGTGTCCTGCTCAAATCAATGTAGTAACCTAGTGGTAATTTGGCTGTCCTCCACTGGTTCTGCCAGTCAATATCAAGTTCCCAACCTCAAGGGTAACTGTGGTACTATAGCCTGGTGCAACTGTTTGAAGATCTGATACCTTCCTCACCACAGCAGTCAGCCATGCACCATCAGCTGGTCAGACCTGTGGTCCCTGAGGCTGTTTTTAACTCATAAAGTACATACAGTAGCGGATGGAGGACATGGTCGAAATTCTATGTATTTCTCTGCATTCATAAAAAATCAGCTGGCATCTTGTGTAACAATAAATTCTTGTAGAGCAAAGCTGCACTACTGCTGAAATCAACACTATCAATATGCTTCATCCGACTGAAAAATCATCAATCAACATTTCTGCGGAGCAAGTGAGATTAATTGAATAAGAACAATTATTTGGCCTAACGTGTTTTATGACGACAATATTGGGGAGAATTCAAGAACATGACCCCTTTCATAATCCTTTCGTAATGTTGAGAGAGTGAAGAGAAGGTATAGGGATGTGTGCAGGTACCTGCGGGCACCAGTGGGTGGAGGAGGGGAAGGAGGGCTGATGTAGGAGTGAGCTCTCGAATGAGTCTGTGGGTGGCAGCTGTGGTTGAGATGCTGGGTTTAGAGTAGAAGTCAAGATGTGAGATAAACAAGTGGGGGAAGGGAGGAAAATCCAACTCATCTCTCTACTCTCTTGTATGTCTGCGTTATACAATGAAACAAGAGACCATATCCAGCCCACGCCTTTGCTAGAATGATGTTAGTGAGGCGACTGGAAGACGGGTCTGGGTCAAAGGTTGACACTTGCCTGGCATACCATTTGCTGTAGCGTTCTGTAGAGCCTGGTGGGTGTACACCGCTCCCCCCCCCCTCCCCTTCCCCGGATGGAACCACATGCTGGAGGTCCCTATCGCTGCATTCATCTTAAAAACATCATCTGCTGTGGTTTTACCTCCCGCTTCTCTCCCCTGCAGTGCTGGGAATCTGTTCTCTCATCTGTTTTGCTCTCTCTGGTTGCGGTCTGGATCCTCATCCTTTGAGCATGTTAACTCGTCTAGCAAAGTGCTTGGATGGAGAGGACAATGCACTGAAAGCTGCATGTGTGAATGTTGTTTCTGTTGCATGGTGACCTAGGCCAGGTGTGGTTAAAAGTGAAACAACAGTGGTGACAAAAACATGACAACAAAAACATAGCAACAACAACCAAAATTAAGTCTTAATCAGGCATGCAAATGTTTTATAGTGAGTGGGCGCTGCTTGTCACATCTGACCTCATCCTTCAGATATACTCTCCACCTCTACCACACTGCGAGCTCATACTATAGTGGGGCTCATTTTCGATTAAGCCACACCAAAATAAGCACCTCTTTGAACCTAGGACTCAAGCAGCCACATGAATCTCTCCACTGCACAGCACTTTTGTAGGCTTCCTGCTTCCTCTAAACAAGGTTGCACTCAAACACCTCTGCAATTTTTGGTGAGCAGTAAGACATGGCTGCAAAGTAGACCAAAACCTAATAGTCTTTTTGCCTACAAGATCAAAGTGAATGGCTGTTGAAAGCTGTTTCACAATGCAGTAACTCATGTACTGTAATTCATGCTGTAATCATGACGTTTTGAGAAACTGCTGAAACATAGATCTAAAAACACCCTTTGAGTCACCTTTACAAATATAGGTACACTCTTCAGGTCACATCTAATGCATGCGTATGTTCTGAAATTCCTAGTTTGTCACCACTTCCTCTTCCTTTAGTCACAAGATAATTGTGTTCAACCATTAGCAAGTGTTGAGTGGATGTCTTGATCAAGCAAATGATCTAACTGTAATTGTACTCTTCTGTTCACAACTCTGAGGTTGTTATTACGTGAGTTCCAGGAGACAGACAGCTAGAGTTGCGGTAAGCAGAGGCCCATTTGACCACATGTTCCTGTGAGAAGTACCTCCCTAGCATAAAAACACAAAACTTTGAACTTTAAACCTGAAGTTGTGGAACTGTAGCTTATGATCAGATTGCCAGTTAAGTGTGAGGTTGCCACACTGGTTATATCAATGGAGAAACAGCCCCAAGAATCAGACTGCATCAGCCTTACAGTGAAACGAAAAACTAGCCTTTCAAAAATCAAAAACACTTTCTCACTGATCTCCCCCCCCCCCCCCCCCCGCCCCTGAGAACAGTTACCACCTGAGAGACTGGGTAACCACGGACACCCTGAGATAGACACACTCAGTGACAGCTGCTCAGATAAAGACACAACTGACAGACACAACCAACAGTCTGCTATTATGGGAAAGAACTCAGAGCTGTGTTCACAAAGCCTCCAAACACGATGTTGTGTGTGTGTGTGTGTGTGTGTGTGTGTGTGTGTGTCACAGTTGGGACTTGTTGCATGTGATTGACAAAGCTTCCGATTGGAAAAAAAGCTTCTAATTGACCATTGAATTTGTATTTAGATGTACTGTTTAGGTTGAGTGTGGTCTGTCCTCCTGAGTGATCTAAACATCCACAAAAAAAGACAAACACACAGATCAGTTAATGCATTCATGCATCCCATTTGAGGTATGTTTTTGATTGTGTATAACAATTCTAAACCAAAAAGTATTTCAAATATAAAATCCAAAAGCACAAAATATGTATTCAAAATCATTTCTATTTTTCATTTAACTTGTACAATAGATCTTTCAAAGACAAGATTGTGAGGTTACATTTTGTTCAAACTAAATACACTGTATTTTGATTTCATCCCATGACCAAAGAAATGTCCTAATCACACAGATACAAGAGAACAGCACATCATCCTGACCTTACAAAACAGATGTCATACGCAGTTACTTTTGTCCTCCACAATAAATCATATTGTGAGCTTTCCATACTTCACCTAAAATATATTCATTTAAATACATAAATACATCATTCACAATATTCCTCTTAATCACTCAATAAGATATCGGCAGAGCAAATGTGTAACGTAACTGATATTACATAACACAAACTATACTCTGCATACCTGCACACAACCACCATTACTGTATGTCCTCATAATGCCAACACTTTAGGACAAGACCACTCACTGCTTTAGAAAGAGTTTAGATTAACGACAATATACCATGTATGAATGCTGACATCCATACTATTAACATAAGGTGTTAAAAAACAACATTGTTCCACACCATGCCTTTAATCCTTCACCATTTCCATAAATTAAACTTAAGATATGGAAAACACTTGAACAACACAACCATACCAAACTGTTATGGCACACAGAACCCATGGGTTAGACTGGAGGCCTCTCTGTGGGTGTGATATTCAGTGTATGTGATATATGAATACAATATATATATTTGTGAGTGTGCCCATTTACCTGCATAACATGACTTAAAGTAGTATTCTGCAGTGGAGTGCAGTGAACAGTAAACTTCCAGTCTTAACATAAGCAATAGCAAGTTCTGTATAACTGACAGCAGAGAGCAGTAGAGAGGGCATTACGACCACCAGAAACAACACTTAGAAAATTAGCCAGTAGTGTTACAGTAGAAAAGTCCACTTTAGCATAAAAAATCTAAACTGTAATAAAAAATATGAATGAAACCAATTACATTGACATTATCAAAACAAAAACAAAAAACCACAAGCACAAGGTGAATCAATGATGCGCTGTACACTTTATTGGCATTGTAAGTAGAGTGAGCTTTTCCACAAAGGATCTGTGATTGTAAAAACTGATCTGACTGCTTTGAACACAGTACATTAAGGCCCTCACTACCCTGTCTATGGTCTTAACAGGGGTGGTCATTGGAGGACAAGGGGAGGAAACAGAAGAATTGTAGACATAATCTTTTATAATCTTCAGGTTGAGTTGTTGAGAGCTGTCAAAGTATGATTATCAGTAGCGTCCTTTGACCTTCTCCACACCCTCTGTGGGAAATGAGACAAATGCCAATCTCAATGACTTAGGATCAAAACTTTCATTCTTGTATTCCAGATTCATAGTTTGTCTCTCATCAGTAGGCTGATGACTGTCGGGTCGTCTCCTCTCTGACTAGTGTCACTTTTCATTATCCCTCATCTCACTTACTGATAAACGGTCTCGCACTTACTTCCCTTGTTCTGCAGGACACTGCCTTGATGGATAGGCTGTTACCCGTATCTCATTTATTTACAATCTCACATCACAAACCTCTCTTCCCTTTCCCAAATATATTCTCTCTCTCTCTCTCACCCTTCATTCGCACACGCTTATCTCCTCACTCACAAAAAGCGTTTTTGCTTTGTTTCTGCTCTCCTTATTCTGAGATGCTACTGAGAGTTCCAATAAGATTGTAGAGTGCTACACTTGACTTCAGAGTAGAACATAATCTCTCTGTTGACATTTATGGCTCCTGACTTCCTGGACTGTGTACTGCAGAGAGTCAGAGTGTGCTCTGAACACATAAGAGACACTGCTCTTATGTAAGATACAAGACCAAACTTGAGCTGAGTGAGGGAACGCTCTGAACACAGAGGACTCCTCAAGGCATAAGATAGAGAACAGCAGAGAAGACCCACGGTATATAAAGTATGAGTCACAAACAGAGCCACTGCAATGCAGTGCTGCTCCTGTCTCTGCTGTCCATTGATGGGGTTTAGAGAGGAGTGAGGCACATGGAAAATTGACTCATGAAGGTGCAAGGCTAACTAACATCGTAAGCCACTGTCTACAATACAAATACAAACAAGACACCTTGGAATGTTTGGTGAAGTGCCAAACTGGGAATCAATAGCTTGTCAATGAAAACGAGAAAGCACTTACAGTATATGCACAGATTAAATCAATCTGTGACAGCAATGAATTATAGAGGACTTCATGTGTTGAGACTCCTTACTGATTATGAATAAAATAAAAGTGACTATATGCCTGGAGTAGGTTTGCTAGAGCTGATGGTTAATCTGCAGGGCACGGTGTCTCTATATAACTCAGTGCTTTGTTAGATCCAAGTAGTAGTTTGCTCTTCTTATCAAGGTCATTGAACAGACCACTCTTGACCTTGACCATGGTCAAGGGTCCACTGAGAAAGTCACAAGAGGGGGGCAGCAGTTGCAGACAGCATTTAAGGATTACTTAATAACAGACATCTCTGATAAAATCTGCTTGATTCACACACAAGAGACTCAAGCTCTTTCATTGTTAGTCAGCTGGAAAGTTCTCTGCTTGTCAGAGTCCTGTAGTGTTGGTGCCCCCTTCTGGTTAGATGAATAGCTGGTTGTTATCCAGGTTAGTGGGGGCTCTGCTGGGGTCCTCTTAGTTAAGAACCAGGCCACTGGTAGGCCTTGCTGAAGCCTCAGACTCGAGTGAGAAAGTCTAAGCTGAGGGAGGCAGGGATGTGCAGGGTCTCCAGGCTGAGGGCAGAGGGTGTATAGGGGAACAGGACAGGGAAGGTGTGTTTGGTGTCTACCAAGAGCTGTCCACCATCGTTCCTATCCTGCTGTCGATTCTGAGGACAGCAAGAAACACACAACATAGTGAGAAGCACGAAAAAACATGAAAAGAAATGTAGGTTCAAATATTAAGATGGAAAACGCACTGGCAAGAGTTTCAACGGATCTCTCGGAGTGGATGAAGTGTTCTTACCTGTATGTTTCGGATGAAGGACACAGTGACTCTTTCCTCAAACTCGTTCAGTGGGGTATAGAGGTTGAGGATTTTCACAATCTGTAGTGGCAATCAGTACACAGGTTATAAACGGTCCTTTTGTGTGAAGAAATGACTTATTGAGAGGCGAAAGATTAGAAAAAATAACATGTCATTCTAACAGCTTCATGGCTAGGTGATTGTAACATCGCATGGTTAGTGTACCTGTTGCGTGGAGAGGGCAGTGCACAGGGAGCAGATGGCCTCGGCATCCTGAGACGTCTTCTTCTTCACCTGCAGGAGCTGAGCGGCCTGGATGACCGGCTCCATGGTGGCCACCGCCCCACTCTGGTGGAGGTTCTTACCCCGCAGCCACTCCTCCATCTGACTGATGTTGTACCTGGCCAATCACAATAAAACACACTGACTAGAACTCTACTTATCCTAAAGAGTTACACTTCTCTTCCTCTTCAATGGCAGTTTTACGGAGTGCTCCTCTACCCTCAGCTCTACCCTTTATAATGAGTAAGATCACCAGCAGGGCTCTGTGTCATATATGATTGATTGATTGCTTATGCCCATTTCAGGTGCCCGGGCCATAAGAGCTTACTGTATAAGACTATCTTGACATACCTGAGCTGCATGCCGGTGCTCCAGGAGCAGACGTCTTTGCGCAGCAGCAGGTTGTTGAGGGTGACAGCGTTGATGGAGTAGAAGAGCTGTTTGACCACCTGTCCTGCTATCTCTGGGTCCAGCCCGTGCTCCCCCATCACACTGTAGAACTGGCCCAGCTGTCTGATCAGAGCCTCCAGGGTGTAGCTGCCCGGGCCGTCCCCGTCATGGTCCATACTGGATGAACGGTTCCTGTAGCCCATGGGCTTCACACCAGCCAGGCTGGGGATGCTCTCACTCTCCAACATGGCCGACACTACCCAGGAGATGAGAGAGGAGCATGTCAGTGTAACATACATTTCTATTGGTTACATTCATCCAAATCCATAGCTAAATCTATAAGGGCAGGCATCTCCAGTATAAAATCCTGTAAAACAAGGTCTGTAAAATACAGTAATAAAATAAATCTATGAGAGACAACAGTGTTGTGAGTAATGTTTTCAAGCTGAATAAAAAAACAGCAGTAATATAAAACCAGTCGGCTCCTGGTCCATTTCCCTAACTGAAGGACTGTGCTTGTCTCCTCACCGATCATGGGCTGCATAATGTGCTCGGCCACCTTGACGAGCTGCTGGTAGATCTGGATGGAGAGGTCACTCAGCACCTGGCGGTACTCTGCCAGGTCAAAGTTCTTCAGACAATGCTCGTTCTGCTTGCCTGTGTTCTGAGTCATAAACGCCTGGGAAAAACACAGCAAGGAGGGAGAGGGTATTTTATACTGTGCATGTGCTACTGTACATCAGGGGAGGCTGGTGGAGGTAGAAATCTGAGGACGGGCTCATTGTAATGCATGGAATTCCTTCGATTTCTACCTCCACCAGCCTCCCCCTGGTGTACACATAGTAAATGAGCTAAAGCTTATACATCTTTACAGTCAATTTTATACTCTTGGAGAGATCCAAGAGTCATCTGATAGTACTGAGGCAGTGTCATGCAAGTGCTGAAAACCCTTCAGAGAATATTTACAGGTTTACATTACCTAAAGAGTAGAATGAACAAAGTCTCACCTCATCCCCGCTGTACTGCTTCAGACAGTGAAGCAGACGACTGGTATTGGCCAGCCAGAAGGAGGTCATCTCAAAGTCATCGCCGTTTTTCTGCAGAAGAATTACAACACAGTTCAATGGTTTGCCGACCAATCTTTCCACATAAGTTCCACATGACTTGAACCTTCCATAAAATCACTCAGTGTGTGTCTGTCTACAGTACCTTGAGGACCTTCTTGATGGCGTTGATGGTGGAGGTGAGCAGAGAGTGGACTTTCTGGTCATCATTGATGTAGTCTGCATGGCGGATGCACATGAAGAGGATGTAGGCTGGCAGGCAGGGCACTGTGGCTGATACAGCATGAGGCTTCATATCTGAAAAGCAAACAGTACAGTAGGTTACAATAACATGGGGGACAGTCACGTGCTGGGACAAGCTCAGCACTATTTTAATAGTCTTGCCATTATTTAGATAAAACATTTGCCATATAATACCAGTGATGAGTGTTTTGACCAATAAGGTCTCGTCCTCCTTGTAGTATTCCAGCATGCCCTCAAAGTCCTTCTCTTTGCGCTGGACAGTCACCTGGCGTGTCAGCTCTGGCTTGGCCTTGGTGGGCTGAGCTGCAGCAGCCTGGGACACTGGACAGGACAGGGCAGGACACTGGTCATTCATACAGCTAAATATACTTATACAGGTAATAAACACTAAATGATAAATACGACTAGTACTACTACTGCTATAAATACTGTCTATTACTGTACCTTCCAGCTCCTGTACTTTCTTCATGTAGACCCTCAGCTGCTTCTTCAGCTTCCTCTCATTCTTCTCCAGTTTCTCCACCAGCTCTTTCAGGTCCTACGGCAGAATTATTCAAGATGGTTAACAACACTATTGGTTGGTCAGAGCTTTGGCTCAAATCCATTCCTATACTGCTAGTACTGGTGCAGCTGGTGCAGTAGTCTCACCAGATTGTCGTTGGTGAGGCGGGTGATCTCCTGCTGGACGCTGTACTCCACCTGGGCCTCAGGGGACAGGGACATGGTATGGTTCAGCATCTCCTGCTTCTTCTCGATGTCGTCCTTCAGGAGCTCAATCTGGGTGTGCAGCGCCTCCAGCTCATCACCATGCTTCCTGGCCTGGGACTGAAGCTGGGCCTCCAACAGCCTGAACGACACAGGAACAGGGGACGGTCACTGGAGGACTACAGCTGGCCCAACCCTTAAACTGCTATCTTTTAGTGTTCCTTAGCTGCGGCTACTTAAGCGTGGCACTGACCAATACCTTTCATCTGATCTCAAACAACATGATTTCTGACTCTTTTTCTATCCAGTATATATTCATGGAGGGAGAGGAAGGGAGGAAAAGACAAAGCATGAAGGCAAGTAGAAGAAAAGCAAGCAGAGAAAGACAACCTGGCCACTTGTTTTAGACCCTGGTATGCCAAGCCCAGTTCTCCGTCTTCATTCAGATAGCCCCAGTCCTGAGATTTGCTGGCATCCGCAAGGCAGGAGAGTACAGCAGAGAGTGAGACGGAGAGAGACAGAGAGCCGGAGAGAAGGAACAGAAACACAGAGATAAAAGGCGTGACAGGAAGTAAAGAACAACTTGACAAGAGAGAAAAGAAAAGAGCAATCATAAAGGAGGCTGGTAGAACAGAAACTCCAAGAATAGATTTTGTTAGTTTAAGAAGTTTATATCATGCGCGCACACACACACACGCACACACACACGCACACACACACACACACAGTACCATGTCCTCTATACAGCTGTAAATGACCCCTCTGTAGGCAAAAGCTTCTGCACTGTTACTGAGGGGATAAGGGGATATTTAACCTTTCATCAGTCATCTCTGCAGGGTGAGAGGGTGTGTGTCTCTACTTCTCATTACTGGTTCCTACTGATTCTTTTTGTTAAAATGAGGATGCAGTGTGTAACATTTCCCTCCACATTCAAAGGTTCTGCCCCCAGATACATCAGTGGTGTAAAATGTACAAATTGCAGCTAGGTCTCCTTCCAGCATGCAGATAATGAAAGGTATCAAACAGACAGAAATAGAAGCGCAAATGGAGGATTGCTTTAGTCAAGATGCATCTTTGTGCTTCAGCTGGCTCATAAAGCAACACAAATGTCTTTCCTCCCAGGCAATCTCAGGCTCATCTGTCTCCTGCCACTCACTGACTGACTGTGAGAGTTCTACTAATAATGACACAGAATGATGGCACAGAGAGCCATGAATTTAGATCGATACCACTGTGCCATCCACAATGCAGTGGAATCATACGGTTCTTGCCATAAATATGTCATCAGCCCTGTTTGAGTGACAGGGAGAAGTTTTTATTTTATTTTCAACAAGATGTGACCCAATAGTAACCCGTCTTATCCAGAGAAGCCCAATCTAACCCTCAGATTGTGACTTGCCTCCGAGTGTGGGATATAGAGAGTATTCCATTCCATCTGCACTAAGACGCTTTTTGGTGAGCGTCACCTTGAGATTAGAGTGGCGTGCCTGGGTGTGGGTCTAAAGCTGACTGTCGTTGGCAGTAGAACTATGAGCTACTGTAGGCATGGAAGTACAGTTACATGTGCCTCAACGCTAAATCCTGTTAAAGAACAACCATGGGGTAAGGGGGGAGGCAGAGTGGCACCACAGTTAATTGTATGTAGTGACAGCTGCATGTTCTATTCAGTCTGTACAAATAACCTACATAATGTAACTGTAGGTAGCAGAGAAAAATCTGAAACTTTAATTTCACACTTACTTCTTAGACTCACAGAGTCCATGATAGGCCTTCAGTGCCTCCTCCTTCTCTATGGGCTTTGTGCTGTTGGTCCATTCAGGCACATTGTTGGTTTCCTGTCGATTGGGGGAGAAAAGAAAAATCAGTTAGGCTGGTGCTAGAGATTCAAATATATAGTTACAGTAGGCGATTCAAAGACCTGTGCCCTACAATGCAACTGGGGAGGGAAGATGGGGAGAAAGTACTGTAGGGAGACACACACATCTGAAAATACCTTATTATAGATGATAAGGCTGGCATACATCTACTCATCTATCTCCTTCCTTTAGGTCAGACCCAGTCAGAGTTTAACACTCACTCATAAACCTGAGTCATGAGTTACACCGGCGGGCATCAACACATACGTTTTTCCACAGATGACTTCCTCTCTAACATGTGCATCTGAGTCGATTAGCCTCAATTCCCGTAGAGAGAATCACCAAAGAGACACATACTGATTCCCTAGAGGTACAACCATCACCCCTGAGGGCAAGACGTGTCGGTCATAACCTCCTCTTAGGGAGTATGACGTGCCAAGCAGGTCCTCTTGCTGAGCGGCTGGTGGGGAGAGCAGCACGAGACCTGAAACATTAACCAGCCGCATCCAGAGAGCCATGATAGCGACAGTGAGCCTCTCCACCTCGAGGCACATCTCTACCTTTGGGAGGTGTGTAAGGGGGGTGGGGGGCAGGAGGATAGAAGACGCCTGAGTGAAAGCTGTCGGCTCTGTTCCCACACGATATCCTCTGCCTGCCTGTGCTCCAGTCCGTCTGTCTGAGGCACTCTAAAACTCCTGGCTGCCCACAGTGCTTGACAGCAGGGGAGATCACATTAGGCACTCTCTTCGTGAGGACAGAACTGCAGGATAATGCATTACCAGGAAAAAAAATTCAGAGTCCCGTTGCAGTTGGATGTTCTAAATGTGTCTGATTGCCAGTACCTGCACCCCCCCGTCTGAGCCCTACTACTGATGTTTGTCACTTCAACTTGATCAACCAGCTTTAACATACGTATCTAGTATGGGAAAAGCACAATGTTCATGACTATCATGCGACCCAATTAAATTGCACCAAATAAAATCAGGATTCCCATCAACCCAGTTGAGTCACAAACACGACAAGCAAATAACTGCTGTCCTTGATGTACTAGTTGCCTTTTGATTAGGAAACAGGACCATATCAATTTGGCGATTAATATTTAACACAATCAAAGATTAATATTTAACACAATCAAAGCCATGTAAACTTTGAACTCCCTTCCACTTTGTTGACTTACAATGTGATTGGTGGTCTCCTTCTGCTGGGAAGCACTAACTATCTGGGTCCTGAGGAGAAGGACCTCCTCCTTACGCACTTCCAGCTCCTCACTGGCTGCCTTGAGCTGGTTGAGCAGCAGGTTGTAGCTGTCCTGCAACTCATTGGAGGAGCTGTTCTTGGAGGCTCGGTCAGCGATGGCCTTCCTCAGCTCATTCAGGTCATTCTTCAGCTTCTTATTCTCTGACTCCAACTCTTGTCTCTGTAGAAACACAGTATCAGCTGGTCAGGAAGGTAGCCACGTTTCAAGGTTGAAAGACATTTATTGGCAATTTAAGATTTGAGCTTGGCTAATCAGTTGCCAATCAAATCGAAATGTATTGCACATCCAGGTTCAATCTAAGGACAAAGGACAGTGTCTGGCATAAAATACGGTATAATTAAACAGCCAAATTGGAATACATTCTATGCTCTGGTTTTCTGTGGGGTGGCTTGCAAAGTACTGTACAATTTTGCTTATAAGAAATCTGCTGAAAAGGTTCAGCTACAAAAAAATCTAATCTTGATTTACTAGAAAAAGTTGGATCTGTAGTATTAAACATTAATGTCATAAAAAGTGAAACTCATGTCTTCTCAAGACAGGATTAAAAAAAAAGTACCTTCACAATACTGCCTTTTAAAAAAAAATGTCTACCTTTGTACTTTGTATTGTTATCTGAACCTAAACTCAGAGAACTTTGAGACAACTCTTCAACTAATCTGGTGGTGCATCACTGTCAAGTAAAGCATTGATCTCTCCTGTGAATTTAAAGTGAATGATTCATCAAGACAAGGGCAACAACGAGAGAGAGACAGAGAATTCCTCTCACCAAGGCTTTGACTGCACACATCTTTCCACAAATACTGCACAGATGATGAGCATAAGTTACACATTTTATTTGAGAAAAAAAAACTATTATTTGTGTACGCCTCTGTGTCCCTTCAAAGCAAACTACACCAAAACTACACCAAAACTACACCAAAACTACACCAAAACCCTGCAACCTGACGACCCATCAGTGTGCCCTCTACCTCCTAGCTTTTATCTACTTGGCATGTTCCCCATCAGTGCATCCCCACTCCTCCTGCACCATTCAACACATTCAACACTATTCTCCCTCACCCAAATCCTGCCTGTGCTGTATCAGCACTATTCAACATCCCTCCACCCCCCCCCCCCCGCCACACACACACACACACACACACACACACACACACACAGATCTACCCATCCAAAAGGTTCCACTCACCAAGCGTTTAACAACCAAAAACACCAGAGCGACCAGGGTGAAAAAGAAATCAAAGACCACGAAAACAGACATTCCAGGGCAGACTGTGTACGGTGTGTTTGTATGAGAGTAAGTGTGTGTGTGTGTGTGTGAAGGGATATGTACCTTGAGACTGTTATAGGCCAGGTCTGCGCTCTCTTGCTCTGACGTGGAGTTCCTTGGTTCAGTACCCTGCAAGATAGTAAATAGTAAACATCTTAGCTTGATAAGGCAGAGGACGGCTATTGTGTAATGTTATTACCCAAAGCACCAAACTGAGGATCAAAATCCTGGTCTGACAGTTAATGTGTGTTAAACTTAAAGTAATTCAAGGGTGAAGTTATTAATTCAAGATCAAATCTTCAACTGGCAGTCAGATTAGAGAGCTTTGTGTACTGTAGGTCTTATAAATGTGTAACACCTTTTTTTTTTTTTTTTTTTTTTTTTTTATGTTTTTTGGGAAGTTCTGCTTTATTGGGATAGAGACAGTAGAGACTGACAGGAAGGATTGGGGAGAGAGAGGAGGGATGACATGCAAGACGTGTCAAGGGTCGGAAACGAACCAGGAACCTTATGATTATGTGGTATGCGCATTAGTGTGCTACGCCACTAAGCGCCCCCATAAATGTTTAACACCTTGCTATAAATAAGGACTCAACACAGAACTACAGTAAATGAGACTGAGACAGGGATCTACCTTGCGTTTGGCAAGCTCCTCCGTTTTGTCCAGGTTGACTTGCAGTCTCTTCCTCTCCTGTTCCAGCTCCCTGACACGCTTCTGCAGCTTCATGAACAGACTGATGTCCATTGCTGCCTTCTCCACTCCCATCTCCTGCAGGGGTAGAGGGGCAATGTGAGGTCACACACAAACAAACTCACACACACACACACAAACAAACAAAAAAACAAGCACAAGCTGTTCCGCACGGCAAAGCTCTGGGTCTTACTTCCACTAGCTGAATGGTGTCCTCCGTGTCTCCCACCTCAGAGGTTGAGATGGAGGGGTAGTTGGAGTCAGACTCCAGGCTGCTCTGGTTGGATGGGTTTCTCCTGTGGCCAGGCTGGAACTGAAGGAGAGAGGGAATCATTGGGTATGCATCTTTAGAATGACATCTGGCCACCCAGTCCTACTTTCCATTTACAAACTAAAACGTGACCTTGCATACTTCTGCCTTGTCTGGGAAAGGGAGACCTACACACATGCATGCATATTTACACAGACACAAAGAGACAGACACGGACACAAAGCCACACAATTACTGTACCTTGGCTATGGAGACCTCCTCCTGTAGGTTGTCATATCTCTGTTCCAGTCTGGAGAACTCCTTCAACATGTTCTGGTAGCGCTGCCTCTCCTCATCCAGCTCTGCCTGCATCCGGCCCTCTCTCTGGGACACACTGCTCTCCTGGTCTGCAACACACACACACACACACACATGCAATACACATCAATCACATTCAGCTCACTTGGCACAGATGTTTTTATCAATGACTGTAGCAGAAGAGTCCTCAGTGAAGGAAATGACCAGAGAAAAAGCCATCTCCGAGTAACACTATACTCAATTAAAGGTCTTGACGTACACAAGTAGTCATTGAGATCACACATTCCTTAAGATCTAAAACAATCAGCTGTCATTCGGTGTTCATTTTACCATGGCTTGGTAAATGTTGACATTCACAAGAGCTGCGAGTGCAGTCATTATTATGTTTATCTCCTCTGTATCTGTCTGTCTGTCTCTCCCACCCTGCCCGGCTCCATATAACCCCGCAGCTCCAGCAGTACTGCTGTCCCTGGAGCAGAGCCAGATCTGAGTTATGACTGTGATAAAACACCATGGGGACTTAAACACACATTTAACAGTCTCCGTCAGATTTATGATCTGAAACTAACCCCTAAATGTGTTATATGCATTTCTACATCATTTTTATACGCTGCGGTGGGCAGCGTGAAAACTCTTTTATGGGTTCTCTTCATCTCCTTGGCTCATAAGAGCCCCTGTATTAAACTGCTTTCATGGGGAATTTAATATGAAAGGCAGAGGAGTGGAATCATCATAGCTACGTTGCAACTGTAATGATATAATATAAATAACATAGTTCTCAAGAGTAAAATAATTACTTTACAGCCCCTCTCAAGCATGGACAACATGCTGCTTCTGCAGAGGAGGAGAACAAGCACAGTAATGATACAGCCCACACTGCCATCCCTCATCCTAAGGGGACCCCTGAGACTCTGATGAAGAGCAAAAGTGTAACTAATATCAGGGCCATAACTCCTCTTTACAGTTGGCTTGCTACTTCAAACTACACTATCGAGGAGCAGATACCAGTGTTAGTCAAACAGGCGTGGGTCATGGCTGAGGTGGTTACGTAAAATTATCTTTGAACATCTCTGTGATGAAACATCCTGTTATGACGATCACACGAGTCATGACCTCTTGATAAGAGATATGTTCAGAGATTAGGATGTACCCACAGATCACTAGGAGACATACACTCCATCTCTACCATAGGTAGCTACTAGTTGACAAGTTCATTGGCAAATGGGCTAAACAAAAAAGCTAATATACAAATAGATGCTGGAGACTTAAAAGTCAGAGGCTGTTGAGAAATACATTCATTTCAACATTTTCAACTGCTTTCAATTCAGTGACTGGTCTTTAAATAGCTTCAAACACTTGTCCTATATACCAGAGCATTACAACTGAACAAATAACATAATGTAGAACCACCTCAGATGACACTATCAATCATTCCCACACTCCCCAATCATCCTAATCCTAGATCCAGCACATACAGTACAAGCATATGGGTACATAGTCCATGAAGTGCCAAACCTAATAGGTTTCACATATTGCTTTTCCCACATGAACCCCGGGTTAAACAATGGCTGGCTTCACAGTCCCAGGTAAAAAACACCTGTCTCACATTGCTGCTGTGAAACCTGATGCAGTTTCTCCCTCTGTCGTCCTACTTCCACACAGAAACCCCTCTTGTGTGGGGAAACAAGCCTCCCTCCCCCCAGGGCAGAGGAGCTAAGACTCTCCGTAGGGCTCTTTGTGAGTCTGCTAGTTTTTCTTCAACCTCTGAAGTACATGAGCTGATATGTGTCTGTAGCTCTATCATTTAGGTTGCAGTGATTTCAATGTTTAATAATGATAAATACAAACTCCATTATTGGATTTATTGTGCATATAAGCAGAGGTAAATGTTTTCCATGTGGAAAATACCTATGACTAATTGTATGAATAAGGGAGCAGAAATCGGTTAGAATCATACACCTCCTAAGGCACTCACCTTCTGTGCTCTTGGAGTGGTGCAGGATCCTTTGGTTCATCTCTTCCTTTTCACTCTTGAGTAGGGAGTTCTCCTTCTCCAGATCCTCCACTCTCTGGGGAACATAAAACAACAAGAACATTAATCATGAAAATGAAAATAACAAAGGAAGCAGGAGTTGAGTGTTTAGGGGATAAACATTTATCTGTGTCCATTTAATTTGCTAATACAATCTTTGAGGAACCTTGGAAACTGAATAATGATGCTACATACTTTGGGCCACTTTAAAAATGAGTAAAAGTTATTTTTGTTTCTTCATAAAGAGATCACAAATCTGTGGGTCGTCTGTGTGAGTTCCTCCTGGTCATGTCAGACTGAGCTAAAGAACCAGGAACAACCCCCTAGCATTGTTACACAGGACCAGTTTGGGAGGGAGTCAAAGGGCCAAACAGAGGTGTCAAATACCACAGAGGCACAGATAACTCCCAAGCACAATCTACATAACAATGACTTTTCTCATTCCTAATGCCAGGTTGTCGATTTAATACACAAATCTTTGCATGATATGATTTTCAGGTCAGTAGGAAAACATTCCAGTCCAGTAAATCCCTAATGAGATTGGGGAAATCCCTCAAGATCGAGGCACGTATTTTACATTCAGTAAAAATGAAAAATGATGCAAAAAAAATTAATTATGCATCTCTTGACATTCAGCATCAGCATATCCTGACGTTCCTGTGGCATCTTGCAGCAGTTCTTAATCCTGAGAGAATGTTTTATTCACTCTAACAGAAGGATTTTGAGAACTAACATAGTTCAGTACTTAGCATTTGCTATTATTTATCAAGATGGAGATATTATGCAACCGGTCTCTCAATTATCAAACTACTGTCCTAGATGGCACTGTGTAGCCTCCACTCATTCTAAATCTCCATGATTCCTAAAACATTATTTTGGAATGGCTGCCACAGAGTATAGCCATTCACAATTACCATCCCAAACAAGTAATTTTAGGCAGATTGATAGCTCACCTGCTCCAGTCCCAGCTTCTCGCTGCTGTGCTCCTCCTCCATCTTCTTCCTGTGGGCGTGTGCTTCTTGGAGCTCTGCCCTCAGCTTCTCCAACTCATCTTGTAGAGAGGTCAGCTGACTACCATCGCCCTGGCGACTGCGCATCTGCTCCAGCACCTTCTGCAGCTTGTTCACCTCAGTTCCCAGGCCAGTGTTGACAACCGCCAGCTGTTCATTCTGGTTTTTATACTCTTTCGACTACACAGTGAATGAGGAGAGTGCTCTGGTGATTACTATGAAATGGCAACATCACTATAATTTAACCTAAGCAATGGTGAAACCCTGCAGAAACATGACAGCAGTGTGTCACTCACTGTGTATTGGCTATACTGAACAGTGGCCTGGACGGCGGCTTGGGTAAGAGGCGTAACATACCTGGTCATCCATCTTCCTCTGTAGCTGGACGATCTTGTTCTCCATGCCCGTGTTGAGCTTCTTCAGATGTTCGGCTGATCGTGCCTCGATCTTGAGCTGTTTGAACTGGCGCTTGGCATGCATGCGCCGGTAGGCACACTGGATAATGACGGCAGCATTCCGTGCCCGTCTGAACTTCTTCCTCTCGAGCCAGCCGCGGACGGTCTTCTGGATGACAATGGCTTTGTGGTGCAGAAGGAACTGAGGAGGTGGAGAGGTGAGTTAGAGAGTAGAGACAATGTCCCAATCATGAAACAATGTGATGGTACTGTGTATACTGTATCTAGGAGCTCTTGGAGTCCAACAGGATCCCAATCCAAAGTCTGAGGCGTAGCCATGGCAGGCGTTTACATAAAGCCCACCTGATCACATTCCGTTTCAAATCAGAGGCACATCGCCTCCAATTTTCCAGTCACGCAAACAACATGAATAAGACAAGATCTTCAAGACTCAGACATTCTATTTTCTACTCATACTGTACAGAGATCTAATCAATTTGAACTGATAATATAGAGGATCTAAAAAAGAGAGAGGGAGATTGAGAGATAAAGTGTGGGAAACTGACTCATGGGAAGGGGGGGGGTGGGTGTTCCAGTACCTCTTGGTATATCTTGCGTGTGAACATGCCCCTGGTGAAGGCTTGGATAGTGACAACCGCCTGTCTGACTCTCAGATACGCCCGGCGCTCCCTGACCATACGGTACTGCTTCTGACAGATCAGAGCAGTGCGGGTTAGACGCAGGTGCTCCGCATACCTGAGAAAGAGAGGGAGGGAGGGAAGGAGGGAGGGGGGAGAGAGAGAGAGAAAGAGGAGAGCGAGAGTTAAAACCATTCCTGGCCGATACCTGCAGGGTCATATATAACCAGGTGTTTTCATTGCATTGTTAGGTTAAGTGTTTGTCTTTGTACCTGCGGGCCATGTAACCACGGCCATATCTCTGCAGGGTGATGGCAGACTTGCGGATCTTCCTGTAGCGGACCCTCTGTAACCAGCCTCGCACAGTCTTCTGGATCTTAATGCAGGCTGAGCGGAACTTGTCTGCCCTGAGCTTCTCCAGGTAGGCCACCTGGCCGGCTCGGAAGAAGATCTTGGTCTTACCAAACTGGAACTTGTCTGGATCCTGTTTTGTAGAGAGAGAGTGAGAGTCCTCGGGTCATAATCCATTCAATGAGTGTCAATGCAATTCATTCAATTGAAATAGTAAACCACATGAGGTTGATTACGTTCCTGCAAATTCCATATTCAGGGGATCCATCACACGCTGTGTGAAGCTCACACAAAAATAAATGATAAAATCCCCTTTAAGCAATTAATAAAATACTTAGTAGAAATACACTTTCATATTCATATATTACTCTCCTCCAGTCAAGAGTGTCACAACCTCTCAATTATCACCCCCTGTAACAGCAGATTACATAAACTCTACTGTACCTTCTCTCCCACTCATGTTCAGTACAGAAACAGGTTAGGATACAGAGACAGTGCATATAGAATGTTAAACTATTCCCAATGAACACAGTTTTACTCCATCAGGGCTGAAAAAGAGCTGGTCTGCCTTAATAAATATGCAGGTTCATATACATTCAAGGCCATCACCCCCTTACCTGGGGCAAGTTAACAGGATCTGAATCCAATCTTATCAGGACAGACAAAGATTCAATAATGTTTAAAGATGCATGAATCCTGAGAGAGTTGGAGAACTGTTGAAAAACCCCACCCTACTTACAGTTTTATAAGAAAAAAATAAATCTCCCTGCTTTCATTTCCTTTCCCATCCTGCTTGGGGGGGACTTTTTACATTTTGATCTGGTGAGGACGTGTCTTACCTTGACCAAGGTCTCCAGCAGGTTCTTGCACACCAGCTTTTTGTCCCCTATGGTCATGTCAGACTTCTTCATGAGGACCCTGTATCTGTTGAAGAAGTCTGAATATGTCCATCTGGAATCACATAGTATTGGGTAAGTATTAAGTCAAACAAAGAGACATCACATTTCTCTGTTTACCCATTAATGCAAAAAGGTAACAATTTTAGCATTCTAAACAATTCAACATTTCTTCACTACCATCACCCTAAAGGGTCATTCTTTTTTAATATGTCCATGGTTTCTGTGTTTGTTGTGACAATGACAGTAAAAGGTCAGGGCTAGTAAGTGACTTGGTGTCTGACCAGCTAACTTGATAAGAGTTTCAACAGTAAGCCCTCACACAGTATTCTAGTTTTCTGCTGAGAAATGAATCAAACTGCTGTTAAGAGATTTCTCATTCTCAGTGGTGACTTGCTCTCCTACTGTGTTGCCCCAGGGAAGCACACATCTCATGAGAGAGAGAGGGGAGAGAGAGAGATGGAATTCAATTTCCCCCTGTTTAGGCAGCCCTGAGAGCGGGATGAAAGCAATAAAACAGACAAAGAGGAAGCGCTTCACTTCAGGTTTGGGCCAGTGGAACAAATTACGGAAGTGCCATGCCTAGCACGTCACCAGAGTGCCATATCAATCAAATTCCATTCAATTAATTCTGTGCCTCAACTGCCTATTACATGCAGTAGGTAAAGGGAGGAAACCCAGAGAGAGTTTTGTACCGTCTGGACCCGGACATTGGGCAGTTAGAGAACCAATACTGTTTTAAAGTTAACCAATACTGTTTTAAGTTAAGAGTTGTAAACTGCTGTGAAAATGGACATCATGAAAGTGGCCTGAAAACAAACAAAGAACAATCCAAACGCAGACTTTGAATAGGCTGACGTTGTGTACTGTATGCAGTCAGAATAGGCCAATACAGTCAATAGAATAGAATGCACCCTCCAATTCCGTGTACATGTACAGTTAAGTGCTGTATTGTGAAGACTCACCTTGATGGGTATCCAGCAGCACTGATGCGGATTGTCTCCAGAACACCACATGCTCTCAACTGCTGCACAGCTCTTCGAGAGTCAAATCTACAGCAGATAGAGGTACAAACACTCAGACATACACTTCAATACGACCCTCTATGTGTTGTTACAGACAGATACACGGCCAGGTTCACACCCCAACAGTTACTCCATGATTAAACCATCAAACTCTAAACTAAAAGTAAAATACAGCCAACATAGTGTAGCCTATAGCACACCATTTTGTCACAATCTCCATCCCATTGTTGGCAGAGGGTTAAGTGCCCAGATATTCATCCCTACTCCCTACCTGATCTTCCTCTTTAGCATTGCATACAAGGTCCCAGAGATGGTCGATCGAGACATGAAGTAGGATGATGGAGTCAGCTGCGCGCGGGGCTGACTGACTGTGTGTCCCTAGCTACAGCACATACAGACCGTGTGTTAGCTACCAGTCCAGTCCAACACAGCATGTGACTGACCCACAACATTCAATTTAGAACCCTGAAGAGCCCATTGTGCTAAAGAATGTGCCAAGAAGATGAAAACAGAACAGGACTTGACCTCTTTTGTCACGTCTATCTTGTTTTCTGAAGAAAACATTCTACCTTTCTTCAACAATAGAAAAGCCTTATACTGTAAGACAGAAAATGTAAACAGTATCGAAACACAGAGGTTTTTTTTTTACTTAGGACGCGAGTTTCCAGGAACACCCAACAGGATCATGCCAGTGCAAACAAGAGGAATCTTGTTATTGAGTGAGAGATGACTTCAGAGTTTCTCCACAAAACAGACTGAATGAAGACCTCAGGCTAAGCTAGGCAACCAAAGAGAACATGTACACCCAGGTGATCTCTGTCTGCCACACAGTTCTCATATGAAACATGTCTGATCATCATCTGATTGTGGTCTGTTACATAAGCAAAAAGTACCTCACCTATATCCCATGTTTTTTGATAAGCACATGCATTGTAACTTGCTGCAAGAAAACAACCTGTATTATGAGGCTTATATATCTGATTAGTGAAGACAATCACATTACGAAGCTGGCTCCTACACACAGACATAAACACTGATATTAAGCACACAAAATACTTCTTTGTTTACCCATACGCAGTGTTGGGTGAAGCTTCCCTGAAAATGTATTTAACTAAGTTACCAATTACTTTACAAGGGAAGAACTTGAACTACACTAAAGCTACCCTTAAGAGAAATATAGTTGATCAAACTAAAGCTACTTTGAAAAAGTAGTTCACTATATCAAAGCTACCTGTCCAAAATACAACAGTCAGTTACTGAAAGATGTCCAGTCTGTATGACAGACACTGAAATGCTCTGAAATCCCTGAGAAAGAAAGAAA
Organism: Argentina silus; assembly: GCF_951799395.1. Taxonomy (NCBI): domain Eukaryota; kingdom Metazoa; phylum Chordata; class Actinopteri; order Argentiniformes; family Argentinidae; genus Argentina; species Argentina silus. The sequence continues at coordinate 16,947,254 of NC_139659.1, read as the reverse complement.
CAGGTGAGGTAGAGCAAAGTGGGGAGATGGGAAGCAGAGGAAATAAATAGTTTGGAAATGTCAAGTTTCCCAACTAGACATAAATAACCCACAAAAACAACCCAATATTTACTCACGAAAATGCCTCCTTCTCATCATTAGGCTTGACACAGCGCACGTAGTGGGGGGTCGTGGCATTCAGGGTCTCCATGAGGAGATGCAGGGAGCTACGGAACTACACAAACAGAGAGGGGAGATGAGGAGTACAGCAAACACCAAGACCATTGCAAAGACAAATGTAAACACAACTAGGGTATATTTTCATTTTCCTCATGGTTCATGAGAGCCATGTGTGAGCCGACTCTTTAGAAACGGGACTGTGACAATGACACGCTGTACTCCTGTCCAAAGGCACGTGTGGAGTTGAAGGGGCTAACCTGGTGTCCCACGGTCTTCCTGTGCTCTTTGTTGGGGAGTTTGGGTGTGGGCTTGGCTGCTCGCACGTTAATCCTGGAAGACTTGCTTGAGGAAGATGACGAAGCACTGCTTTCTTTATTATCCTGAAAAAGATCTGCCACAAGCTGGAACTGTAATAGAGTGGAAAAAAACACAAAATTAATTTAAAGCAGATGGTTTGATACAAAACAACCTAGCTTGCAGTGGTGTGCAATTTCCTTTTCATAAGACACAAATGTTGTGTTACTACATCATAATAAAGAATATGAATGGTATTATCATTGTAATGAAGGGCATCCCAGGAAATTGTATATATTCTAAATTGTTTGATATTATATCAACTGCATAAAGCAGTGGGGTGAGTTTGAAAGTTTAAATTCAACTGCTTCAACACCAATCAGAGCCATAAGGCGCATTCTGTATTCACATCACATCTCCTTACAGAACTGAAGAAGCAATCTCCCGGCAGCATCACACATCTGATAACACAGAAACGAGTGAGAGAACCACGTTTTTGGGGCCCATGCTGAAGGAATACTGATGGCACAATAATATCCCTGTCACAAATAAGCCTGGAGTGGTGGCACATCAGTGACATTACTCATACAGTATTGCATCGTGACTTGTCCTGCGAACCATAAACTCCATAAACCATAAACTATGTATGCAGGATTGCCGTGTGTGTCCTATGAAATGTGTCCTATGCAAACACATTGAAAGGAGCCCTATTCATGTGGGAGGGTGCATCTTCCTCTCCACCGGCTGGCTCAGAGTATGGGTACCTCTTGAGTTAGCAGGGCTGTCGGGATGGGAGAGATTACATTAATGGTCCATTGAGGAAAGTCTTATCAGTTTGAGGGAGCTTCATGAGCGTGTTCTTAGACATCTCACTGCAGACAGATTTCTTACTCATTGTCACCATAACCTTGAGACAAGTGGGTTTAAATAAGGGCCCTTCTTGCCAAGTTCTCAGAGACAACTACAACATAGAACTCATATTAGAAATGAACTTATAGTAAATGTACAGATAGATAAATAAAGCACTGCAGATATAGGATGTGAAACTGTCACCCATGGTGGACCTGTGAAGGCATCTGTAGACTCCTCTGGTATGTTTTTGTGCTGGACGAAATGACTTCCACTCTGATAACAGGCTTTTTAGACAGAAATCACGAACTGTGAAATGTCTCCTCACCCCTCGATATTCTCTATCATTTATGCCGTCTTAATGGCTGTTGCATTAGTAATACTGAGAGAGTGGGGGAAATAAGTAGAGAGAGAAAAGGCAGAATCCTTATGCAAGATGGACATTAGTAAAGTTACAATTTGGAGAGAGTGGCAGTACAAGTGTGGAAGCCATCCCCTCATGCCTACGAGGCATTCTTCACTATTAACTGAAATGACTCAGGCACAAAGTCTTCATCCATGCATATTATTGTATCATCATCAGGAGAGACCAAGAGAACATCATCTCATTCACATGCTTTAGTTCTGAGCATCTATTTTCTTAGTTTTGAATGTTGTGCAATCATCTTCCATGTGTGAAGACTAAGTCAGTACAAACTCGATTTCTCATGTATTCATTGCACTGTACAGTAAGCCTACAGCTGAACCTATTTCAGAGTCAGATATCAGATCTTGTTAGTGTGGAGCATGGCAAATTAGGAACTCAGCACTTGAGCGATAAGGGTGCTATCGACAGAGAGAGGAAATCCTTTTAATTACTTCCACTAAAGATCAATGAGTCAGACTGGTGTTTATCAGAGTTGGTCTTACATAGAGCTTACAGAGTCTAACCCAACCAGCCCTCTGTTTTAAACCAATAGTCTTAAACCAATTATTGGGTTAAAAAGGTCATGCTAAGAGAACATGATCTTAAGTGAGTTTCTAATCATGCAGTTTGGATTTGGCTTGGAGAGGCAGCAGTCAGGGGATCTCCATTGTGTGTGTGTGTGTGTGTGTGTGTGTGAGTGAGATTACTTCAATGTGTCTACAATAATAAAACATACAGTACCATCATTTCTTGACACTGTCAGACAACTCACTTGCAAGTGTTCGTTATCGTATATTTGTAATTAAACATACAGTATAGAGCAGCCTTTAAAATGTAGGATTCACGTGAGGTGTTACCAAATTGTCAGCTTTGTAAACAAATTTTTATCATAGGAACTATTGCATCGCTCCTGTTTCATGCATATCCCAACATAGAAGCCCGAGCACATGTTTACAACCTGACACTTTCTAAATCGTATTATGTTTGTGCGTACAACTGAAGCCTCGTTCAGCAGTAAACTAATTTGGTAACACCTTTTTGTCGCTTTTCCTAGAAGAATCTATACACTGAGAAAAGACCCAACAAGTTAACAAGGTAAATGTTTTAGAGCTTAGAAAAGATTCCTCTTGTTTCTAACCTACTCTCCTCAGTGAGCAGTGTGTGTGTTCAGTGTTAGAGGAGGCGTCCACTATGTTAAGAGAAAAGGGTGGGAGCATGACTATGTTTGCACCATTGTGTTCGTGGTTTAATCACATCATTCACTCTCACCTGGCTGGCCTTCAGAATGTTGATCTGTTCCTCGTAGACAGTGTCTCTGTTCTTCTCCAGGAAGCCGTCACACTGGTACTCAACCTGCAGAGGAACACAGATCAATGGACTGCACCTACAGAACTCCATGTTTAGGTACACTAACAATTAGATTAGCTAACATTTTATTAATTTTGTGGTAAGCATGTACAGTATAATAGGGACTTGGATGGTTGTTGGTTCATCCCAAGTGGGAGATGCACTCCTGCTGTTGAGTCCCTCAGCAAGACTCAACCGTTTTTACTAAATTACTAAAGCAAACATCCAGCTGAATGCTGAATAATTCAAATAAAAAATGTATGTAGCTAAAAAAAAGTCTTCACTGGGCACAAAATCATATGAATTACCTTCCTTTTTGTGAATGTATTAAACTGTAAACAGTCAAATGTTCATTAACATGGGAAAAGTAGAACAGGTATTGTTTGAATGGAAATCCCCCTCAGTTATAGTCTAGCCTCGTTCTCTTTGTCTGCCCATCAGCAGCTGCATCCCCTGGGCTAGTCTGGTGTAACACTTCACCCTCTTTCACAGATAGGGATCCAGGCTGACCTCATTGTACCAGGGTGGGAGAGAGACGGCTGCGAATACATAGCACTGCTTTTAGTGAACAGAGGGAGGCAGACTGAGGGCAACCCCCAGAGGGAATCTGGATAATACCATCTCGTCACAACCATGGTCACAGCATGGTCGAGCTGGGGTTTCCTCTCCATTAATAGGTCACGTTGTGTCACATTCCTTGTGGAAATTATTACTGTGCCAAAAGTAAGACAATGCTGTTGCCGCTCTTTATCCATTTACTCCACCCACACACGGTACACTCTGTGGGTAAGTCATTTAAAGTGCTACTGTAGCTGCTCCAAGAGTGGTCTGTGGGTTAAAGCTGCTTACACACTACAGAATACGCTGTAAGAATTCCTACGGTCGGATAGCCTTATACAAAACACAAAGAGGTGAAAGAAAAAGAGAAAAAAAATCTCAAGATGCGTGGCTTTCATACATAAGTTCACCGTAGAACGTCAGGCATGAGTGGAATGTGCATTGGGCACAATCAAATATTTAAATATTTATGTTTGGATAACACACAAAAGTACAGGAGGCATACTGTAGCTATTCCTATTAACTCTCTTAAAATATTTCCCTAAAATAATAGTTATTCAGATCATGTCCGTGGTCTATAAAGGTTGATAAGCACAACTCATACACTTTCCCAAACAACACTTTTTCTCCCGCCTGCAATTTGAACCAACAACCTTCTGAAAATCTTAATTAAACTACACAAGTCAAAAAGCTGTTCTAAATTAATATGAGGGCTTCTGTGTCTGGGATCTACCTACCTTATCAGCAAAGTGAATTATAATGAAGGATGTGTTGGACATGCGTGGTTTCTGGAAATGAGCACTGCTGGAGAGGCGATCACACAGCTTCTGGGCCCAGTTCTGATCTGTTCCTTTAGGCACCTGTAGGGGAAGATGAGAGACAGATTACATAACACTGTGGAGGAAATGAAACTTTTATTCAGGTTACCTGCACTCAGAATAACAAGTTTATTCTTTTGATGTTGTCCCAAATTATTGTCAATAACTTCAAAGGACTCTGGGATGAGACAGGTTGAGTGAAATAAATAAGTAATCTGTTTTGTTTCAAAGGCCTTAACTCAGATCAAGATCTGGATACAGTGGGGAAATAGAAGCAGGCCAACACTCTGTATGTAAATCCAGGATGAGTCCCATTAACTGAGAGGAGAGGTTTAAAAATGCTGGGCTCAGCAATGTGGTAAACTTCCTAGCCAACCCCCAAACCTAAAACTTGCAAAGGGCTATGGTGGAGAAAAAGATAACTAGGGAATTGAGATGCTAGTGGGCTATAGCATATACACTCATGCTCCAGACCCCCGCAAGGCCCCCACCTTGCATTCCTCGTCCAGTAGGTCCAGGATGCCCAGCTTGGCCTCGATGAGGTCGATACAGGGCTGGTTGTCATAGAAGTCGATGAGCGTCCATGGGATCTGCTCCTTCATGTACTCCTCTTGCTCCAGCTTGAACACATGCTGAGGAATCAGGGAAGAGAGATACAGGGTGAGATACAGGGTGAGATACAGGGTGACCCACTGCCGGTTAGCAGTTGGAGCATGATGAATTACTCTCTCTCTCAAACACGTTGATTAATCAGCTACAACTGAAACTAGGGAGATCCCTGGAGATCTCTGCAAACGAACAATATTTTGTCTCAAACTTACCTGGTTGAACTGCTGCTGAAGTTTCTCGTTGGCATAGTTAATGCAGAACTGCTCAAAGCTGTTCCACTCAAAGGTCTCAAATCTGTTTGGAAAAAAGACAAAGAGGAAAACTGCAATAAAATCATCACTCATGTACTGCATGACTAAGGTTGTAATTCAAACGGACTGTAGCGAAGAGTAACTGAGATGTTGATTGACCCACTCATGTACCATGCCACCACATTAGCTGATGGCTGAAAATACAATGCTGAATACAGGCATCACTGCCAAGTGGTATTGAACTTTACGTGCTAAGCATATCAAACAGTGACCAGGCTGCCTCCTCTGCAGGACTTATTGGGGAAGAGGTTTCTAGCTCAGCATCTATTCCCATCACATCTCCAGTGCTCATCAATACTGTTACCCACAACAGGGAACCAATTAGGCTCTTGGTCAAACAGAGGAATAGCACAGCTCCACGGGTCAATATGGTTTCATCCTCTACTGTATTGAGAAGAGGTGCCTACTGTAAAGCACAAGGGACACACTGTACACACACATACACGCACGTATTCCACACCAAGCCTGACAGAACAGTGAGCCAAAATGATAAATGATATGAAGGCTTAGATGTTCTGCTGTGTACCAGTCACAGTTTGTTACTGCAAGCACTGCAAGACTTTTTTACCATCACTGACAAGATGAAACTTTCCCTAGTCAGAAAGTTATTGCTACAAAGTGTATTCCTGCTCCCACAAACCAAACCTGAGTATTATTTTAGTGTCTGGAGCACAGGTGGGCCTTCTTACCCATAGATGTCCAGAACTCCAATGAAGGAGTGTTGTTTGGAGGAGGTTTGCAGGACCTTGTTGACATGCTCCACGATCCAGTCAAACATGTGCGCATAGATGTGTTTGGCGAGTGCGTCACGGGCGTTAGCCGCCTGTTTGCGGGACATGTTCTTCACATACGTCTCAGACGTGGTGACCAGCTTCCTGTGACACAGCCAGTGTTCCATCTGCTCCAGCTCCACCCCCAGCAACCGGCAGAAGTGCTTCAGGTGAGGATCATCCCTCTACAAACACACATGGACATTTAACAAAAAAACCAAGGTGTTACAGTTTGGGGCTGTGATGTGGAATCTCATTCAGGATAAATCAGAATCAGGACTGGTTACGACAGAAAGTGACGTACAGAGATACGGCAGGAGTCACCATCTCTCTCTGAGAAGATCTCCACATTTCCAAGATGAAGGATGGAAGCAATGATTCTGTAGATGCTGGCCTGATTGCTTTCCTTAACACCTGAGAAACACAGGACAAACCACAATATGCTCAATGAAAAGTCTCTCATTTACTATCCAGAAAATGGACAGAAACACCAATTTTCTAATGCTTTTGCAACAATAAAAGTCACTCCTTACTGTATATCCAGTTAACATAAGCTTACTAGCATCGTAGAATCCACCCAGGGATTCAGATCATTACCTAGTAGCGTGAAGGCCTCTCTCGTCTTCTCAAAGTCCTCAGCGTCATTCACCCCCTCAATGAAGATGTTCTCTCCTAAAGAGGTGAAGGTGAAGTCCTCTGCACTGGCTTCATGGTGAGAGGGGGACAGGGGGTAGAGATAAAAACACATTAGGGCTTGATTGGTAATTCAACATTCTAACACTGTACATTGTCTTTAATTCTACTGTGCACTGTGTATTACAAAAAGAAAAACAGTCGTACATTTTCATAGCTAGTGGAACGAGTTATGAGAGAACTGATAAATTGTTGGCATAAAAAGGTCACACTGGAATGGTTATTGTGAAAAACTCTCAGCAAGAATGAAAGTTCTCTTTAAGGATGAAGATAAAAATGACACTAAATTTTCTGAAGGATGAATTTTGAATAATTATTATTCTACTAATCATCTTGGCAGAAAAATCTTCTTCAGAAAAGCGTCTTCTTTGTTGAGAACACTTACTCAAGGCTAGGTCTTTGAACTCCGGTAAGCTAGCAGAGGCACAGAGCTGGTAGAAGACGTGGTAATTCCTCTCATCCTCAGCCTAAAAAGCAAAAATGCACTACAGGAATTATATCTCTTAACTCTTTATTAATAAGATATTCTGATGAATTGAAAGGCTTCAATAATGTTTGGACCAGGAATTCTCCTGGGCTGCAATTCAATATAACGGTTACAAAAATAAATACATAATGGTAGTTTGGCTGGTAAAGTAACTACTAAATCAACTAATCTGGTTTCCCAGGTAAGACGTTGATTAAAACTAAGTACAACACCACCAGAATGAATCTTACCTGAAAGACAACCCTTGACTTCTCCAACAGATATGTGCGCATGTTGGCACCGATGATGTGATAGCGCCTGTCAAAACCAATCGAGATGTACTTCCCAAAACGGCTGCTATTGTCGTTGCGTGTGGTCTTTGCATTTCCAATAGCCTGGACAGGAAAGCAGGGAGAGAAGCAGAAAAGAGTGTGAGTTTATTAACTTTTTCTAGAAAAAGCAAGCAAATTGATCACAACAACACACAATATGGGTGTAACATATGCTTCTATTTTCATCCTGGCTGATTGAGTGATTGGGCACCGCCGCCCTGACGTGGATGCAGCAGCCGCACTACTCGGTCACGGCTTCTCACTGTCCTGGCGCCCCGCTGGTGGAACGAACTTCCCACTGCTGTCATGACTGCAGAGTCACTACCAATCTTCCGCCGTAGATTGAAGACCCATCTCTTCAGGCTATCTTAATGGTCCCTCCTAAAGACCTCTTCACCTCCACTACCCCCATGTACAAGTTTCTCTCCTCTTAATAAAAAAATAATTCCTTCTTCTAGCATTGTGACTGCCTATTACTTTATCTTATGGTGACTGATGGATAGATGATTCACTTACTTAAACAAATGTATTTGTTGGAAGTCGCTTTGGATAAAGATGTCTGCTAAAAGCCATAAATGTAAATGAAATGGAATGATTGTCTACCATGCCAGTAATTAATGTGACACAATCCATACAAAGTCATTGGCTTAATTGTATTGGTCCCAATGTACCTCCTCAGTCAAATTATTTCTGAGGCTGAGATGCGTCACCCCCAGCCACGATGGAACCTAACTATCCTTGCATACAGATCTGCCCTGTTCCTTCCATAGGGACTAATTTGGCTGAGAGGATGCTGTTAATTGACTTGGAGGTATTTGCTACTGTCCTCAGTACACAATAAAAATCCTGAAGGAGAGTGGAACTTTCAAGCTTGCAGCTCTCCTGATCTTATCAGTAGAGACAGGAAGAGGGACATCGCTGCTTACGGTTTCTGCTGATTTAGAGGTGTGTCTATGGTACTGTATGCAAGAGAGTGGGGGAGTTCATTTGACGGACACCAGTGACATACCAGTGGTGACTGTGCTATACCAAAGGTGTCCGCAAAGGTTTTGCTTCATAGTGAACATCACCCACACACCCTCAGTGTCCCCCTCACCTCCATGATGGGGCTGGAGGCCAGCACTTTCTCCTCCACGTTTGTGTTGTTGGCTGACCCTCCCACGGTGGCGAAGAAGCGCATGGCGTATTTAGCAGAGACCGTCTTCCCTGCCCCTGACTCCCCACTCACTATGATGGACTGGTTCCTCTCATCTCTACAGAAAGAGTGAAGAGAAAAGAAGAAAAAGAGAGAGAGACCATGTATACATTTCCGGCTATTTGCAGTTACAACCACAGGCCCTGTTAGGCATACTGCTGTTCTTCATTTCCCTCCAAAGACTGTGCATGGATTAGGGTTATGGTTCGATGGCTCATGTTCTCACTTTGTGAAGCTGCTGTCAGTGCTCTATGATTCACTCTCCCATGAGTTTCTAATGGGCCCAACCCAACCCAACCCACCCCACCCACACCCACGGCTAGAGGGGGACTGTGTAACAGCAGGGTTCCAGTTGGACAGGCTCTTTAATCATTGACAGACGAGTTAGAGGAGTCGTCTATTTTGCAGTACTGTACCTCCTTGAGTATAAATGACTGTATGAAACAGAGGTTACTGCCTGAATCAGATAAGGCAATAGATCGAGGCTACATTCACACAATGTATCCCACTAATGTTTAACATGACTAATGTACATCATTAGGGTGAAATATTAAATATTATAATTTAATATATCATTGAACTATAAAAAACAAAACTTAAAGCTAAAGCTACCGTATTATGTGGGTTGTAATTACAGCTTCATGTAGACAAAATGGTGTTGTCTTTCAGTGGAAAGCAGCATTAAGAGCAGGTCGTCAGCAGAGCAGACCAGAGTACTACAATTATCCACCCACACCTTCCATTGCAGAACTAACTATTTTAGGCCCTCAGTCCCATACCAACAGAGTCAAATGACATCAAATCAAGCTGGTTGTGGAGTCCATTAAGTGTTTGCTATGCATCTCCGTATAAACAATAAGGTCAATAGTTGCATTTACTGTCTTCACATCCATATGTTAATCTCATCTAGCTGTAACCAGAGGCTCATACCTGGCCATTTGTTTATACGCCTCTTCAGCCACAGCAAATATGTGTGGGTCCATGTCCCCCATGTTCTGACCACTGTAGGCATTGATGACCTCTTCTCCATAGATCTGCAGCTGCTCGTAAGGGTTGATGGCCACCAACACAATCCCTGAGGAGAGAGGAGAGTCAGTTAGCTACCACTTAGCAATTAAGTGACCAAAAATCACTTAACTTTCTGAAACTCTAGGGCCATTTTACATATTTGTATGCATCTTGTGGGTGTCATGTTTGTGCATCTTTTTGGGTTCTTCTGAAAATCACCCTGATTATACACTCATTCAATTCAGTCACTTCTCATTTAGAGATACCTACTGTAAATAGACAATCATAGTTAATCCTATCATTTACAATACTAATGATACTGTAGGTATACTGTTGCTTTCAGTTCTTAGTATTGAAGCAAACACTATCATTCCCGATCACACAGGAGCCAGATGAGCTGAGGAATGTGAGAGGTTTACCCAAGCATGCATTGGCAGGTTACCATGGGGACAGATCTCCCTCATAAAAACATGGTGATATCAAGGGGCAGTGTAGACTAAACAGACACAGATTGTCTTAGCTCACCACCCATTATCTGCTTTGTTTAGGGTGCATTCCTGGCATGGCAACAGCTTACTCATAGGCTGCTTAAGTCAATGAAATCTTTGCTGATACAGGAATTGGGAGGACAGGTTTTGAGTTGGAACAAGCAGTACAACTCGTTAACTCCACAAAAGGTATATTTATGGGCCTGCCCTGCATGCAGGAATTTGCAGTGCATTTCACTGGCTTTCAACTCTGAGTGAGGCACATTTGTTTGAGTATAGGGTTGAGGGTGGCCCTCCTTCAGTGTCTCTGTTTTTATTGACACTGTTGCTCTTGGATTTGCATTTGAAGGTCAAGTCAAGAACAATTGTAAGAAGCTACATAGAGACCAATCTGAGCTGTTTGGGTGGCACTGTATGCACTGTGAGTTTGAGATGACAAGTGTAGATTAAGAGTGACAGAGTGTGTAGATATAGACCATTGGTATAGAGACTCACCACAGTATGTGTAAATGTGGTTGGACTCCAGGAAGCGCACTTTGAGATTGTGAAGGACTGCTGGCTCATGCAGGTAGCTGAGGGCAGTGAGGTCATTCTCTCCCACCAGAATATCAGGATTCCGAAGGAAGGGAAGAGGATTGTGTTTGTGTCCAATGTGGTATTCCAACGTCTAGTGGATAAGGTAGAAAAAAGAGAGAAATAAACAGATAAAGTGTTTGCACCTACGCAGAGCCTACCTTGAACCTGCTATCTAAAGACGGTGATACAATTTGAAAATCCAAGCTGAAACATATTTTCATTTGTCTCGAAGGTCTTACTCTCTTTGTCAGTCATGATATCACAGTACAAAAAGCCCAACAATGCAATCCACACAGCTCTTGAATTATTGAGAAAAGGAGGCTACGGCTACGGATACGGCTACAGCTATCCCATTTTATGTTATACGTGTTAAAAAAATGTGGATCAGAGGGTGTCAAGGTTCCTTTTAGGAGGATATATATCATAGTTGACAAGACCACCCTGTGGGCTGAATTAAACAGGTTGTGAAAACCAGGGAATATTTTGTCATACAGTATATGAGGTGAAACGATAATCTAATCTGCTGATTTATGCATATGACTCTTGGCACAATGCAATGTATATTTAACAACTATATCTTGCAGCTCTCTCCCCACCAAAACATGTTTAATCATTGATGATTCAAAGTTTATCCCGGGTAGGATAATCAAGGTAGCTGCCTGAAGACAGCATGAGGATCTGAGCCATAACACAACATTGTACAGGAAAAGAGAAGACAAAATGAGTAGATGAAAGCATAATCATTTGAGCTAAGGGTTACAGGATAAAGAGCAAATTAATTAAGATATTTCCAGAAGGGGGTCCTGCCAGAGGGGGGTAGATCATTACCGATTCATCCTCCAGTTTAAGGTGCAGGATGGGCTCTCCCTCCTTGTAGTCTTTGATGATCTCTGCAGCCTTCCACACATCTTCAGGGTCTGGGATCCACACCCGAGTGTACTGGAACAAACAACACAAAATAGTCACACACATTTTATTAATTAAATAACTCATCAATTACAGAGTGGATATGTAATTGCTTGTTTGCCTGCACACTTCTATAGATTCAAATGTGGAGCAAAAAAAATGAATGAGTGAACTGCATAATGCTCAGGAGATTCAAATGCTGTGACAGCACAAATATGTTGCTGTGCAAACTCACATTAATGTTTCAACAAAAGCTGGAAATAAGAAATGCAGCGGCAATAAGTTGACGTGGCAGTGTTGCGGTAATTATGTTTGTGACACATTCCGTCTTGAAATATCCTAGACAGGCCTACTACATTGAGGCACAACATGCTGACAGGTAGATCAACAATAGGCTAATGGGACCCCAAATTCTAAACAGACAGCAACTTATTCAATTTCCTCAAATGATGATGATTCTTTTGATGAAAAATGAAAATGAAAAATGAGTAACTCCAAGGAATGATTAGAATATGTTCTCGTCAGAGAAGTTGTCTGCTTTAGTAGATAAACGTTTTTTTTTCCCCCCCATCATCACAAGAGCAGAACTGATACAGTAGCTCCCCTGATTAATCATCTGCACCATTACCCCTCGGCTGCTAATTGCATTCTGAGGTTACCACTATTAGTCTCAGAAATGAGAAAACCACATGAAATGAGGCATTATGATTTTCATTCAATACACATTTTTTTGTGAAGACATCTAAGATTGCGAAAATGCATCAGTTTTCAAAATACTTGGGAAACTTGCTGATGTGAAAATGTTTAGAAAAGCTGGTGTTTTATTTGCTAATTTTGGGATTAGTACTCTCCCCCTTCAGTTTCACTCTCCACTCCCATAGGCTAGTGACATTCACTAACAGTTAAGCCGGTGTCAGATGCAAACAAATGTACTAAAGAACTAAACACTAAATACTAAAAAAAAACTGTGTCCTTGGGGCCAACAGAAAAGTGAAGGTCTGTCTAAAAATGATACAAGCAGTCTTGACCCCTCATTCCTCCACAGATGAGGCTGGTGCATAACTATGCACTGAAACAGGATAAAGGGTGGTAAACAAAACAGACGGCTAAACAAAACTATATACTCAATGTTAAGAAGTATCAGTTGATCAAAAAACATGATATTTCCCCATTCTCTGATGAGAGTTACAGAGCACAGAGCTACAGAGCATAGAAACACATTTATAGGATAATCTCAGGTACCTGTATGCTATGAGGTTTTACGGTAGGTGACCAGGAGAAAATATGTACAGTATATATACAAATATACCAGACAGCAAGGTGATGCATGTCAATATTTTCTAGGAAGAGAGCAAATACAAAGCCTGAGCTGATGAAGGGTGTGAATCCTGAAGCAGCTGATTCAGCGCACAGGATTTGGGTTAATCAGCTAAAACATCCTTTCAGTGCATTACAGCCTCTCCTCCACATCAAGGAAAGAGGATAGGAGGAGTGAAGGGAAGAGTGGAAATAGCCCAACTAATAGCCTAACTAAATCTAAAATATGAATAAATGCTGATTACTTTGACTCACCATCTTGCCTCCATTCGGCCAGACTGCCATTAGATTCATTTTAACTGACTAACAGCCTGCAGTGTGTGGTTCACATTTCAACAGACTAAAATAGATGTAGTTTGTCAGGAGGAAAACTGTGCATACAGTGTTATCAGTCCTTCAGGAGGTGTATATAAAGTCAAGTGGATTTTCCAGGGCTGACATCTGCGTGGCTCAAGGGGGACAAACTAAACTGTGTGCATGGTTTTCCTCCTGCCAAATCTGCATTTATTTGAGTGTGTTGAAATGTGAATGACACACAGCAGGCTATTAGTATGTTGTGACCTTTACAATTGAAAAGGAAACTTCTAAACAAGTTGCCTGTGTTAATGCTATGACTGGGGGACTGAACTTTGAGCGCTGTTTTTCCCCCCAGGCAACAGAGAGTCACTGCGCATCGACGACAAGAGAGCTGACAGCAGCGTTTTGTAATCCGGTTTAATAAGGAGGCGGCAGATACTGGGGGAAGATGTACTGTAGAGATATAAAATAACCTTGCGTAGTGCTGCAATCAACCGTGCTATCACTAATATTGCCTGCGTGTCAGCGTCACATGGGGTCCTGCTCTGTGCACACGTGCTAACTTGAGTTCCTCTCAAAAGACCTCTGCACTACTGTGAGCAACTTCAATTCTGTTTTGAAACTAGGTTATGATGGGCTGTGTCTACAGTGCATTCGGAAACTATTCAGACCCCTTCACTTTTTCCACATTTTGTTATGTTACAGCCTTATTCTAAAATGGATTAAATTCATTTTTTTCCCTCATCAATCTACACACAATACCCCATAATGACAAAGCCAAAACAGGTTTTTAGAAATGTTATTAAAAATAAAAACCGGAAATATCACAAGTATTCAGACCCTTTGCTATGACACTTGAAATTGAGCTCAGGTGCATCCTGTTTCCATTGATCATCCTTGAGATGTTTCTATGACTTGATTGGAGTCCACCTGTGGTAAATTCAATTGATTGGACATGATTTGGAATGGCACACACCTGTCTATATAAGGTCCCACAGTTGACAGTGCATGTCAGAGCAAAAATCAGGCCATGAGGTTGAAGGAATTGTCCGCAGACCTCCAAGACAGGATTGTGTTGAGGCACAATTCTGGGGAAGACAAACTTGTTTGACAGCAGCTGCGTTGAGCTGAAATTGCCCATTTACACACTTCAGAGATCTAGGACATCACAAAGGTAATTTAATTTTTTCCTGATTGCAAACTTGATTGTATGTCACAATTGATCTCATTCCCCACTCCAAACTACTTTTTTGTGTGTAGTTGTACTACTGGCTACTATTGCCATTTTTAACAATACACTCCACTATAGCCTCAGCTATTTATTTCACAATAAGTGTGTAACGTAATCTGTATAAAATAGCAGAAATAAAATAGCAATGAGTCACTACCCCTCTAAATTACACAATTGGACAACATCACAGTAAGACGTTTCATACTGTAATATACAGTGCCAGCCACCAGCACCAGACCCCACATCAGAGAATGAAACAAACTATTTTCTTTAGACCCTGGTCGTGTTCATTTGTGAGAAAAATGTCATCCTTAAATAAATAAGGCCTAAGTTGCTAAACATCTCCAGGGAATAGTAAGAACTAGGTCTAATAGAGAAGAGATCTAACTGTTCTTCCCTCTCTGTAGACTTAATGATGGAACTAATATAGAACTTTTGGACCATGAGATTATAGAAGTTAGACTGAGTTCAGCTGTTATTCCTTGCTTTGCCTCTCTGGGTTTGGGTTGAGCACTCAGCTCAGCCCATCACTGGGAGGATGTGTGAGATCCAGACTGACACAATGAGGACGTGATTCAGAGACTCTCAGCCCATTGCTGGATGATGGGGTAGAGGACAAATCTGCCCTGAGCTCCAGGTAACAGTCCCAAGCCAGGGGACAAACAAGGTATTTCAGGGACACACCTGAGTCATTCCTCTTTCATCCCGACAGATGCTTTTAACACTGGCTTACACTGCAAAACATATTTCATTTCATTTCATTCCGGTAGATTTCATCAAGCCATTTCATAACTGATTACTTGAGGCAGGTACAACCTGACCTACTATTTGATCAATGTTTAAACTGGAGTGGAAGGAGAAATATGAGCAAACAGAACTGTGTTCAAAGAGAAAAGTGCTCAAAGTCAGTGGTGCGTTAAATGGCTAATAGTTACATCATAGCAAGATCACAATAGAAGGTTTGGAGCAATGCCATGGAATACAGTAAATTGTCTTCAGCTAAGAGAAGGAAATTGCCAAGACAGAGCACTGATGCCCCATGGCCGAAATGTCCAATAAGTCCAATAGAGAAGAGAAAAGAAAAAGACGCTTTCCCAGCAGAGTCACTCCATTTCGTCTTTGCCACATGTAGTGTCTGGTGCACAAAGTTAAGTCAAATTGCTGATCGATTTAACACATTTATTGATTCATCACAAAAAAAATTCTGCTCTGCCTGTATGACATGCATCCACCACTACCAGCCCCTTGCCTACAGTTATCTGTCATCATATGGCAACGCATATAAAAACATCATAAAGACATCAACCTTGCAGGAAGTCAACTTCACCTCACTTTGCCCTGACTAAGGCCATTCATTCACATAGCTGTGACATAATCTGGTCCGAAGGCAATCAGACGCAGCACTGCAGCGGTGTCTCAGAGTTCACCTCTCACTGTGCTGTAAACATGACACATATGGCTGCCTTTCCACAGGCAGCGGTCTGGCGGTCCTGGACTAGAGCAGATGGACATGTTGCTGGCAGCAGTCCAAATATGTGGTCACTTGGGTAAGCATGTTGTTCAGAGGGGACAAATGTCTGACAGTTCAGAGCAGTTCCGTGTAAAAGAACCCATGAGGACCAAAATGTGAAATTCATCAGAGCATATAAAAAAAGAATGGCTTTGACTTCTGGTCAAACATTTGGAAAGCGTGTAGAAAACATCTACCAGAAAAAAGTATTTTAAGGTGTTTAGAAAAACATCAAACCTCATTAATGTTCATGTATAGATGTATAGTCAACTAATAACAACACTTATATTTAATTTTAAGGAAATGGTTTGACTTCTGTAAGTTTAAGAATCATGGCCCAGTCTCCAGGTCATTCTGTTTGTTGTTGTCACCAAAAACCCACATAAGTGTAAGATATTTTCAAATTTCTCTGCCTCTTAAGGAGCGAGGGTAACAAACATAAGAAGCATAGGTAGACCTATCAAATACTTGTAGTGTTTTTACTGATATCGATTTAGTTTATTAAGTAAATAAGTCATTAAAACAAATCGGTAACGGAATAACCAAATAAAAATCGGTAACGGAATGACTGAAATTGAATTAGCTACATTCCCTTATTGTGCAGTTTGTACAGAACCTAAAAGGGTTCATTTAAATCCCATTAAATGAAGGGTAACCCATGCAGTAATTATGTTACCACAGATAACAGCGAAAACAATTACTGATGATTACTCATAGACTATGCAGCATGGTACAGTACACTGGCATCATGAAACCACATGAAATAGGGAAGTGTGATACGACCACTGATGGTACTAATGTATCCATGTGAAAGTGAAGTAGAGGAAGCCAACAGAAAAGGGAAATGTGGTGGAATGGAAACTGTAAAAAAGAGGAAGAGCAGAAATCTTGGTTCTTTATCATATTTTTTGAAGATATTATAGTGGTCATCAAGATCAAAGGCATAAACAATTCAATTGTCAGGGTGTCAGGGGCCAGGCCAGGCAACAGTGCAGCATTCTGGGGTGAACTACAAAGTCAGCGATAACTTGCAGAAAATGCTGCTCCCTGTGTGCAGTTGCCCCAATGCAAATATTTTTCTGTGAATACAGAAGCTCATTTGATTTGTAAAACATAGTATCATCCCCTCCCCTCTTCATGAGCTAAAAAGTCACAGAGGCAAAGCCGTTACTATTACCTGTCTATGACACCAGAAAACAGCAAGGACCACCCATTCTGGGAGACCTACAGCAGGACGAACAATGCATTTCAGACTGTAGGTTGCTTGGAAGGGATAATGAGGGTGTACCAATGACTTTACAGTATGCACTTCCTTATTACCTTCCAACCAGGGTAGGCTGGTGGAGAGAGAAATCGGAGGACGGGCTAATTGTAATGCATGGAATGGAATGGTATGTGTTTGATACCATTCTATTCCATGCATTACAATGAGCCCATCCTTTGACTTTTGTTTCTGCCTCCCCCCGCCTCCCCCAGCTTCCCCTGGAGCACCATGGTCTAAATGTGCTGAAATAATGTCCACTGATAGCAGAAGTTACCTGCAAATGGGTCTGCAGTGAAATAAATCAGCCGCATTGATTGAGACTGACTTGATTTGTTCTGTTCACCTCCCTCTTTCCTCCTTTTTCTCTCACTCGTTCTCTTCCTGACTTGGCATTGTGTCCCTTTCTCCAATCCTCCCTCCCTTTCTTTTTTCATAAGATTTCCAACTAATCCAAAGCATTCAGAGGATATATTAAAAAGAGAACAAAGAACAGTAATGTAGCTCAAATCATGTGCTCCAGTCCAGTGGTAGGCTAATAGCATGCATTCAACTCTCTATCAAATAACACTTTCAATCAGGTAATACAAATGTTACAAATCAGATCAACCATAACAGATACGGACAGAATGAGCACGTAATAATCATCTCAGCAGGCGTGGCTCTCCTTTGGGGTATGACCTTTGTCAATTGTCATGTACACGAGGCCTAATCTTGTAGCATATCGTTTGCACAAAGGTCTGTGTCCTCCCGTATGCGCACATGCATGCTGTTGATAAAAATCTCTCATTGTTGCTCACTCACTTTTCAAGCCATTCTATGTTAATAAGTAGCCTTCTCTTTTCAAATATAATATTGATATACATCATCTTAGGGAATCCTCCCATCCCTATTCTGTGTGTGTTTATCTGGGGCACTGAAGCCCTCCAAGATGAGAGAACAGATCTGCCCATCCCCTGCATGCAGAATGTCTCAGCGTGGGATGCAATCAAACTATAATTAGGACACAGAGAGAGCACTGAACCCCCCCCCCCCCCCCCCCCGTCATCATAGCGCATAAACTTACACAAAGTACTTTGAAGAGTTTTTAGATTCAGAGTTGTCTTTTTCTTTTCTTTTTTACATGACACAGTGGAGGTACATGACACCCCTCTCTGTTTCTACACTCAGCATAGTTAATGTAATGCGAAAATTCAGCAACATGAGCAATTAAGGCAACAGCAATAAACAACCTCCACTTTAGATGCAAACTATCCTGGGGGCTGATACTCATGCACAAGGGTTGGGGTGGAAGGGGGGCTGTCCCCCTGTCTCGTTCAATTACCATCACAATACATGTCCCACGGTCCATGGAGCGTCCCATTTAGGGAGAAAAACAACTACAAAAACAAAGTAGATCTTCTGTATATGCTTTTCAGCAGCCTGTCGGAGAGTTACTCAGGAGTAATTGATTTCTGAGCTGTTTCCTACACAGAGGTATTTACAGAGCTATTGAACCTGAGATTATTTTATACATAGCCTATTGTATGATGTATGACATCTGACATCTCCTCCTATGACATCCTACTGTATGATGTATGACATTAGAGCTACATGTAACCCTAAGGACCCCTTGGCAGGGGAGATCACTTAGAGAAAAATGAATCCATGATGCTAAGGCACAGTTTGCCAGGTGAATGTGTCTGCATTTGATTTTCTCTCCTAATCGTTCACGTGTCTCTCACACATGGTGAGCAGAGGCCACTGTTCAGGGTCTTGATCAAACCATCTTTAATTACAGACCAACACTGATAGGCCAAACACAGTCGGGACGGCCAAACAGTGAACAAAAGACAGCTTCCAGCAGATCCATTTCCGAAATGATTAAAACAGGATTAATTAGCATCTGTACCTCTGAAATACTTGGGCTTGATTAAGCACTAAGATTTCAAACACTTCAACAGTGAGTGCTGTACAAAATAAAGAAATACAAATTGAAAAGTTTTATAGTAATTCAAGTGCCATATCACATCAGCCCTTCAGGAAGTTTGAAGGGGACAACGAGACAGTGCTAAATGAATGCGGAAATTAGATGGTTTGAGAGCCGCAGTGGCCAGGTGTCAAATGTGATTTCTGGCATTTAATCTGATGCTTATGGATGCCACACCCTGCCCCGCCAATCTCCTGAAACACATTAGCACACACACCCACACACGTCCAAGACCCATTCCTTACCTCAGTGGGGCATCAATCCCCACAGCATATGCACAGACATCATTTACCCTGAAATGTCCTCCCCAAGATCAATTACACCAACCCTTTCCTCCATCTCAGCATATACAGTTGAAGTCGGAAGTTTACATACGCTTAGGCTGAAGTCATTAAAATTCATTTTTTAACCACTCCACAGATTTCATGTTAACAAACTATAGTTTTGGCAAGTCTACTCTGTGCATGACAAGTAATTTTTCCAACAATTGTTTACAGACAGATTATTACATCTTGTAAAATTCCAGAAAATTATGTCATGGCTTTAGAAGTTTCTGATAGGCTAATTGACATCATTTGAGTCAATTGGTGGTGCACCTGTGGATGTGTTTTAAGGCCTACCTTCAAACTCAGTGCCTCTTTGCTTGATATCATGGAAAAATAAAAATAAATCAGCCAAGACCTCAGAAAATAAATTGTGGACCTCCACAAGTCTGGTTCATTGGCAATTTCCAAACGCCTGAAGGTACCATGTTCATCTGTACAAACAATAGTATGCAAGTATAAACACCATAGGACCACGCAGCCGTCATACCGCTCAGGAAGGAGACGCGTTCTGTCTCCTAGAGATGAACGTACTTTGGCACGAAAAGTGCAAATCAATCCCAGAACAACAGTAAAGGACCTTGTGAAGATGCTGGAGGAAACAGGTACAACGGTATCGATATCCACAGTAAAACGAGTCCTATATCGACATAACCTGAAAGGCCGCTCAGCAAGGAAGAAGCCACTGCTCCAAAAACGCCATAAAAAAGACAGAATATGGTTTGCCACTGCATATGGGGACAAAGATCTTACTGTTTGGAGAAATGTACTCTGGTCTGATGAAACAAAAATTGAACTGTTTGGCCGTAATGACCATCGTTATGTTTGGAGGAAAAAGGGGGAGGTTTGCAAACCGAAGAACACCATCCCAACCGTGAAGCATGGGGGTGGCAGCATCATGTTGTGGGGGTGCTTTGCTGCAGGAGGGACTGGTGCACTTCACAAAATAGATGGCATCATGAGGAAGGAAAATGATGTGGATATATTGAAGCAAAATCTCAAGACATCAGCCAGGAAGTTAAAGCTTGGTCGCAAATGGGTCTTCCAAATAGACAATGACCCCAAGCATACTTCAAAAGTTGTGGCAAAATGGCTTATGTAAATGGCTTATACACTTTATGTAAAAGTGTATGTAAACTTCTGACCCACTGGGAATGGTGATGAAAGAAATAAAAGCTGAAATAAATAATTCTCTCCACTATTATTCTGACATTTCACATTCTTAAAATAAAGTAGTAATCCTAACTGACCTAAAACAGGGAATGTTTACTCGGATTAAATGTCAGCAATTGTGAAAAACTGAGTTTAAATGTATTTGGCTAAGGTGTATGTAAACTTCCGACTTCAACTGTACATCACCCTCTGAAACAGAGCCATTTAATCCGCTCTACTGTGGGAGGTGGCTCACTGTACTACGCCCCGAGAGATCAGAATTGGAGTCAGAAGACATAAGGCCAGTTACAGTAACTTTGTTGATAAGATACTGTGGTTCGGGGGTTCAGTAAGACACATTCATCAAATCTGAATTGAGTGTCTGTAATCGAAAATGACTAAGCATAAAGGGACAGGCAGGGGAGTAACTGGAGTAGAATGAGTTAAATGTTGTCTGGTCCGATAATTATCAAGACTCTAATTGTAATTTAATAAGCCCCCTCAGCCTGTCTTCTAAATGTCAACTTCAATGAAACTCAGCTGATTGTATGTTACTCTATGCTCGAACTCTCCAAGCCCTTACTTTTCCATTCTACAACCCTTCACGTTGTTTTTTAAATTGTATTTCAGTACAAGTCCAAATTAAATCAGATGTTTTAAAGAGGAACTGAAGCGAAAAAAACAACTTCTCCTGGTCATACTAGACCAACAATTGACTAAAACATGTAAAAAACTATAACTTTTGGCATTAACCCAGTATTTTCATGTGCTGTCTAAATCGAGTCAATCCGAGAACAGACAGCGATTTGCAGCGAGTTGTTGACACCTCTCGTGACAGGCGAAATACACCAGTGTGGGTCCCTCTTTAAATTCACACACTGAGCAATAGTTATTTTCTCCTTAAAGGTAGACTCTGGGATATGTCATCACGCCTGTGAAAACAGAGCAACTTTCATCAAAGATATTGCAGTGAAGAGCATCCTTTCGTTTTACTGCCCATCCTGTTAAATGGCAGAGCACATGCGCTAATCGCATTAAACTCGACAGTGTAATCATTTCCTCCCTTCTCTGAAACGTTTTTGGTTTGGATTTGGATTTTTGCTCTGTCGCAACACGCTCTATTCTTTAGTCTGTTGCATCTCTGGTTTTGAAAGTCTCTGGCAGCATCGCCTCGCTAGTTTTGCTATGACATAATATCTCTACCTTTAGAGTTTACCTTCAACCCAAAGATCTGTCCGTTTTGATTAAATGGGGACATATGGCTACAGTAATATAACTGAGAGGAATAGCAGTAGCTATGTTCTGCACCACGGGCCACAGTCTGATGATAGTGACAGGTACAGTACATCAGAATTTAACAAAGAGGTTCACTCAGCAAAAAAGCTCTAGCGGTCAGACATCAACATTACAAGGCCAAACCCTTATTGGTTGCTTTCATTTCTCCTAGGACAGCTCCACATCTAGGACACAGCCTAGGCCCTACACACAGCCTATGCCGTACACACAGCCTAGGCCCAAAAGAGACAACAGGTGACATTTGTAGTGTATCAAATTGTGGAGATCATTACACATCACACTCGGTACAGTGCACTGTTTAGTTTACTGAAGA
The DNA here is from genome assembly GCF_951799395.1 of Argentina silus. Taxonomy (NCBI): domain Eukaryota; kingdom Metazoa; phylum Chordata; class Actinopteri; order Argentiniformes; family Argentinidae; genus Argentina; species Argentina silus. Next base: position 16,924,800 of record NC_139659.1, on the reverse strand, counting down.
TAAGATAACTTATTGCTGGCATCTCACAGACAATGTTGAGAGTGGTATTGATAAATCCCCTTGTATTGTATTGCATTCAGCGCTGTTTAGCAGACAGAAAATGTGTATGAGGGAATTGTTAATGGTTGAGTATAAATACACAGGCTGGGATTAGGGTGTAAGACTCTCCTCCATTATACTGTACTCACTATTGTAATAGCCAGCTTTGACTGCAAATTAACTCAACTCTCCTCTCTCCTTCTCTTCCTTCCATCTTCTTCTGCCCCTTTCCTTCTGATCACTCTATCGCACATCCAGCAGACTTAATGAAATGGCTTCTTTTTTTTTTTTATTACCCTGGGCTTCTGCTCTGGGTCGATACAATCAGGTAAGAGTTTGTCCTGCTTGGTTGACTTGACAGGGATCCAGCAGAGAGACAGTTACTCCGGGATATTTATGATATCAAGAAAAATATGGATGATCAAAATATATCCTCATCACTATAATGTATGTGTCCTCACATGGACTGACATGATGATTTTAAAAAATGCAGCCGGACAGGTATGTTGATGATGATGAGTGTGTGGAAGTATGAATGACGAGAGGGATGGGTAAAGGGGGTTGTGCAGGAGGAAAGCCAAAGAATATCAGCAGAGGAAGAAGTTGCACTACTGGTTTTCCTTTGACCCAACACAAAGTCATGTTGTTGCATAACGTGTGACAAAGCGTGTTTGAAAATCCCTCACCTTTTGCATTTCACTGGATACTTGTATGCATGTGACAAATAAAGAATCTTGAATCTTGCCTTACTGATACTGTCCACTTCAACCTGCATAGCTGTGGCCTTACGAAACAACCACTGATTATGTCCATGACAGTATATGGACTACCACTTAGGATAGTTTGAACGCCAACATCACTAGAACCATATTGATTGGTAAAAATGAAATCAGATTAGACCCATAGCTTCACTTTCAGACAGTGTCCAGAATTTCATCATGATTCTTTGCAGTGACCAGAGACATAATGTCAATACTTCATTACAACGTGGTAATGAACAGTTGTATTCTTCTAAACGATGTGGAAATGCAATCACTCATTTTCCTTTCTGTGAATAACTGATTTGGAATTGGTTTCAAAGAGTAGGCTTTCCACTTGAGGTTATTTGGCATAGAGCAGTCAGAAAGCTGGTAGGGAAAAGCACAGAGGAGTGCAGGGGGAGAGGGAGAGAGATGAAGTAACACTGTTGAGATTACACTCAGGTTTCAGTAAAAACACTGCGCATTTCTAACACACTTACCTGTGGGCTCGAAATGCACACAGGTAAGATGAAAACCGAGAATGGAGCTACAGGTGTTCTAGCCTTCCGCTCCAGTGCTTATTATGCCCCACCCTGTGATGTGTCAGCACAATGACTTCATCCCCAGATGAACACTGGGTGTGGCCAATAGGAAGTTATTTCTTTCCCTCTAGGAACTTTGACCTGTGTGTTTATCAGAGAAAGGGAGGACTGATTGTTCCAGAACTGAAGTCAAGGAAGCAAGGAGAAACTTTTACTGTCAGAGGCGTGAAGTGCCTGCTTGTTTTGGGAGTGCTTTGAATAGCCTATAGTAATAGATACTGTAGCAATGGCTTCTAAGAGGAGAAACTTAAAGATCTGTAGGCTTGAATGTAGGATGTAGGGGAGGGAAACAAGACAGTCATTCATTAACCACAAAAACAACACACAAATAATTTTAGAATAGACAAGAGGGACGCACTCTCCCTGCTCAGCATTAGCTCTAAATCATCATATTCCAACTCTAGTGTAATATTACAAGCCCCTAGAGGGACAATGGAAGCCAGGGGAACATATGAGAGCACACACCAAACACACTGTACTGTAGAGTAGACACACACACTGTGTAAGCACAACTCCCTAAAGAGACCAGACGATTGTTTACCAGCCTCTATGCATCTCTACTACTGAGGATCACCACAAGTGCTTGCTCTCTAGCCCAATTCTCCTCTGCTTTTAATTTGTCGTTTGAGGCTACATTTTTACCGTCTTTTCTCCCCCGTCTCCACAATTCAGTCAGTGGGACGCAAACACTGACCCTCATAGCTCTACAACTCAACATTTGAGTTGAGACACTTCTGATGTCTAGAGTGGGGAAATGTCTGTGTGGCATGAAAAATCTCTCTCAATATTAACAAGAGTCTCTTTGAAGTCAGTGGCAACAGGCATTTTAGCACCCAATTACTAAAGCAAGGTATTGGTCTAATCAACAATGCATGGAATAGCATTACAGCATTATCTCTCATATCTTTCGACATTTTGAAAATTAGATGTTAACAATAGATGACTGCTTCCATTTAGTAGCAAGCACTCCAAGTGCCAGGAAGCATTTGTCAATATTGTACACAAAGTATGAGGTGAGGGTTAGGGTTAGGGCTAACTTACTCAATAAGACCCAATAATATCCCGCTGAGGGCCACATAAACACATGGAGCTTTAACTCATTGATTTGACAATCCATTCAAGCCTTTGAATGAGGGCAGGTTTAAGTTATAGGCCTAGTCAACCCCCCCCCCCCCCCAACCCAAACGGTGGGAGGTTAGGGGTTAGTAGAGACTCAAGATAATCCTACTCTACAAGGCCCAGAGCCTGACTAAACACAAAGAAACTACATTCCAGCAGCAGACCAAACACAGTCAGGGGGTAATTAGGTCTGTAATGCTATATCAAAATCTACTACATCAACTGCACATTATGCAATGTGGGTAACTAGAACTTGAGACTTGCTGAGAACATGACTGTGTAGATGAGTTCATATTGTCCATGGATGGCAGAGTGAGGAGGACAAATGTGTGGAAGTGTATTCAAACTATGCATGGACAATCAGAAAATGGTGTGTGCGCATAATACACATGCTGACTTTGTCTCAGGCGTAACACCAGTGGGATAAAGAAGAATTCATGTGACAGCTGGTTTCAGACTTCCAACCCAAAACAGATGGAGTTGTAGGATTTGTCTCGCTGCCTTCATTCTGGATTACTAGGATTCATGTTGGGGGCAGGAGAGTGTGAGAGGGGTGGACCAGAAGGGATGGGAAGAATATGAAAAGGTGTTTCAACTATGAAGAGAGAAGTGGAATTTCCAGAACACAAAATTAGGACTGATAAGTAGGGCTGGATATTGGCAAGGACCTCACGATAGAATAGGTATCATGATACATGGGCCACAACAATACGATACCATCTCCCCCCTGAGTAGGGAGGAGTACAAATAAAGGTGTGTCTCTGTGCATGGCTGCCCGGGATGTCACAGTCAGATTTCAGTCAGATGCCCTCAACAACATACATTGTTTACAGGACTGTGTCTGAGTTAACAAATGAAAGATAGGGGGAAGTACAGTATCTAGACAAGAATAGTCTAGTAGAACAACAATGGAAAACTGGAACTGTCAAGTCAGTTGATACTCACACACAAAATCCCTGTTTAACAATGTAACAAAGTAGGCGTAATGCATTCATGACCTAAAAAAAGTAGCAAATTTCCCTAAAAAATAAAAAGCTGAGTCTAAACACTCTTGAACCAAGACTCTTACAGAACAATAACATGATACCATCTTGCTATCTATCTTTACAGAAGCAGAATGTGAAAAGATAGATGCTAAATGGGATCCTTCACCTTTACCGCAAACATTTTAAATCTCAACTTCAATAGGGTGACTTCAGAGTTGGGTCATCTCAAGCATCCCATTTACCAATGTGAACCTGGACTGGGACTGGGGTCATGTGGACTGAGGTGGAGGATAAGCGGCAATAATGTGTTTAACCTGATTCTGTTTTCAATCCTAGATATTTCAGTCAAGTTATCTAAACATGACACCAATACAATTCGGCAACATGATATGGCTATAAAGACAACCAGTGAAACACTGATATCAGTTACAGCAACAACCATGCATTTTAAACCGCAGCCACATTGAATCGATGCATACCAAGGGGCAAATACTTATAATAACAACTATATGTAACTAAATGTAGGCTAATCATATGAACCATATATTTTTCTCTAATTACATTAGAACATGTTGAAAACATATTCACACAATCTATGGCATATACCATAGCATATCAATTCTCTGTACTGTAAACATTAGGCACTGTAGTGTACACTGTAGTAAATACACTCAGTCTCTGCTTTTGAATAACTAAATAGGAGATGCTTCATTCAATCTCAAAAATCAAGGGTAGTCAGAGACACATAAAATGGTTAAGTGCAGAAAGTGAAAGGCGGGAATCTGAAAGGACCACATTTGTGTATTGATGTCAGCTCAAGTTATTGTTTGATGTTCATCCAACTGTGGGGCCTCCTTGGTTGGCAAACCAGTGTTGCATAATGTGTGTTACTGCATAAAGCTACCTCCACAAATAGATTTATAGACAATAGAAATAGATATAGAAATACAAATAAATAATAGACTGTCAGTTACAATGTGTTACAATAAAAATGTATGAAAGATTTTACCTCACTCAACACTTTAAACTACCAAAAACTAATAACATTTTCATGTTATTACAGACTTTGAGTAATGGTAAACCATAAATCTATAGTAGGCCTATTATTTTCATTTTCCATGCCATCATAACATTGACAGTATCATCAAACCGAAGGCAATGCATAGGTCGCCACAGAGCACCGATACCTGACCGAAACGAACTTTCTCGTGCACCTGTCAGGCTGCAATAACACATCCTGAGCACAACTGCGATGGCGCTCGTGCTGATCATTTATGTACACTTGTCCATACACCTGCTTTAGAATAATACTGTAACTCTATTGAAGTCAATGAGATTACCTATTTTACTAACGCCACGCACATAAACACATTACTGACTTTGATCACGGAGAGAACAATGAACGAACGGGACATTTACCAACAACTGGCTTTGTTTTGACACTCACCTTTGTGTATAATTCGTTTACAGACATGGTCCAACACGAGCACTCCGCGTATCACCGAAACCACGGGAACATGAATGATTAGCCTAACAACCACACTGTACTATACAATATATCATAATTGTCGATAATTCCAAATACTTTTTCCATCAAATTACAAGTTAAACCAGTTTTCTTGCTCAAGATATTCCCGAATATTGTTGTCCATAATTGAGTAAATGTGTTCGCTGGCCACTTCCGAGCCTCCCCCGGACACGGCAGGTGTCCTTTCCCGTAGCTAATTGAGTTGTCGAACAACTCAGTTTTGCTCCATCCCGCTTAAATTCCACAAATATCCCACGTCCCCAAAATGCTGAAAATCATGACGAATTGGAAGCCAACCATTTAAGTGCCAATAGGTACAATTAATTCGGCAAAAGACTGTACAATTGTTGGAAAAACCACAGCTGTCCTGTACTTCCTCGCTGTTGTCTCCATGGACCCCAGTGTATGTCGACTGACGTTGAATTTACCGCATGGATTGTATTCGCAGCCTTTGCAGCACAAGACACCGTCTGGTCCAGCAGTGCACTACAACCTCAAAAAGAACTTGTCATATGAGACAGGTTTAGCGATCACTTTCCATGTACAATTGGACCATTAACCCTGTGTGATTTTCTTGAGAATAGGTAGTTTGAAGTCAAAACTACATGGCCAAAAAATCACTCGTAAAAAAAACCCATTTTGCATTAAATTGACCTATACCTGTGTACACAACATTGTGTTAACATGTTGTTAACGTATGTAGCCTAATAAGGTAGATACATTACTTTAGTCCTTAGTCAGTAGGCCTCATAACACAAACGTCTCAACTCTATGCAATTACAAAGCAATTTCTACATATACAAATACGTATTTGATTACCGTTTATGATTCTTGGAAAGCTCAATCCCTAGATGTTAGCAAACCATGATAGTATTAATAATGGTTGTTTATTTTCAAGTCCTCCACTGCATTACGTCCAAAGCAGTAAGGGTAGCAATCAACACAATCACAAAATCAAGCCAGAAGGCTATAACAGGCTATAATGTGATACTGTATCTTACCTTGCAGTACAGTTCATAATCGATCACCATCTTTTCACCAAAGCTTTTGAATTGTAATTCCCTAGATATATGCAGTTGAGCTTTCTGTTACACTATTCAGAGGCAGCAGTGATTATTCCATGTTCAGACTGTTCCAAAGCCACTCTTGTCAGTGTTTGGGAGTCAAAGCTTGGCTTGAGCAATATTTCAAACCTGCCTGAGCAGTAGACAGAAAAAAAAACAATATTAGTTCATCAGGCTATGGTTCCACTCCCTAACCACTCCTTCTGCTGGTATGGGGTGTTGACTGAGTTCACCTGCCAAGCTACCAGAGAATTGGACAAGTAGGCACAAACAAAAGGCCACCCATTCCACCTATTATAACGATTCAAAGGACAGAGGAATGAGTCTGGATGGTAGTCTGAGTTATCTGTTTGAAGTGGTTTCCATGTCACCATAAGAATACCTACTGTATACAATACATTCTAACTAGTACTGATAAGGAACAACCAGACAGTGAACAGGAAAATGGTCACTGTTATTATGAAATAAATAACATACTGGTTACTATGACAGACAGACATTTAGCCAGTGCTGTTGAAATATTTTCCAATGCAATCCATTTGGAGAGCTGTGAATACATGCCTCATTTTGCAGCAACAGCATAGGTACATTAGTTACTCAGTTACTCAACAGATGATCGTAATGTTGGGGCTAACACAGTGGGTTGATTTTGGGAGACAGGATTGAGGTAATTAACATGACTCAACTGGGTGTTTTCTCAAGTCGGTTCAACTGTCTATTTCATGAAAGAACAATACAGAACAATATATGAGGAATCTGAGCATAACAATAGACATACTACCACAAAAATCCAGTCATTCAAGTTGGGTGATACAAAATGCTTTCAATCCCATTCTGATCGCAATTTTGCTTGACAACCAGATTTTTAAGAGTGATATCTCTGCCTTCGATAATCATCAATTTATCCTATCCTAAAATAATAACACAACATGTTTTTTTTATTGCAGCTCTACCTACTAGACAAAATGTATATTAACAGCTATATTTCTGTTCTACTTGTCCACATACAAACTAAAGATACAATCAGCGAAAAATTAATTAAGAAAATAAGTTCCTGAAACTCAGCATCATGTGTAAACATATTTTATTTGCATTTAGTATCATTATGCCATTTTCTGAGATAGCAAATCTTCCATACAGTAGGTGTAAGAGATTAGAGTAGTTCCAGAGATATGTGTTTGTGGTGTGTGTGTGTGTGTGTGTGTTTGTGTGTGTGTGTGTTTCCTCCACAGAGCCAGGCCATCAGAAGGCCTCTTTTCTTCTGAAGGGGTGGACAGCTCTGGTGTGTGATGTGGGTCTGGAGAGGATTTCCTGCATCTTACTATTATACTGCTCCTTGTAAACAAGACCCTGCTGGTGCTCCTGCTCTGTCTGAACCCTCTCCTTATCACAAAGCTGCTGTTGGTGCATCATCTGGGCCAGCAGGTCCCCCTGGTACTCCTGACAGGCCTGTCTTAGACTGCAAGGAGAAAGCAGAGATATCTATGATTTTGAAGATTAAATGTTTTGCTCTGTGTGTGTGTGTGTGTGTGTGTGTGTGTGTGTGTGTATGATGAATGTCATAATACATGAGTGTACTTTGCGTACCGATTTTTCTCCTCCTCATCCAGCAGTTTGTTCTCCTGTATGGTTTTATTCAGCTCATTTCTTTCTTTGGCCAGCTGAGCTTGTTTCTGCATGTTGACATCCACTACGGATTCAATAAACAAACACACACAATAAATTGGTTATATAAACATTTCATTGTATACAGGAAACATAAGTGATAGATCTGCATACAGCCCCCTTTCCCCCCTTACATTTCTCCTGGATCTGCAAACGGCGTGTGTCCATCACGTCCTTCATCAGCCTATCCCTGGCCTCCCTCTCCCGACGACATTGCTCCGCCCTGCGAGCCCAGGTCTGCTTAAGCTCCGCCTCGATCAGCTGTTCCGTCTCAGCCTCCTGTCTCTTCTTTTCCTCAAGCTCATTGGCCAGGTACTGCTGGTACCGACTCTGCTCCTCTCGCAGCTCAAGCTGTGAAACAAACACACACACAGACACAGTTGTCCTCCTTTGTCTCAATCAATTTCTCAAGATTTTCTCTCTGACTCTCTGGTGCTGCTCTGTGAGAGAGGTTTGAGGTGCACGTGGAGGTAATAAGTGTGACAAACTACTCACACAATTATGCTTGACTGCCAAAATGTTATTCTGTATTTGTGGATTGAGTTTCAGGTACAGATTTTCTCAACAAGTTGTGACAATTGCTAAATGAGAGACAATGAGTTGTGAAAACGAGTGTCATTTCAGATGCTACAATAGTACACTTTCACAATCCCACCTTCCTTAGAATGGCTCCCTGTTTCTCATCCTTCTCCTCTGTCAACAGCTGTTCCAGGATACTCATGTCCAGGGCCAAGTCATCCTGCTGCTCCCTGGCCAGGCGCTTCATCTTCAGCCGCAGAGAGTGGTCCAGCTGCCTACGCCGGCTCTCCTGACCCTGGAGCTTCTGCCGACGATTTCGCTGCTCCTCCAGATGCAGCATCTCTCTCTGCACCCGCTTACACAGAGCGAGACAGAGGGATCAGTTAGAGATCATGAGGCAGAAACAAATAGATAGTGGTAATCCATACACTTCATATGTACACATTACAAATACAAAAGGGTTAGGGTTAATGTGGTGCAAAACTGCTGATCACCAGTAACTGGGCCTCCTCCTCTTTGAGCTGCTTGGCTTGCTGTCTCTGCTGCTCTGCCGCCTCCATCTGAACACGCAGGTAGGCCAGCTGCTGGAGGTTATTCTGGCGCTGCCTCTGTGATTCCTGGCCCTCCCGCTCCTCCTTGGCTTGCCTGTCACTCTCCCACAGCTGAGCAAAGAGCTGCTCCTCCTCCTCCTCCTGCCGCCGCACCTCCTGCCGTGTGCGTAGCTGTGCAGCCCGCTCTGCACAAACCTCGTCCTGTCTGTGCCTCGTCTGTGCAGAACGCAGCTCCTCACTCTGCTCTCTGAAACAATTCCATTATTATAGATCACCAACTTGTATAGAGCTTCTCACTAAAATACTCCCTCTCTTAAAAGCAGGACTGGACTAGGGAAATGTTGGCGAAGAGCAATACCCTTGGATAGTGTGAATAGTGAGAAGTGTGTTACTCTACCTGAACAGCTGCTCTAGCTTGTCTGCAACAACTTGCTGCCTGTCACTCTCCCTTCTCTCCCGTAGTGACTTGGCTCTCTCTCGCATCTTGGCTTGTCTCTCCAGCACTGTCTCCTTCTTGGTCTCCAGCTCCCTCAGGAGTTCCTTCTCCTCTGCTTCCAGCAAATCACGCAGCCTTAGGGGATAGGATGATAGACAGGGCAGAGGCATGTTGCAATACCTAATTTGATTGGATTACCATGACTCAACAAATAGATTCAAGTCACAGACCTTTCCCTCTTCTCATCAATGCTCATCTGGTACTGCTCCACGGCATCATGGACCCGCCTCCGGATGGTCCCTAATACAATGCGGCGGTCAGAGTTCTTTTCCCAGCGCGTCTTCAGGTCACAGGTGTCCTGATACTTGGTGAACTCCAACACCTTATCCCGGGCTGCCTCCTGTTTTCTTCTCTCCAGGATAAGGTAGTCTGGAGGTCTTGACGAAGGGAACCTCGCCCTCTGGGATATGTTCGTGAATGTTTAGCAATCATGGGTTAGGGATGTGATCAGGACAACATAAATAGAAGGAAAAATAAGATATTGATGTTGGGGATAGGTACATTTAACAAGGAAAAACATCCATAAATAAATATGTTTAGTCTGCCTAATTGAACAACAGTAAGGGTAAGTTTAGCCTGTTTTTTTGTAGAGCAAAAAGCCTGGCTACTGTTCTTTTGGTGTCTTTCAGAGCTGACATGACTTACCACAGCAACTGAATGCGGCGTTGGTCCGGTGAACTCGCGACATTGTGGCTTGGTTCTCTGACTGGTTAACATTTTGGAATAATTAATATTAACTTTCCCCCTTCTTCTAATGACTTTACATTACTCTTTCAGAGTTGTTTCACACGGACCTTGCTGACTCGTCTAGACCTAACCTGTTTTGTGTTCGCTACTTAAATATTACCATAACAACCACAAACAAGCTGACGCAAGGACCACAACCGACACGAATGTAGAGAGACCCCTGCTGGAGGATGTTCACATTCCAAGTCATCAGTATCAAAAAATGTACACAAGTGACCCAGTCCAGACAGTAAACAGTGTTATTGATTTATATACGTGTTATTTAACCCTACGCAAACACGAAATGTAGCGAAATGTTTTTCACATTTTTTTTTTTTTTTACATTCTTGATCATTTGATAATAAGTTACTTTTTAATGCTTTTAAACTACATAGGATACAGTGCAGTAGACATTTCCAACTTGTGAGGGTTGTGTGAATTTAGTTAGCTAAGCAGATTGAGTGAACCATTGTACCACAAAATAATTCAAGCTAAATCAAAGCAATCATTCACTGAAAGCCTCTACAGCTCAGAGGGTGACTGACATGCAACAGTATAATATGTGCTCCGAGTGGATAAAGTTCATGAATCTGACAGCAAGAAGTGTGTGGAGCTGGTCGGACTGAAAGACTCTGCTCCTGGAGAGGTGCTTCCTTTTCTAGACTGGGGACTGTAACCCCTGAAGACTCTCTCCAAGTCTGAGGTGGCATTATGAGGTTCAGGGTAAGGGTGAGAGAGATACCTTACATGGGGCTGGTATCCCACAGACTGTTCCATTGGGTTGTATGAGGGGTTCTTGATTTCTGTGACTGTAACAAATGGAGTGGGGAAGGAGGTTGGGTGGGGAGGGAGGGAGGTATAAGGTGCTGGAGGGAGGGAGGTATAAGGTGCTGGAGGGCTCATGTTCTGGGGCTGGTTGATGTATCTGTGAGACAGAATGTCTGAGTCTGTGTTGAGGAGGGTGCCTTCCTTCTGGCCTCCATCATTCTCTACATCTTCATCAGACGCTTCTGAGTCACCCCCAACAATATAAATGTTACTGTGAGGACAGAAATCCTCATGGACGGGCATTTGATGGGCATTTTCAACCTAGAAAACAGGTCAAGAGAAATCCAGTCAAATCAGTATCCATAAAACCATATGGATACATGAACAATATTGCTCTCTTTATGGATTATGTATAGCAACTCTGCCTAGGCAGCAGCTAATAGGGATCTGAATAAAATCTGAAAAAATACAAAAGAAAGAATGAACAATAGTATTGCTAAAAGGCCGGTAACAACTTTGAGAAGCATTGGTTGGAGAAGAGTAAAAACACTGAGACTCCTGTATCAAGTAGCTTTATAACACAGCAGGAGAGAGTGTTAGTGTGGACCCACCACTGGTGTTAACCAATCATCCCTCCATCTTGGCTCTGGGATATCAGGATAGCACTTCTCTTTCACACTATAGGAAGGAAGAATAGAAGAAAATGAAACTTGTAGGTGCCAATTGTACACTGTCTATCCAGAGTGTTGAATACCTTTGTAAAGGCTGTAGATCAAGGCAGAGGACTCAATCGCACAACTCAGGACAAAAGCTTAATCCAAAAGAATAATAACTCCAGAAAAGAGTTCGGTACACAGGTAGACAATTCATAGGGAGGCAGATATCCAAAAAGGGGGTAGGCAGGGGCAAGGCAGGGTATGGTACACGGATAGTCAGTCAAATAGGAGGAGGATAATCCAATAGGGAAAAGGCAAAAGACAAACTCGGAAAAACGAGAGGTAAGGTGAGAGACACAAAAATATATAGGGAACAATAAATGAATAACATGAAACATTTTTATTTTTGTGTTCCTCACCTTGTCTCTCGTTTCAGACACTTCACCACCTGCCCTTGTGTGTTTCCTGTGTGATTGTCTACCCCGCCCTGATTGGCTTCACCTGTTCCTCATCATCCTTCCCTGTGTATTTAATCTGTGTGTTCCCCTGACTCTGTGCCAGTTTGTCTTTGTACCTTTGTGTCATACGTCCCAATAATGTCCCAGTTATTTTTCTAGTGTTAAGTATTCCTGGCTTTTGATCTATGATTGGTTTTCTTGCTTTGGCTCTTTGCCTACCCCTTATCTGCCTTTTTGAACTGCCTACCTGTGTACCGAACCCTGCTTTGCCGACCCCCTTCCTGGATTATCTGCCTACCCATTGACTGCTTGCCTGTGTACCAAACCTTTTTGAAAGTAAGGATTATTCTATTGGATTTAAGTTTTTGTCTTAGTTAGACATAATTTCACAAAGAATGTCCAAAAGAAATAACCATCATTGCAAACATTTCCCTACCGTTTCCTGTTCATGTAGCATAACACTGTGACCGCAGTGAGCAGACAGGCAGTGACACCCAGGGAAACGAGGACCACCATGATCAGCTGATCATCTGGTGAATGGAGTCAGAAGGTTAAAATGTTTTTTTCATAATCTTTTCATAATTATTCTCAGTTTCATTGTGACTAGAACAGCAATACGAATGTACTTCAACTGAATAGGGCATACTCAGTAGGTTCATCTGATAGGTGACAGAGTTCTCGCCGCCCTCCCCTACTGATGTGAGTGCTTTCACAGTGAATGTGTAGGAGCTGATATTCAGGTTTCTCACTGTCAAGGTCCTGGCTTCAGGGTTGTCTAGCATGATTACAAAAATATTTAGAAAGAAAGTGAATAGAGGGAGAGTGGTGAGGACAATGTTATATATTCAATTCATTATCAAATTTGTCGGAAGTTATTTTTGCTCTTCACCTTCTCAAGTGTGATGTCATACCTGTACGAATGTTGAAAAGACTCGTGTTGGAAGGACGGGAGTCATCAATATAGTAGATGATGTAACCACGAATGAACGCCCTCTGATTCTTTGGGGGAATACCAGTCCAGGATATCTGAACATCTGATGAACTAACCTGTGTTGCTTTCACAACGGGAATCTTTCCATTTGGAACTAAGTGCAGGGCGAAGGTAGAGAGGGATGGGTCAAACATCATAGGGAGGAGAGTGAGATGCAGGGGGACAGATACAACACATTCCAGGTTAGACAACACTATTGACAACCTATTACTCTAACCGTATACCAAGACTGCTTTGAATGTACAGACAACTTCTCTCCAAACTGTTTTATGAGGAATTCTGGCCAACACAATGAAGTCAGAGGAGTGGATCCTTACAGCATTCTCTCATGTAACCTTCCCTCCTCTCTAGTAGCTGAGGGGGCCCATGAGTACATGCATAGATGGATAGCATGTACCGCACCCCCTCTTTAAAGCTTGCTGTGAGTGAGAAATAGAGGCAAAGACAAGGACACGTGGGTTAAATATGCACATTCTTCATGGACCAAACTCTAAACACGCAAGCATTTTTGAAAATGTTTCTGTTCTCTTACTACAGTTTGTGTCATCAAAGATTTACTAGATGCAAAAAACAGCTATATGGGGGGGGGGGGGGGCGGGCAACAGATAACACGCACCAATAATGAAATACACAACATCTCTTAGAGTTAAGAGAGTTCTGACCATACCTTTGGACTTCCCCTCACCTGATTGGATTCTGGCCTGTGTTATACCAGCTGGTTGCTTCATCCAATCCACACTGCATTCACTGTATGTAGGACACCAATCCACCACATAGCCACAGGTAGCGTTGGGGCTAGCGGACCAGGAAAGGTCAAACCCACCATTGCTGCCAGTCACTTCAATGGAGCGTATCGCTCTGTCTGAAAATATACAACATCCTTTAGAAAGCCTAAGTATTCACAGTCTGTTAACTCTTGAGATATATTGGTGAATGTAGGACACCAATCCACCACATAGCCAAAGATAGCATTGGGGCTAGGGGACCAGTCACTTTCATGGAGCGTATCGCTCTGTTTGAAGTGTGGCAAGTGAGTTTAAACTGTCATTGTTGCCAATTGATAATTAATGGAGAACTCCCTCTCCTCTTCTCACCTGGGAGGAACCTGGGACCAGTGATGACTGAGGGAGAGGAGCTGTAGTTAGAGTTCCAGGCTGTAACTTTGACAACATGCTCTTCACTGGTATTTCCAAGACTAAGCGGAACACTATGGTGGGGTGGATGGATGATCTTTTCCCCTTTCTTATCTGAGGACCTTCCCCAGGTCACAATATAGTCCTTGATCTGCCCATGACTCTGGTTCACTGAGAGAGGCTGAAGAGGAACAATAAATATATAATATTACATAATACATTTGATCTTATAGATGTCTTGATTGGCACCCCAGTCCCCCTATGTGCTCCATATGAACAATATAATCTTCAATACTTACTTTCCATACTACAATGGTTTGGTCACCGTTGATCTGCATCCACACATCTAATGCTTCAGGTACTGAGGGAAAATAAACACATGACATCATAAAAAGGGGATTGTAGTGGAAGTTGTCATCTTGTGGTGACATGGACTTGGTGACAGGGACTTGAAGGACTGCTGCTCTGTGATATTGTGATGTGGAGTTGAATCTTGGGGGTCAATCTGGTACAGGGATGGAATGTTTTATAGGCTCATCATTCAGGTGTATTTGGGATGGTTACTCACTGTCCTCTTGGGTTTGGAAGGTGCTCCTTTTGCTCCAGCTACCCCATTTCCAGAAGTGCAGTGTTGATCCACACTGCACCTGCACTGTGTATGTCTGAGCAGGGGCTAGGCCATGTAAAACTACAGACCGAAGACCTATTCCAGAATAGTTCCTCTATGAACACAATGTAAATGAGTTAGAAATTACAGTCTCCCTGGGAAGAATTTGGTTGTCCAAAATCTAGAGTCTGTGAATGGGTGAACTATTGTAGGTGTTCTAACTCACCATGTCAATGTACCCACTGCTGTTCAGTTTTACTTGGCACACCATTGGTAGTGTACTGTACCGCGGCTTCTCCCAGCTCCACTGCACACTGGCATTTCTGGCATTAACATCTGATGTCATTACTTCCATGGGAGCCAGCATATGCACTGGAACAAGAATAATACAGCATTCAAACATTCAGTCTTACAGAACTCAAGACAATTGAGGCTCACAAAGATCATTTCATCATAGCGTCAACAGTGTGTGTCATCCGATAATAGAGGCAGTAAAGCAATGACCTCTGGGGCCTTACAAAACAACAGGCTGAGTTAGAGGAATGGTACAGTAGATATGAGGAGTAGATGTACTATATTACATCATACATCCGCCGTAGATTGAAAACCCATCTCTTCAGGCTACATCTTAACAGTCCCTCCTAAAGACCGCTTCACCCTCACTACCCCCCCTATACTAACCCTAACCCCAACCCTAGAGACCTCTTCATCCCCGCTACCCCCCCTGTATAAGTTCTCTCCTGCTAATAAAATAAATTAAAAAATTGTCTTATGATGACTGATGGATAGATGATTCACTTACTTAAACAAATGTATTGTTGTAAGTCACTTTGGATAAAGGCGTCTGCTAAATGCCATGAATGTAAATGAATGAATGAATGAATGTATGTTTCACTGTATGGGGAGTTGCTGTCACAGGTCTGTACCTCTTTTATTGAGGTCTGCTGTGTCTTGGAGCTCCAGTCTGCCAAGTGGATTTTTAGCAACCAACGTCCAAATCCTTTCCCCCTGATCCACCTGTACTGGTTGGGAGCAATGTCGAGTTGTTTCTTTTGGGCACGCTCTGAAAAGTGACGGGTATGGATAGAGAATGTTACCTCCTGTGATTAGGAAATTGACCTGGTAAACGTCTTGTACCTGCTGAAAACCCTTATTGTCTGACTATGCTAATAAGCAAGTCTGGTAAGCAAACCCGTTGGACCTCACATGCGTTCTGCGTGCTTTGGGTGACAAAAATGATCATAGATGTGGCTAATGTGCAGATGGTTCCACACTACAGTATACCTTCCATTGAGGTGATAAAAAGTCTGTCTCTCTGCTGACAGGTTTGTGGCTCTCCCTATGTCCCAGTGACACTCCACTGACTCCAGGTCCCGGGTCTCACACTCAAGCTTCCTGTCATCAGGGGGGTCTGGGAGGGGACACGGTTAGAACACCACCCAACTCAGTAATCACAAAAATACACATCAATGGACTATGACATTGTCTTTGATGATTACACGAAAATCATCCTGTGTACTGCATACTTTCACAAGCTACCGGTACATTTTCAGTGTTTACATATATAGCATACTTGTGATATTATATCTATAATACTGTATATTCATGACTAAAATAAAACCCAAGACATTTAGTTGTCAGGCAAAGGTTGGCAAGGAAGAGGATTACAAGAAGTTGTACTCACAGCCAGCGAAAACACAGGTACCAAATGCTATTGAGTTACAGATGACATTAGTGCAAGTCGGAGGAGAAGGGGACTTCAGGTACACATTCAAGGCATAGGTATGGTTACTGATGTGATCCAGGGACGTTTTGTCATATTTGGTTTTGTCATATTTCATGTATTTAAGGCTCTGCTCTGGCCCCAGAATGCAGCAGAAGGTGAAGTTGCTGCCGACCTTGACCACTCTGCTCCTTGGGACAACCTTTGGATACTTTGATGGCACAAAGCCTGCAGAGAAGGAGAGGGTTAAAGAGGTGAGGGACAAACATCTGTCTAAGAAATCCATTTCCTTCTTGGAGTTTGAACGTGTTAAACAAGATTTCTCAACGGACTGAGAATGACTGAATAATTAAGAAGACATGTAGTAACGAGTTGATTAATTAGGTGATAGATTAAGGGTGTATCTGTATGTTCTTTGTTGTGTGTCACTGTGTGTGTTTGGGTGTGCCTGTAACAATCCCAGCCTTGATTAGTGCATGACATTCATTATTGGGACTATTCTTAACCTGCTAGCTGACACAATATCTGTTTAGTATGTGTGAAAGCATGTGAACTGAAATATACAAATGTAAAAACACTAACCTGTGATGGTCTGGAGGTGGCTCCATTCACTGGTGTGGTTCTGGTACTGTGAGCGAAGCCTGACTGAGTGGGAGGTGCACTCTAAGGGTAAAGGGGAGGTCCAATTCCAATGATGTTTAGTTCCAGTCTGCTCTGGTCTCACATCCACAGTATCCTGTATGCACCCAGAAATAGGCACTTTATATTTGTTTACAACTTTGCAATGCAAACTGTTCAGTTGTGATAAGAGGGTATTTGTGGTAAATGTTACCTCTAACACTTACATGATGTACTTCCTTCATGTTGTCTGTTAAGAGAACCTCCACATAATAGATCAGTTTGTCCTGTAGTCTGTAGGATGATGGGTCATCCTCCCATGTTATGGATATCTGGTCTAAAAGGTCCTTATCCACCGTCACATTCTGTGGTCCAAACAGCAGCACTCCTGGGGCTACATGAATATGTCTGTTTTACAGTATGCATGACTGCTCCATCATCAACCCATTGATAAATTATAATTAGGATAAACCCCTTGATGAATGATAATTTTATAGACTCCTGAGACTCACCATCTAGGCAATTCTTTTCTTGGATGCTCATGAGGAACAGTGAAGCGCACAACAGCCAACTGACCATTATGTCACTCCCATAAGATAAGATGTCTGTTTATGGGAAAAATTGTTTACGACATAAATGTCTCCTGTGACTGATCAAGAACAGCATCTTTGCTCTATTCCACTTTGAACTGTGAAAATAGTGCATATGTAATTTCTCAATCGATATATTTTATCTATCTGATTTCATATTTTGATACAGCCTACCTACTTTAGAAGTCAATCAATCAAACAATCGTGAAAAGTCAAGGGATAACCAGCAAGAACAGTTTTAAGATAACATTAATTTCATTCGTTCATTATCTATACAGGATTAAACATATTTCAAAATGCCAAATGCCCAGTTTTATAAACAATACATTGGCAGTTTTAATTAAATATGCAGATCCACAATTACATAATTCGTGTTCATGTAAGAAATTATACATTATTCACAGTGTTGGGGATACTAGTACATGTAGTCATTTTAACTGCATTTTGCAGTAGCTTGGTGGTAAATTATTTATTTTGCCATGTAGCGCTGTATAAAGCTACTGTCACTACATTTTCCAAAAGAAAACTTAGGAATTTAAATCAGCATCTCTACATGTATGGCAGCCATTCCATTCCAGTGTCTGTTGAATTCCAATACAGGCACACCTCATTTTACTTAATGAGGTACTGATTAGGTGATCACCTGAACCAAATCTTATTTAATGAGGAAAAGTATAAAAACCACTGCTGTGGTCATCTTTATCCTCTTGCAATAGGACCACCTGGATGGCAAAAACAGTGCAAGTAGTACCTCAAAAGTAATTGGAATAAAAATATAACTATTGACCATTGTTGTGGAAAATACATTGATAGAACTGTTTTCAGGTTATACACTTTCATATGACCGATACATCTTGTGTAAATACTGTGATTACATTTTCTCTTGCCACAACTCTAAAGTTCTATAGCCATTGTTCTGAGAAGTACTGTATAATTTACCATATGAACAGCGGTGGTTTCGGAGGGAGTGGTGAGGGAGAGCAGCAATGGGGGGACAGACATATCTTGCCGATAGGTGTGAAATGTTGAACGCCGATTGATCAGTAAGAAAGCGCCGATTGATCAGTAAGAAAGTCTCCCCATTGTTCATTCTCTCCCGCCCTCCCTCACATAAGCACGAGCCCATCAGCCGATAGCCTTGGCGGCGCCTACCATTATGTTTAAACTGTATAAAAGACAACCATGATAATCGCCTCGTCAGACTTGTGCTGAACAGACCCCCGGATCTATGCTGGGCTGCTGTTACGCTTTTGTCTCTTGTTTGCAAGGAATAAATACCGGACTCGGATATTGTGGCTACTCAGGACTTGTTTCTTGATTCGTAACTCCGAAGAGCTGAAGTACAGAGTGGTAAATCCTAGACTTCCACCACACCATGCCAAAAGAGTTGAAAAGAAAAGTTTTGAGTGAGGAAAAGAAGGGTTAAATTCTGGCTTTACTGGCAGAGGGAAATAGTGAGTGTCAGGTTGCTTCCATTCTTAAAATTTCAAAGACGGCGGTTCATAAGAACAAGGTCAAGCAGCAGACATTAGGGACAACAAAGCTACAGACAGGCAGAGGGTGAAAACTAAGGTCATCTTCTCTGATGTTTTCAGCTTTGCCCAACACCTGGTCATCTAATGGTTAGACTGAGACATGGAGAGACCTACAAGCCACAGTGTCTCGCACCTACTGTGAAATTTGGTGGAGGATTGGTGATGTGATGGGGGTGCTTCAGCAAGGCTGGAATCGGGCAGATTTGTCTTTGTGAAGGACACATGAATCAAGCCATGTACAAAGTTGTCCTGGAAAAAAACTTTTGGCCTTCTGCCAGGTCAATCAAAGTGTGGATGGAGGACCACCAGATCAAGACCCTGTCATGGCCAGCCCAATCTCTGGACCTGAACCCCATTGAAAACCTCTGGAATGTGATCAAGAGGAAGATGGATGGTTACAAGCCATCAAACAAAGCGAGCTGCTTGAATTTTTGCGCCAGGAGTGGCATAAAGTCACCCAACAGCAATGTGAAAGATTGGTGGAGAGCATGGCAAGACACATGAAAGCTGTGATTGTAAATCAGGGATATTCCACCAAATATTGATTTCTGAACTCTTCCTAAGTTAAAACATTAGTTTTGTGTTGTTTAAAAATGAATATGAACTTGTTTTCCTTGCATTAATCGAGATCTGAAAACAACGCATCTTTTTTGTTATTTTGACCAGTTGTCATTTTCTGCAAATAAATGCTCTAAATGACTATGTTTGTTTGGAATTTGGGAGAAATGTTTATAGAATAAAACAAAAATGTTCATTTCACTCAAACATATACCTATAAATAGTAAAACCAGAGAAACCGATAATTTTGCAGTGGTCTCTTAATTTTTTCCAGAGCTGTATTTCTTCCTTTAGGCCAACTGTCTTCGGTCTCCCCACCTTTCTCGCTCTCAGTGATTTCAGAGTGTTTCAGTCGCACGCTTTCAGTCACATAGACTGGTCATCTTTCACGTTTGGATGTAGTGAACTACTTTCTCATAGAAGCTTTAGTTTGACAAACTATATTTCTCTCAAG
Source organism: Argentina silus (assembly GCF_951799395.1). NCBI lineage: Eukaryota > Metazoa > Chordata > Actinopteri > Argentiniformes > Argentinidae > Argentina > Argentina silus. The sequence continues at coordinate 16,904,674 of NC_139659.1, read as the reverse complement.
TGTAGTTCAACCTTGTAAAGTAATTGGTAATTTAGTTAAATACATTTTCAGAGTAGCTTCCCCAACACTGATTATTCATTTTTATCATTTAAAAGGGGCTCAATACACTCCTAATCCATTCAAAGTGAAAGGTCAATCTGAGACAGCAAAAACATTTAATGGGCACTTTTTTATCGCTGTAGATGAGACATTTAAAAAGTTCAGATCAATCTGCCCAATCTGTGATAACGACCTATTGTACACTGGCAGAGATGCACATATAAAAAGCACTTACATTACGCTACGTCTTGTAATCGCAGTCCAGCTGTTTCAATACGAAATTATTCCCGATAAATGGGAGTCATGATCCACTGAGCACTGACTGAGCACGGGGCGTGAGTTTGACGTTTGAAGAGGAGGTCTTTACCGTAACAAATTTAAAAAAAGAAAAATAGAAAAAAATAGAAAAATAAACAAATACAATTGTTTGGTATCTGGATACGTCTGGAATGGGCCATATTTTTTCGGAATATATTTTTTATTTATCCATATCTTTTATTTGTTATACTCGGCCGCATCGAGTGCTTCCACGTTTTGATTGTAATAGATTTTGTGAAATAATCATTGGTATAAGCCTACTACCAGTGTATGGTAGCCAATCATTTCGATCAAAATTACATTTTCATAATGTTACCATTATCATAGGCTACCAACAGCAGGCATCTATCAGTGTGATGCTATTCACTAGTGGTTAGTAAAATGAAACCTCAGGCCCTACAGGAAATGAAAATTACATTTATAGAAATCCTAAGTCATACAGTAGGAGCCAGATTGCATCCATGGTTTGATTCCTCACGGATTTGGCAATGTTTTTACATGTCTGCTAAATGCCATAGATGTAATTTTTTTACATTCTGATTGTACATTCTTGTTGTTGCTGTCAACAGATAGAACAGTGTATTCTATATGCGTGTACTTTATGGTTCCTGTAACTTCATGGCTGTGGTTGTGGAACACCATCACCTGCTGTATGATTGAAAACATCTATATATGAAAACAATGACACAGAGAGACACACAAGGCAACAGGTGAGTAGTTGATGTATGTTTTATTATCAATGCATCCCTTTAATAAGATTGTTTCTTATGGCCCATAATGCCACAACATCCAGGATATTGTACAAGGGAAACCACAAATTGGGCAAGAACAACAACACAGACTTATATACAGCTTCTTGAAAATGTTCTCTTGAGGAAAAATATAAATAACACTTCTCTTATCTTTGTCTCTGTTCCAAGTCTTTCATGGTACAGATACATAACAAAGATTCGGTCTTACCATCCTATACAGTGCTTTAGAGAAGCATAGTATCATAAGTCCACTTACAACACTTTATGAATAAAGGTGCTCATGTTTTCAAATTACTCAAAATGTACACAAATGTTAAATATTTAAGTTATTACTTCTTCTGCTGCTCCAAACAATTGTTAGAGAACATGTACCACTATGAATGTCAGTTTGGCTTTTTGGTCCCCAACAGGAAGTCCAATGATGTTCCCAAATAATTTATTTTATTCAATATCTACTTAAAAGGTCAGTCATGTTAAAGTAGATTTTTGCTCTTTTTGCAGTTAATTGAGAAAATGAACAGAGGCTCAGCCCTTGCTTAATGCTTAAGCAACAGAAAGACAGGGGGATTCTGCAAAAGGCCTACTAATCAGTCCACCTTATTAGATTTCATTACAATAGTGACACAACATGCACATTTATAGACTGTATCTTTAGAATTCTGTGCTTGCAGACAGTTTTTTTTTTTTTAAAGTGACATCAGAAAACGTGACCTTTTCCACATTATCCATTTATACAGAGGAATATTGTCGATAATTAGATCAGATAAAGCTCAGGACAATTTCTTATAGTATGTCAGAAAATACAAATAATAAGGCAAAGTAATTCCAGCTGCCTAAACACAATTAACAAAAGTGGAGAAAGTACAAATGAAACCCTATCATTCTTCAAACCAATAATTAACATATACATGTAAATGTAGGTTCACAATTATCAGGCATATTGCATAGCAAAAAAAACAGCAGTAAAAAACCCTATTAAAATGTTTTAAGACAGTTGGACTGTCATTTCAACAACATGTGGCTATTTGATTAACTTAGGAGTGGCTGTTGCTTCGTGATTATTGACTCTTCTTCATGACAAACAATCCCTCTGGAAATAAAGAAGGAATTTAACTATACATGTTTGAGTGCTGTACTTCATAATCAGAAGAACAGTTCAATATTACACTTCAAGCTTTACATTTCTTCTTTGCATGACTGTGTACTTGGTGTCTCTCTCAAGGGTCAACATGTGTCAGTTCATTAGGGACAAAAGGTAGATAAGCTATTCAAGCAGGAAACAAACTAAAATAAACGTTCTTATTGGTTCAGAAAGTTCAGAATGTACCATCACCGCCTCAACATGTTGGCTCCTGTCTCCCATTTCTGACTGTCTGAGTGTATACTAAAGGCAGTAATAAGTACCAGAGGATCCATGTATGAGGAATGGCAACTGTCGTGTGCCCATTACTGAAGCAGCACCCTCCTTGGCTGTCAAATAGTGACTGTTTTCCAGTCAGAAGAGGAGAAATGTACGAACATGAATACAACAAACAGTACCTGACATTACACACAGTATTCTTTGACCTATTACAGGCATCACATTTCTCTTGAACAAACCCATTGCTTTCTCTCAAGGATTTAAATGGCAAAGTAATATAAAAAAAACTAATGCAGCCTTAAAAATGGTTCAGTAACTGAAAGTTAATAACCCCTGTGCTGAAACCCCACAGACAAAACATTTGGTAGTTTTCATACCTAGTAGTTGTTCAGTTCTTGGCATAAATGGTTAATAACAGACAAATAAACCAAAACATAACAAAAATAAAATCCAGCAAGGGGCAAGAAGGAACATCTTCTCTTTCGCACAGGTCAACGACAGAGACCAAACGGCATCAATGAATGATGATTGTCTGGCTTACCTGTATCTGTGGTCATAAAACAGAGAGATACCAAAACTCCTATATGCATTCCTCTCTTTTACTATTCTTTGTTCAGGTGCAAGGATAAGACAGATGGATATTCACAATGTCATGGTCCTCTCTCCAGATGCAGAGAGGTTTACTGTAGTGTTGAGGAATTGCTATGGAAAGCAGGGGAACCCTCCTCGTTAGTGTTGAGTCAAAGTCAATGGATCCACTTGGGGGAAAGCTGAGCTAAAAATACATGCTTTGTTACTTCATATCAGTGGTACTGTAGGATGCAGTTATATACTAAGAAAAACTGAGGAAGCCCTCAAGAATGGACCTTGAAGTAAAAATGGGAACGAACCGCATTGAACATTTGAAGTGCTTCTTTTCCCCCCATTTGGAATTGATTGTAGTCCAAATTCAGATGATAATGCTTTTTTTTCTGTTATAAAAAGGTTACAACTGGCTCTACTTGTTTGATCAAATAAAATACAAATATTTGTTCATCCCGTTTCCACCATTTCTCATATCTCAAACTCATCAAGTCATTAGGAAGAACCTCTTTCTTCCCCTCCTCCGCCATCTTTTTCCCTCCATCTCTGTCGAAATCCCATGTTTGCGACCAGTCGCTGTCATTGGAGGACATACACAGTTCAGTCAGGCTGGAGAAGCTGGGGAGGATGTGGGGCAGTTGGAGGTGACTCAGTTTGGATATGACTCAGGATTCAGGGAGAGAGTTGAATTAAGGGTCAGGGTAGGGGGTTGACTCAAGATTGCGTGAGGGTGACACAGGGTCTGTCAGGCTGGGAAAAGGGAGACGGGGACCCTCATGGGTCAGAGGGATGGTCGGGTGAGGCGTTCTTTGGTGGTACGTCTAGGATGCTTTCTGCTTCCTCGTACATCTACAATAGGAGAGAGAAAGAAATCATTTGGTCCATTGCAAATAAATGCTTGAGTCATAGTGTTCAACTTTCAGAGAAACTCATTACTTTCAGAAAGAGAGAAGTTAAATTAACACCCAATAAGAATTACATGCTTTCCTGTGTTGCCAGGAATGTGTGTGTTTAGTGTGTGTGTGTTTACCGGTATGAATGGCACGTCCTGGAAGAGCTCCTGGATAAAGCGACGTGAAGGAAGGCGGAACATGCAGTGAGCCAGCAGATAGGACACCTCAGAGTAAAGACAGATGTCATCAAATGCATAGGGGAACTTCTCCTTTATCCTGCAAAGACAACACACACACAAGCAAATTAACCTCCTGAGAGAATGACGGATACAAAACACACAAAAAATGGGTATGATATGTATACACTTCTGGGAAGAGCTGATGTGAGTGTAGCAGCTCTGTGCCAAGACATAGCAAACCACAAAAACAACTCAGACACACCCGCTGTAACTGCTTTTGCTAATGCAGTTAAAGGTCTAAAAGATGTTTTGTGTGTGAGTGTGTTTGTGTGAGTGTGTGTGTGCATGCATGTCTGTGTGTCTTACGTTAACAGACTGGTCTCATGGCCCTTTGTCCCCACAGAGGAGCTGAGGTTGACTACCAGACGGAGGACCTCCTTCCTCAGGAGAACCCTGCCAGCCGGAGCATCCTCTGGGATGGACTTCACTCCTGAGAGGGCATGGAAAACACTCATGAGCAGAGGGTTACCCCACAACTACTCCGCAAAACAAAAGCTTGATAGAAAAGCTTTCCACATGTGAAAATAAAAACATGATTTAAAAACCTTACCCAAAACTAGTTCAGTGCTGCGTGTGCTTCCTATGGAGCCTTGGGACACGGCATCGCTGCATCCTGACACCCCTGACAGTTTGGTTTGGGCCATGGTCTCTATATGGTTCTGTACAGGAGGACTGCACCACTCTGAGAAAGGGGGGTCCTCAGTCAAGTCTGAGGGAGAAATGTGAGAGGGTTGGTTGAACCAGACCAGGATAACTATTTGTATATGATTTTCATTACAAATGCTTTCTTGATAAATGTAGCTTTGACCAAAAACAATGTTGTTACTGTGCTTGCCCTGCCTACTGATAATTGATTGGATGAAAAAAAAAAAAAAAAAACAGCAAAAAATTGAGGAAATAGCATCACACTGAATATAGAGCGCATCTAGTTCTGTTGTGTTTCTGAGGCTCTTGCTGACCTGGGTTGCTGTTGTGAGAGTTGAAGCCTAGCACTGAGAGGCCAGTGCAGTAGAGACAGTTGTCATCGCTGTGTTCCTGTAGGCCAGTCTCCTCTGAGCCCAGTAGCTTCTGCTGCTCAGCCCGGCTCACCCCCATCAGCTCTGTGATGCTGAGCTGGGAGCGCAGGACACCGTGCCGAGAGCCGTCACCGGGGCCTGAGAATGACAGGGTAGAAGAGAGAGGGAACACATACATACATTAAGAAGATGCAGAGCCAAGATTAACCTGTGCTAAGTTCAGTGCTATACTGCACATCTATCTAGTGCTATTTCTTACTATCGACCGAGTCTCCAGAGAAGAATTTGGCAGATCTTTCCTCAGAGGGAGGGCTGGTCCTCTTCTGGAAATACGGCGTTTCTTTTATCTAGGAACAAAACCCAGCATCACAGTGATCAGGAGACATGGCCCTTAGAGTGCTATGAAAACAATGAGACGGATACCGTAATACAACAAGTGTACCTGGAACATGTTGTTGATGTCGACCGGCAGTGCCAGGCCAATGTAGTCGTCTGAACTGCCGTAGGTGGCGCTGGACACCATTGAGCGCACAGACGAGGAGCGTTGTAGAGAGGTCTGGCTGATAGGGCTCAAGAGATCCTCCTTATCCAGGGAGGCAAAACTCAGAGCCTTCAGGAACCTGGCAGACAGGACATATAGAAATGTAGGATGGAGGGAGGAGAGGGAGAGAGAGAGAGAGAGAGAGAGAGAGAGGGAGAGAACGTGGTGAGTTTTAACTTTATAAACAAAGTCATCAGTCACCCACTTGAATCAGCCCCAAGCAGTCTTGGCGGCATCGCAAGTAAATACCTCTGCACAGTGAATATCCAAAGCAATCATAAAAGAAGAGTTTCTACAAGTCTCAGCTGGTTTGAATGCAGAAGGGAGGAGGAGGTGCCGTATCCATTACACGGCACATAAACCTGACAATAACCGAAGGACAGGCAAAATAACACCGTCCGAGGGGCTAGTCATCTCCTACTGTAACTTAGGAGGTGTAATATGGGGGGTATGGTGGGTTCACGTCACTTCTACTCAATGATTACAGCAGGGGTCAGACCAGGTGTCAGAGGGGGCACAGTGGGGATGATGCCGAAGGAGAGGAACGGGAGGTTGCAAGCACCTCTACAATACAAAACCAGGACTTTCCAAATAACCGGGAGAGGGAGAAGGAGAGGGAGAGGGGCGGGGGAGCCTGTTAAGATGTCCACGCACCGTGGGAGCAGGGCTCTGACTGGCCTGCGGCGGGGCCCGGCTGGGCCATGGCCCAAACAGCCAAACCTCTTTACTGAACACCTGAGGAGGAGGACCATCAGAAACAGCACATACACAGCGCATTACTGCCCATAGGGGAGAGGTGGGGGTGCTGGGGTCTACAGGGATATGGTCTGCTCAGTGGGGTTGCTCGTCTATTTTGGAACTGGGGAAAGAAGCAATGTATCGCCTCAAAGGGAGGAGTGTGTGTGTGGGGGGGGGGGTCACTCTCTCTACCCTGAGTGCAGAGTAAGTTACAGTACCTCCCACTTCATTTCATGATCCAGGGAGAGCACATCTTATCCCAAAGGGTACACAAACACACACAAACAAATTGTATGAAAAACAGACTGGTAAAAAATGCATTGTACACAGTACACAAAAACAACACATTACAATTGCTCACAATAACACATACATACTGTATCAGCCTAATGAATCAAGAATTTAGAGGAAGGAGTTAAGAAGAGCAGCAGTTTGATGCATAACGTGATAGAGTACTCAAATAAATGGATTGCATCTCCATTAGCCTACTACTGAAGAAGGGAGGATCATATCTGAAGGGTGACCTCATGCAAAGTCTATTGGTCTCCTGTGACTCAACTTGTGGTAAATTCCTTTTAACACCAGACATGTCAACATGTTTCACAAGTTTCAAAAACACAGACTCATTGCATGATATCGTAAGCCCAAAAAGGGAAGCAACATGAGCACATACAAGAGAGGAAGACAGTGGGGCAACAGAGACAATTAAAATGATTCCTGGAACTGTTGATATTCGTCATCATGGGTTATACTGCAAAAGCAGATGGGAGTGGAAATTGAAAAGGAATGCGTGAGTGCATGTGGGTGGGGAGAAGGGAGTGGAGGGGTGTGTGTGTGTGTGTGTATATATGACCAGGGTAAGGCCAGTGGTTTCTGTGAGTGGAAAAGTGTTTGTTGGGGCATTCTGGTGTGAGTGTTACCTCCGTGGAGTGAGTCTGGAGTCCAGGCTGCCTGTCTTCATGGTGATGGTGTCTGTGAAGAGCACGTCTTTGGCTGGAGAGGCCAGAGCCTCGCTGTGGGACAAGGAGGGGTGGATGCGCTGCTGCTGCAGCCGCTTGAGTGTGGCGTAGCCCAGAGCGTCGCGCTGACTTCCGTAAGCTTCGCGGGAACTGCCGTACTTCAGCGTGGCATAGCCCAGCGCATCCCGGGAGTTGGAGTACATGAGGCCGTAGTCGGTCAGGCTGCTCAGGGTGGTCACCGAGGGAGACTTGAGGGACTGGGCGCGGCGAGGGAGGGTGTGGGAGGAGCCGGGGGGGACCAGAGAGGCAGAGCTGGACTTGGAGAGGGAGAGGTGGGTGGTGTGGGCCTGGGGAGTGAGGGAGTGCAGGGTCTGGATGGTCTGGGCGCTGATCACAGTGTTGAGACTGACACAGTCAGTGTCTATCGTGGAGGGCAGGGTCTCCCTGGAAGGGCTAGAGCTCATGGAGCTGATGCCACTGGTGGTGGTGTCCGTGTTGAAGCTCTGACTGCGGCTCTTAAACTGGGCCCCCCCCCCTCCTGACGGCCCGTCTCCCGCCAATCGCTCGCGACTACTCTGCTCTCGCTGGCTCTCCCCCACGCCAGACCCTCCCCCTACCATGGGTCTGGGCAGCCTACCCTCTCCATCTCCATCCCCCTCTCCAATGCTAGGAGTACTCCCTCGGTTCTCTGAGGCTTTGCTGCCCACGAACGAAGTCTCCAGGCTGACAGAGGGGCTCTTAGGCAGGTGCCCGTCGTTGTAAACGGGGAAGACGTCTGCTGGACCAAAGGTGTAAGTGGAGGGCTCAGTGACGGTGCATTTACGTCCCTGTTTTCCCTCCACCCCCCCTCCGTGGCCCCTGGTGCTGCCCTTGGGGTCGTTGGTGCTGCGGAGCTTCTTCCCAGAGAGCGAGAGGGAGTGGAGAAGGCGGTTGCGGAAGCGGCTGGAGGCCAGGAGGGTGAAGGGGCTGCGGTCCTTCAGGAGCTTGGGCCTCATGTACAGTGGAGGCTCCTCTGACAGGTCACATCCTTCCAGCCTCTCATCATCCAGGATATACAGACCTGGAAAACCCCAAAACAGTTAGAATACACTCATGGGCGACTGTGGGTACAGGTTGACCGCTAATTGTCCACTCATAACTTAGTAATGGGAACGGGGACAGGAGTCTTACTGGGCTGTGTTGAGTCACTCTCACTGTTGTGTCTAGAACTGGTGGACTCTGAGGTGAGGCTGAGGGTGCTGGGAACAGAGGAGAGCAGGGTGGGGGGGTTGGGTTGTGGCTCCACATCATCAGGTACCACAGGCCACAGGGTGCGACGGCTGTGCCTCACAGCGTCCCAGCCGTGTTGCTTCAGCATATCACAGCCCTGCCTGGTCTTGGAGATCAGCCCCAGCACATATAGACACGTCCTACACACAGCAGCACAGCAGAGATATCAGAGAGAGATAATGGAAACATGTATCAGAGTGGAGTGAGCTCAGGTGAGAGATCAAGTTCAGACTCTTACCCTCTGATGGACAGGACCTCACAGTGTTGGGCCAGAGCCACAATGTCAGGGATCACCCCCTCCTCTTGGAGCAGGTTCAGCCCCCAGTTTGATGACCCAATATTACCCTGGAAACATATATAGATTACAACCATAAATGTTCACTTCATACTATATTGAAAACTATTAAGATCAATGACAACATTATGGAATGCATATTGAGTCATATTCATAACAGAATCTCTTATAGGGACAGTGTTCGCTTGACTAGTTCTACCCCACCAGATGTGGAGGTAATACACACGTCCGAAACTGTACTTACCAGTGCCCAAAGTGCTGCCTTCAGTTGTTTGATGCCCTCCCATTTGTCCAGCATTGGAGAGCGAACAGTGTAGCTCAGGTCAGGAACCACATTCTGAGGGAAGTAGAGGAGAGAGAGAGGGAGAGCAAGAGAATAAAGGGAGACAGTTATATAAAGGCATATGTTTAAATGTGTTAGTAATTGCTACATGGCTGTTGTATTGGATAGGTAGCTAAAGCATGCACGTACCTGGACTTCCAGTAGATGGCAGCCTGTCTTATCATGGACAAGTTGGCCATACAGGTGCACAGGAAGATAAACATTTGGCCTCTGTAACCTGCCACGTGAACAAATAATGGGTGAGAAGAAACAGACTTTTTAATTCAGTTACTGGATGTTACTTTCGGACTTGTTTACAAAATAAAGTTATCCAACACCGTGGCTACATCTTGACTGTCCCTCCTAAAGACCTCTTCACCCCCCACTACTCTGTACAGTTCCTCTACTGTTAATAAGAGGTATTCTAGCATTGTGACTGCCAATGGCCCCTGGTCCTAGCATAGATTATTTTTATTTATTTTTTATGATGATGACTGATGTACAGATGATTCACTTACTTTCGACAAATGTACTTGTTGTTAGCAGACGCTTTGGATAAAAGCATCTGCTAAATGTCAAAAATGTTATGTAAATGAGGTCTAAACCCCATATGCATAAGCTAATGAGAAGAGCCAGGTTTCTAGGCACTGGACAGGGCTCTGACCTTTGGTTGCTGCGGCGTACATAGTTGTCTCCATCTACAGGCTTGCGGTATGTGGTGAGGGCCTCGTTCAGCTGCTCCTCAATCATGTCCACATACTTAAGGTTGTACTCCTGTATGGAGATATGGTGTAATAGAAATACTCACAGACTGTTATGTCAACGTCTGAGTGTGTTGGGCAACAAAGAACAGCACAGCCCGATTTGTTCTAGTTAAACGTACCTTCTGCCATTTCTCTAGCTGCTTGGTGACATAGCCCCTCTCATTGAGGTAGGAGAAGCCCTTTGGAATGGACAGGAACCTGGAGACAGGAACACCAGGGGTAAGGGACATGTGGCTAATACAGACAGGCAGCTACCCCTCGAAGACGCCTGAGCTTAACTAGAAATGTCCCTGTGTTCTTACCGTAGCAGCAGCAGGACCCCCTTGTCTCCTAGGTGTGTGAGAGCTGGCTTCATCTGGATGAGCGCATGGAGGTTTGCCTGGAGGACAAGACCACCACAGATAGCCATGTCAGCAAACACACAGCTGACAAGAAGACACAACTCAGACGGGAAGGCACAACAGTGCTCAGGGAACAACAGAACGACATGACACACGACCGCTCCTCGTCCCTCACCTTGTCCTCACAGGCCTCGTCCAGTATGTCCAGAGCCTCCATAGAGATGGTCTTGTTGCGGTCGTGGAGCTGGGTGACCAGGAGCTCGATGCCCCAGTTACTGAAGAACTCCACGTTGGCACGCAGAAGCACCCGCAAGTGTTTAGTGGCATACAGCCTGCAGTTCTGTAAGGAGCGGACAAAGGGCGTATGAGAACATACCTCCAACTTGCTCCACCTCAGTCAAAACCTTGCATTGCTCAAACTATCCTATCTGTTTTTTTCATCAGTGTTAGCTGTGGTTTCCTTACATCAGTGGCAGCAGTGAGGATCTTTGACAGGATGACCCGGGCCAGCCCGTCACGGCTGTAATCCAGTGTGGACACAGTGAGCTTTAGCAGGTGGTCCTGATTCTTCAGAGTACACACGTTCAACAGGCTACAAGAGCACACAAGAGGACAGAGGAAGAAAGCACTGCTCAAGTACCAAATTAATCTCAAACACAATCATTAAAAGTGAGGATGAAAGTGGACTAACGAAAATGAGGAAAAGTGAAATGGGTCTTATTGGTCTTAACCCCCAATAGCCATTGCAGACATTTCTAGATGGAACAGCCTCCAAGGCCTTCGGGATCTCACATGTAAGAGAACCGGTTTGAAAAAGGTTTAGGGTTAGGGGTAGAGACTGACCACTGGAAGACACTGCACTTCTCCAGCATCTTAACCCCGTGCGGGTGGGCGGAGAGCGTGCCCAGGAACAGGAAGTAGTGCTGACTTAGAGTGGTGAGCAGGCCGTTGCTCTGGAGACTGCGGTCAGGTTTGAGCCCAGAGGAGGAGGAGAGCCACTGAACTATGTCCTTCACCAGGTCCTCCAGGTAGGTCTGCCCATCCTGACAGGGAGATTGTGAGAGTCGAGACAGAAGGACGCAGACAGCTCAGACTGAAATTCAGTTCAATTTATAAGAGGGTTTTTATATGTTTCGAACATTTCGAACACTTGTCATTCATTAATAGAGCTAAGTTTGACTTATTCAAACATTTCTGCTTATATATGTCAATGTCTGTAGTGTATGAGTGTTTGCCTCCTTCTGAAACCCCTACCCTCACCTCCTCAGACTCCAGGAGGAACTCGATGAACGAGCAGCCCACCGATGTGAGCTGCCTGGCCTTGCTGTGGTCCAGCTCCAGGCTGGCGTACAGCTTACTGCTGGGCTTGTAGAAGAACAGTAGCCGCCGCACGAACCTGGGGAACCACACACAGACCACGTCAGTTGGACAGTTAGACAGACAGAAGACCAGGACCCACCATCAAAAAGCATATTATTTCACCCGAATGAACCTTTGAACCATTGTGTTCTAGTTCTAGTTTATGAGCTAGAGAGAGTCCAACAGGAGGAGAAGGAAGAAAATGAAGTTGCACTTACTTATGCATCTGTTCATCCTTATTGCTACGTAGATTTACATTGGGCCACTACAGAAGAAGAAAAAAAACAAGCAAAATTAAAACCCAATGATGTTATGACGACAATAGAACAATACGGTATATAGAACAACCGACACTGAATGGAATGAACACATCAACACATCCCCTGAGAATACCAGCCCTGGTCCAATCACCTTCAGTATGGTTGCGATGAGGATCCAGTTCCAGTCTAGATTCTCCTTATGGTTTAGGATGTGGCTGTCTCTCAGGTTCATCATGAGAGCATCCTCAGTGTCCTATGGTCAGTGTAAACAGGCCTGTGTTACCATCAGCAGCCACAGGGAGTAGCTCTACAACACTTGGGCATCATGGTATAACGATGTACCTTAATGACAAAGATATCTCTCTGTGGTCTAAAGTGCTGGTCTCTACAGTAATGTGAAGCTGCGGACTTGCGGACGATGTGGTCCAGGTAGAGGCTGTAGGGTTTGGGTCCTCTCTTCTTCTTCTCGTGAAAGCACTTCAGGTAGTTGACCGCCGCACTCGCCCGTCTAAAAAGGGATGACAGTTATAGAACTGTCATCGACATACAGTATCTATTAACTAGATTACATGACTTTGTTCATGGGACTACTGTGCTATAGGGTCTCTAAGTGGCTGCCACTCACAGTCTTTTCTCTTGGGCGATGTCAAAGGAGGCAGCCATGTTGATGAGTGTGGGCAGACAGTGTAGGTGGTGGCTGTGGCTATGAGGGAGGATGGTGTTGGCCTGGAGGAAAATACAAACAAACAGTCAACTAACAACCAATGACTGCCATAAACTATTATTTTTGACAGAAACAAAAGAAAGTATCCTCCTGTGTGTATTTAGAGCACATCCTCCTCTGGTCCAGGTCATTGACCACAGATGACTCATAACATAAATAGAACACAAAACAGTAGGTTACCATGTGGAGGAGTTCTCCCAGGAGAATGGTGGCTCGTACAGAGATGTTGTCTTCACTGCTGGTGATCACCTCAACCAGACCCTGTGAAGAGAGTGAGTAGAGAAAGGCTAAGACTAAAACTTGTGACTTTAAAAAGCCATGTGTTTATGTGTGTATCATTAACCTAATAGAACTGACATTGACTTATATCTAGCAGCACTATTTGGGCTGAACATAAAACATATGGTACTGGATGATTGTACCTCTAGTAGTCCACTCTTGATGAAGGCAGACAGTACCAAAGCAAGGTAGTTATCCATTAGATCAGGCCTGAAGAGACAGAGTAAACATGGAGTAATTTAAAACAAAAATCCTCATTGTTCACTGAGTGAAGTAGAGGTTAGAAGTAGTGGTTCTTACCTTGACCGAGCTCGATGTGGAAGAATAACCTTAGCTTCAGAAGCCACAAAGCCATCTGATAATCGCCAACTGTCCTGGAACCTACTGGGGTCTACATGGGGAATAGAGAACACATTACTAAGTAAATGCCCTTGGCTGATATATTTCAGTGAGATATACGGAATAGCAGATAAACATGATAAGAGGAAAGTGGCAAATCTCAATTTGAGGAAATAAACAAAAACAAAAACTGGCTTTCCTTTACCCACCTACACTGATAAGTGCTTCAATAAAGTCTGTAGTCCCAACAGGCACAGGGAGCCGGAAGATATCATACATGACCTCTAACAAGCCTTTCTGTGGGAGAGACAGACAGAGACAAGGTCTATAAACACTGACTACAGACACTACAACCTATATGGACACTTGACTATGCCGTCACAGAAGGCAGAAAATGTTCCATTGGATGAGGTTGTTGTCTATGTTCATGAGTACAAATGTAAATGCAATCTTGAATGCTAAGAAGAGGACACAGTATGTCCTCTACACTATTATCACATACTGGTCATGTCCATTTAATGCTTCATACTGTACCTACCCTTACTTCCATATTTGGTATACAGAGCAGGCCAATGAGGGACTGGATTCCAGAGTTGCCTGTCTTACACAGGTTAATGATGCCTGGGGTGAGATGAGGACAAAACGCAGGGAGAGACAGACATATGTTCATACCCTGCATACTACAGTCATGACTCATTACACACAACAGTGCTATGTGGGTATACAGCATACACACGGATTCCTTTGAAACATTATAAACTATACACTCACTGAGCATTTTATTAGAAACACTATACTAATACTGGGTAGGGCCTCCCTTTGCTCTCAAAACAGCCTCAATTCTTCGTGCCATTGATTCCACAAGATGTTGGAAACATTCCTTTGAGATTCTGGTCCATGATAACATGGACCAGAATCACGCAATTCCTGCAGATTTTTCAGGTGCACTTTCAGGCTGTGAATCTCCTGTTCAACCACATTCCAAAGGTGTTCTATTGGATTCAGATCCAGTGACTGGGAAGGCCACTGAAGAACACTGAACTCATTGTCATGTTCATGAAACCAGTTTGAGATGACTTTTGCTCTGTGACATGGTGCATTATCATGCTGGAAATAGCCATTAGAAGATGAGTAAATTGTGGCCATGAAGGGATGCATGTGGTCAGCAACAATACTCAAATAGGCTGTGGCATTCAAGCGATGATTGATTGGTATTAACGGGCCCATTAAGTGTGCCAAGAAAACATTCCCCACACCATTACACCACCTCCACCATGAGAAGGTGTACAGGTGTTCCGAATAAAGTGCTCAGTGAGTGTACATGTTTACCATTAAAATGTTCAGCACTTATTTTGTACTCTAGGCTGCAGAATGTATAGAGAGATACTAGAGATTCTCAAGGAGAATGGTTTACCTGACCAGGAGCGAAAGGAAGCAACTATGGACATCTTACTGGCCAGGAACCGAGCCTCCCTGTCCTCCCTAAAGTCAATGTGAAAAATGGAGATTGAGAAAAAATACTCATGCCGCATCAGATTTAAACGGCATGCTTCAGATACAGACAAAACTCACTTGAGCTGCCCCTCTGCTGTGTCTGGGTTGTGTCTGTAGTGGAAGTCAGTGTAAGGGGCCAAGATTTGCTAGGAAAAAGAGAGATGTATTTCGTATAAGATAGACTATACAATGTATAGGAGGAAATAATCAAAGTCACCCATTCCCATGTGACCTGAGTGTACATATGTAACCTATTGTTGTGTGGGTTTGTGTTGTTAGTACCTCGAGCTCCACATCGCAGCGCACATACTGCCGTGTGTGTGGGTGGTTGAGGAGGTGTAGGATGGTAGTGATGAGTGCTTCGTTGATACGGCTCAGCTGACAGTCTATCACGTTCTTCAGTATGGTGCTGAGACCGCCCCTCTGGGCCACCACCACGGGATTCTTCAGGGCTGCAGGTGAGGAGGAGCACACAGGGTTTTACCTTGACAGCATGATTTTACCAGGATTTTTACAGCATACATTTACCATGACTACAGAGAACATCACAGGTGGACACATGGATGTGTGCGCTCTGCTCCGTCACTCACCTAGTTCACAGATGATGGCGATACAGGCACGCACCATGCGGTCTCGCTCCTGCAGCCCATCGTTTCCCACAGCGATGAGGGAGTTGGTGACAGACGAGGGGAAGAGCAGTGCATTCACAGTGATCATCTGTAGGGGGCAGCAAAGAGAGTCATAAATGAAACACACACACACACACACACACACACACACACACACACACACACACACACACACACACACACACACACACACACACTCACACACACTCACACACACACACACACACACACACACACACACACACACACACACACACACACGAGATGTCTACATACACATAGCTGGTGCTGCGTTGTGTGATCATGTGTGAGCATGCTGGGTTGCTGGGAAAATGAATTCCTCGTTAGTTAGGAATGTCTCACCTTTCGCACCAGCCTGAGGGCCTGTGTCCGCTCCACCTCGTTACTTTGCTGGATGTCTATGCACCTGCAGAAGGACCGAGTCGAAGGTTAAGTGGAGTCAAGAAAGTGTATCTCAAACTTGAGAGAGACAAATAATCCTGACAACACACATACTAGCACTCACCTGGAGATCAGGTAGTCCACCTGAAGCCGTAGAACCTTCTGGAGAATACTGCTGTCTCTGATCAGGTAGCGTAAAGCCCGCAGGCCTGCCGCTCGCACCTCCTTAGCCTCATTCAGCAGAGCTAACCGGAGGCTGAGACAATGACGAAGAGGAGGTTGGAGTAGTAGAGAGAGTCAAATATAGGTGGAGATAGGGAAATAATCAATCACACAGACTGCACTTGACTTCATTATCTGCCTTTTATTATACATTATATATTATAAATTGAGCACAAAACATAATAATAATAATCAATACAGAGAGTAAAACTGCTTATACAGGACTATAGCAGAGATGCTCAGTTGTATCAAGACCCACCATATGATGATCTCTTCATATGTAAATCCAAGCTTCTCTTCTGAGTGGCCTACATTGCAGAGAAGCTGGGAGAGAAAGACAAGCATACCCAGATGAACACGAGCAAATATAAACACAAATATAAGCAAATATAAACACAGGTACTTGGTGTCTGCTGGGATGGTGCCCACAAACCTTTATAAAGTTGTTCAGGTGGCCTAATTTGCGCATGTTGGAGACTCCTTGTTGCTTGGCCACATTTTGAAGGATTTCACGCAGGTTGTCTAAGGGCTCTGAAATCATACATGGACAGTAGATAAGTAAAACATCTCAGCTTTTACACTGATGTATGTAAGGTGTATTCACTCTCCACTCATGGGTCATAATGGTTTCAACTGAACTGGAAGTTTGTATCGTAAAAGACCACGGTAAAGGTGAGCTCAGATGACTAGCCTTTCAACTTATTCAGAGCATCAGCTGGCTTCATTCTGAAAACATGTGTTTGTGGCTGTGTTAAGGTTAGACCAGCATGAGCGTGAGAAAGTCTCATTATTTTGACCAGCATACTAAACTGGAAACAGAAACATTTGGGATAAGGGCAGGCCTAAATAAAGGTAGCCCCACCGGAAGAACTGTTTGCTACTGCACACAGTCAGGTGTAAACAAAAGTGCCACAGGCTACAGATCCATCCTGGGACAATGATCTTAGAGCCTATATTAAGATCACTGTCCCAGTAGGGCTCCAGTGACAACCCAATAAATTGTTCTGTACAATGTTAGTGCAACCAAAACTGCTTGGGATTGGCTCGGAAGTACACAGCTCACTCAAATTCACTCAACTCAAATACTCAGAAGCAAGAAACATGACACACCACTCATGACACACCATTCTACATTATCCATTCCATCCCGAAGTCACTGAGTTTGTTTAGTTTTGTAAAATTCAATGTTAATGTCAGACTTGATTCGAAACAAATCTTTTGGGGCAGCACAATCTAATGTTTTCAAGCAAACTGAAACGAAATTAACTTAATGCACTCTGTATACAGCCTCACCACAGTGGACCAATCTGCTATATGTCTAATCCTCATTCTCAAAAACCTGAATAGGCCTATATCTGCATTAAGCAAGATGAAGCTATTCTGGGCCCCAGACAAATTAGGCATGCGGTAAGCAGCTCTGGGATAACTATGGCATATCACAGGGACAGAATGTCTCTGTAATGGGGACACTTAAAATACCTTCTAATTCAGCTTTAGCTTCAAGTTATGTATAGTACTTTGCAGTCTTTGTCAAACTGAAAGGCAGTTAGGCTATGCAAATACTGTCTAGAATATCATCATGAATGCCCACTGTCTGCTGATAGATCATCTGTTTGTTGATCACAAGGCCTGCCACTGTACGTGGCCATTTCATTGTTCTTGTTGATAGGAATAGATTGTTATAGGACTGAAAGAACAATCTTCCGACTGCGGCTGATTTGATTGCTTGCTCCCTTTTGGCATCTCATAATAAACTTGATACTTCATTTCTCTGGCTACAAAAGTGACCAAACCCACTGATCTTACAGTCACTCAAATCAGCATCAAAGCAGTTCACTGAGGAAGACATTTCAGGGATGGGCAGGGAGTTGTGTAAAACAAACTAGCTTCACCCATATATTTGTCACTAAACCCAGTGATGTCTGCATAGCATCCTCAGGGCTGCGTGTGTCTTTGGGAAGATGCTGATCTGCTGTGAAACAAACCAGTCGACATCAAAACATCTACCTTGCTTGATATCTCTAGCTAACATCTAGTATCTCACAGCCACTGGTATTCAGTACAATTTTAAGAGGCATCAAACCAGTAATTGGGGTTTAATTGATAAATTTTTTTTATTTTGGGTGATCCAGCCCAGTTGTGAAAATGACTCTTTGCTGACATTCATTCATCAACAGGAGAGCTTATCCAACACCTGACCTAGCAATAATCTATAGCCTATGGGGCTGTTTACATTATCAGTCATTTTCCATCATCAATCTTTATCCCTGCAACAACAAGCTAAGGAGCGAGTTACACCCACTAGTAGCCTACTAACAGCTAACAAAACAGCAGTAGAGGATCAGGCAGTATACATGAATGATTTCTGTAGATTGAACCAGCTTGTTTACATGCACAACAACAACAACAACAAACCATATGGCTCGTAGTAGTGTAACGTAAGCTAAAAAAACCGATGACATCAAAACATCTAAATTGTTTGATATCTCTAGCTAGCATCTAGTATCTCACAACCACTGTTATTCAGTACAATTTTAAGAGGCATCAATTAGCTAATGACAGTCAACCCTGGCATCACAACACAGCAACGCAACAAGCTAGCTAACGTTTGCTAGTACTAGCTTACCTAATGTAAATACATGGGAAACCATGTTCGCCTGAAATGTTTTGGCAATAGGCCGCAATACTAGGCCACAACAGACACTGTGCATGTATGAATACAGTTATCACAATAACATTGCAGCATCCTACGGCAGCAATCAGATGGTGGGATGCTGCTGACTCCAATCTGATTCATAACCTACCTCTGGAAAGATCGAGTGGCACGTTTTCCTCCCCACTGTCATTCCGACCTGTCAAAATAGGTAGCATCAACAAGGTTAGGAAGGAGACAGCGACTGTCGTGCACAATCAAAGTTCAGCTCCTTGCTTCGGAGGGCTGCTAGCCTTTGGTTCAGATGAAAACATCAGCCTCACCTCGCATCCGAATGCTTCGGCTCGGACGGCCTCGGATGCTGACCGCCATCTTTCCAGAATCATTCAACACTGTCTGGACCAGAATCAACAGGGATTATCGCGAGACATACCGTCTCGTACATTTCTCTCATTCAAACAATCTCTGATTCAGCCACTTCTCAAATGCATAATGCTTGCGTAGAAGGCAATAACAGCTGGATTTAACAGTTCTCTTACAAGACTTTATATCTGGATGGTAATTGATTGGTGAGGTGGGGGTATTATTATTAATCAGAGCTAACATTCGTCTCGAAAATAACTCGTTTAAACATTATTTCAATTAGGTGAAATGACAAGGATGTGGTCCCTTTGCCTGCCTGACAAATAATTAAAATGTTCTCCATGGAAATGTTTTCCACTGCTTCCACACTGGATGGCGACCTGCCAAAGAGCTTTCTCACAATTCGTTCGTTTGGCCAAACCCGGTGAAGAAGACGAGCTGTTTTTTTCCAGTCACTTCCTTTAGTTTTTTAGCCAATCACAAGAAGACCAGTGCCAGCGCTACAGCTCTGAAGGCGGGTGATCAAGCGGGAGGTTTAAATAGTCCCGCTTTCATACAGTGAACTTTGATATTTGCTGCTTTTATCAATACATTCAACGAACTACAGTCGATCTGCATCAGGGGAAATGCCACGCGAAAGGTAGACTTTGAAATTAACCAGATTTATTGTATGATGATCGTGGTGAAACTGATTGCTTGGTGTATTTTTGTTGGACAGGCGGACATGTGCTACTGTGCTTGCAATTAATGCACAGATGTATATTCATTGTGCTGCACAATCCAGTGACAAGAAACTATTTGCTTTGTAAAGTAAACTACTGTAATACGAACAGTACTAAATGGTAGCTGGCTGTATAAGCATGATAGAACTAGGCATGCATAACAATCGAAACCGCGCGCACTGTCTCACCCATTTCCATGGTCTTTAACTTTGCTAGTGCAACAGTTATCAACACCTAAAATGACGAGAGTGTTTGATTATAGTTAGTTAAGAATATACTTGCTATGAATATTGTAGTAAATTTAAATATTTTAGATTGGGCGCGATTTTTGAGGCTGCTTTGCAGCTAGCTAGCGTCATCCAACCAACACTAATGGCGGGCCCCGCTAGGAAGATAACAGGAGTATTTGCCTGCTCATCTCATATTAACATTGATTTCCCGGGTAATGTGTATGCCAGATGAATAGATCGGTGTCTGAGTCTCATTTTAATAATGTGTCTTCCCGAATGCACTTCTCAACAGGACACTGCAGGAGTTGCCCTGTCTGAGTGAGAATTTGGAGGGCTCCATGCTGTCCCACTCCTCTCAGAGGAACAAACGGAAGAAGAGGCCGATGTTTGGAGAAGGCCTGGACACAGAGAACACCCCTCAAGAGCTCATCCAGCAATGGTCACCGCCGCACAAGCATTCACGGGTGGTCTCGAAAGAGAAAGAGAACGAGGAAAACCAGTTTGTGATTGCCAGGCGACCAAGACGAAAGAGGGAGTCATCAGGTGTGTATCGATTTTGCTTCAACTATAATGAAGCAGCACTGCTTTTGATAATTGACTCTCATTTCGAAGCCTTTCTTATTGAAAGTCGGATATGTAACTACGTGTAAACAAGGAAGTTAATTTAGCAAAAAAAATAAATGCAGGGGCCTATTTTAGTCTTCTTTTTGGTTAATGTATTGCTTTTTTACATAACAGGTTTGTCCTGGGACAGTCTCCCGGATGAGCTGCTTCTGGAGATCCTTGCCTGCCTGCCGCTACAGGACCTCCTCAGGATGTCCCGGGTCTGCAAGCGCTGGAATCGCTTAGTGTAAGTTTGGGGTCACGATGTACCTGTCTGCCATTGCTGTTTGCTCTGTGAATGTGCCGTTTCATTCATGTACTGTTGCAGTACTTTATTAAAAAGTGTCAGAAATCTAAGGTATTGCATTCTGACAGCCTCTGATTGTGATAATCATGCCACAATCATTCAGCACTGTTAATGTGTCATTGAGTCTGAATGTATGATATGAATTGATATTAATTCTCTGCTTGTCTATTTTGACATGGTAGGTTTGACGAGTCACTGTGGCATAGTG
Organism: Argentina silus; assembly: GCF_951799395.1. NCBI lineage: Eukaryota > Metazoa > Chordata > Actinopteri > Argentiniformes > Argentinidae > Argentina > Argentina silus. Next base: position 16,883,452 of record NC_139659.1, on the reverse strand, counting down.
TGGACCTGGTAGGGAAAGCCCAACTTGATCAGGCTCTTGTGCAGGTCCTTTCAGCTGGGATACTGGGACTCCGCTGCCCCCGTTCCTGCATTGGAGAACCACATTTCCCTAATACACGGTGAGTCCCCCCCCCCCCCCCCCCCCCCCATTTAATTTTTCAAATGTTGAAAGTTAACCAGTGTTTTAATTCAGGTGCTTTATGGTAGTATTAACATCTCTCCCTGCCACTGTCTCAGGCCTGTACGTGTACAGCACATGGATCTCTCCAGCTGCACTGTCACTACCCCTGTTCTAGATGACATCATCTCCCGTTGCAGAAGGCTAGAGAATCTAAGCTTGGAGGGTCTGGAGCTCTCTGATAGCATCATTCAGTGAGTAAAGCCAAATGCTCTGTAAACACTGATTTCAGACACTTTCTGTATGACTCTAACAGTCTTACCTGACCTGTCCTACAGGTCCCTAAGCCACAATTCTGAGCTGTTACGACTTAATTTGGGTGGCTGCTCTGGTGTGTCTGCCAACTCGCTTGGCGAGATGCTCAAATCCTGCACACGGTAAGCTTAGAGAACTAATTTCAACTAATTTCAGAACTAATCAAACTCATTTCAACTCTATTTAATTTGAATGGTTCATAGAATGTTTGGAGTCCCAGGTCTGAGTATGGATTTAATGCAAGGGCAAGTGGCTGACAAACCCTCCTCTTTACATGACATCAACTGACGCATAACTCTTCTTTTTATTTGTATGTCCAGGCTTGAAGAGCTGAACATGTCGTGGTGTGAGTTCAGCAGCGACCATATAAAGGCCGTTGCCAGTAACATTCCCTCCAGTATCACCCAGCTCAACCTCAGCGGCTACAGGCATAACCTCACCATGGAAGGTAAGGAGGGCCTTCCTTACCTTCCACACACTGGTTGTTGTTTACCCACTTTGGGTCCAAACGTTCCAAATAAACGACACATTTTTGGAGCAGTGTGTGGATCCCCCATTTCTCTACTATTGTCACTTTGATCCAACACCTAGTTTTTTTGGGATGTGCACATACTATCCCTCTAAACCTGGTCGAACAATACCATGTTTTATACCATAACTGAAACGATTGTTTGAATATCTCCAATAACAATGAGGTAACCCTGCCTCTTTTCAGATGTGAAAGCCCTGGTGGAGAGATGTCCTAACCTTGTAAATCTGGATTTAAGGTGAGGAACTAGTCACAAGGAAAGCATGCTAATTTTAGGATGGTCATTCCATGATCACTCCATAGTTAATTTACACCTCTAGTCAAGTAAATGATGTATTACTAAATAAACCCAGTTCCTAATAGAACCTTTTTGTGCTTGTGTGTTACAGTGACAGTGTTCTTATGACGACCGATAGTTTCCCCATCCTCAAACAACTGAAGTCTCTAAAACACTTAGCATTGAGTCGTTGCTACCAGATCCACCCAGCTGCCTTGGCGTAAGTTCTGCATGCATGCATGCACATACTCTATATATATATATATATATATATATATATATATATATATATATATATATATATATATATTACTTGTTGTAAGTCGCTTTGGATAAAAGCGTCTGCTAAATGTCAAAGTGTGTGTATATATTACACACACACACACACACACACACACACACACAGTCTCTTGAATGATAAAATAAATGTGTAGGCACTCTTTTTCAGCCAGTTGTCCTCCGTTTTCCTGTCGTAGCCCTACTAACTGAACCTGTTTGTTTTCAGTGATTTTGATAAGTTCCTGGAGTTGCAGACATTGGAGGTCTATGGACTTGTACAAGACAGCTACCTGCTCACCCTGAGGAAAGGGTTGCCACGGCTCCAGATCAACACCCAGCCTTTCTCCGGTATCTCCCGCCCCACCGCTACAACTAGAAAGGTCCGCACCATGTGGGGCATGACCTGTCGGCTGGCCTACAGGCCCTAGTCATACAGCCTTTCTCAGGTTGTCATTAGCATGACAAAGTTATTTTTGCCGTCATGATAGGGAGGACTATAGATTTTCTAGTTTCTTTTGTTGTGTGTGCACACAGAGCCATGGTGGTTTTGACTGCATGACAATGTTTGTGTTGCTTTTGTCAGAATTAACTTGAATTTATAATTGAAGACACTGGTTCAGTGTTAGCCATTGTAAGAGAGGGCCAGTTCAGATGCACAGTTTGAATGAGAATTTAAAACGCAGGTAAATTGCATTTCTCCACAGCAATGCTAATAGAATACCATGCAGCTCAATTTACGGAGGGTACCGTTTTTAGAAATATTTTTACCTTGAAATTAATGTTTAACCTGTTGAACTTGTTAAGAATGGTGTAGACAACTTGGTCATCAGTAAAAAGCTTGTTTTTATCATAACCATGAAGAACGCTTATGTTTACTATTTGTCTATGTATTTACTTTCCATAACATTCCAAAGACAGATTTGTTTGAGAAAAATGTCTAAAAGAAAGTCTCGCCATATACTTGAAAAAGCATTTTGATGGATGAAGCTTTACTCACCAGATTTTACCAGCTGGATGAAGTAGTGTAATTATCCCTGGAATATTGGTGTGAAATTGGTGAAGGGAAATTGTAGCGATAGTAGTGGACAATTTAATTAACTAAGTTGTCAGTGCCAGTGTTAACTGTCACCGGCAAACATGGTCGATTTTGGTCCCTTTTAAATTTGTGCATTTCTGCTCCATTATAGCGAGTGAAGTCCATCCATCGTGTTATTGTATTGATTGTAATTCACTCTCTTCATAATGTCTATAAAATGACAGCAAAATTACTGCCATTTTTAAAGGCCAATTTCAGTAATGGTGCTGTTGACATGATCAATTCTGATTGTTCTTACATCCGATTGTTAGATGTTAAGGTTTTACATGTAAGATGGAGTGACAGTTATTCATAGCAATCAATGACATTTGGTTATTCATGTTAAGTCATTTTTAGTCAATATCGTCAGTCTATTTGATGACTGGGTGTCTAGATGGTACAGAAAGTACTCTCTAGTCTTTATTTGTGGGAATCAAAGTGTCACCATGTTCCTAAATGTGTTACAATGAGAGTGCATTATGTCATGTAGAAAAAAAGGATAGTGTCTGCCACAAGAGGGCACTATGTATCTGAGACCTGTTTGGTCTAGTTCATATTTCTTGTGAAACTTGAAACTTGTTTTTATACATGCATTGATAAATGCGATTTACTATGTTAGAAATGTCTGAATGTACTAAGCCAAGTTTTTATGTAAATAAATGTTTTATTGTCTTTTTTGGTCTGATTCCTGTTAATGATCATATCTGGGTAAGAAGTTTGTAAAACTTTAATTTTGTTCTTATTGATGCAGTCGAAAATTAAATGACTTATATTCATGTAATACATGTCAATTTGCAATGTAAATAAATGTTTTATATAAAGAGTTCTGTCATGTTGGAAAAGATGATGTTGAAGGGGGAGAACTCCAATTCTGCCCCTCTTCAGTTTACCTTCACCCAAAGGGAAAATGGCTATGAGCTCTGTGGTGTCAAACTGAGTTCTGATTGGTCTCCTTGCAAGCAGCTTCTAATTTAAATACTTAAGTCTATATAACAGGCAAAGGGACAAATTCATTCGCTTTTCTTTGTTCTGCTGTTTAGGTTCTCATCTGAGCTGAGTACCATAAAATATAGACCATGTGGTCTGTCTTTTTTCTTTCCCTTTGCCATTGAGAGTAGAATGTAACTTTGTTCTATGAAGTATTTGCCTTGTAATAGTTGTATAAGTATACAGTATTATTAATGCCTCATTTGATTCATTATATTTGACCATTCTTGCACTGAATCAGCACAAACTGAACAGTTCTTTGCATTGTGATAATTACAGTGCCTTCAGAAAATATTCAGACCCCTTCACTTTTTCCACATTTTGTTATAGAATCAATTTAAAATGGATTAAATTAAAAGAATTTGCCATCAATCCACACACAATACCCCAGAATGACAAAGTGAAAACAGGTTTTTAGAAATTTCAGTCAATTTATTAAAATTGAAATACAGAAATTCCTCATGTACAGCCAATCCCAAAATTACATGAACTATTATCCTTGCATTAAGATGGATTCAATTCAACTTATTGAGTGATTTGTTGATGACATTTTTGCATTTTAGCCAATTTTAAGAGTGTCATAGCAAAGGGTCTGAATACTTATGTACATGAGGTATTTCTGTATTTCAATTTTAATACATTTACTGACATTTAAAAAAAATGTGTTGTCTTTGTTATATTGGGGTGTTGTGTGTGGATTGATGGCAAATTATTTTAATTTAATCCATTTTAAATTGAGTCTATAACACAACAAAATGTGGAAAAGGGTCTGAATACTTTCCGAAGCCACTGTACATTACATGGGAGTCAAATTACCAATATGCTTTGCTATTAACATATAGCCAAATGTCTTGCCAAACCTTCAAATGGAAACTGCCATTTGGATAAATGGTCTACAATGTGAGCTTGAAAAAATCATTGGCAACCTTTAGTTTCACTCTTTAATAGACAGTGTAATGACCTACCACCATAAGATAACAGACATGAGTCATGTGTCACTATTACTGTGCAACCAGAACCTCAGAAAGCAGCCCCAAACAGTTGACATGGCAGAATACACACAACATAGTGGGGATTTACAGAACACTATTTTTGCATTGTAACACTTCTTACACAATATGGTTTTGAATCAAAAAAACATTCCTATAAAACTTTCCACATTTCTGTTATCAAAGCAAGAAGAACTTTCAAAAATATTCTAGCAAGTGTCTCTTGATGTATAAAGTATCAGATAGGCCCAGGCACATAATGTTTACAGGGTTGAGTGATTTCTTGTTTTAAAGAGGTGATGAGATACAATGCATCTGGTTTTGGGTTTGCATGTTTTAGTGCATTTTATACTTTCCTCCAAGTCATATCTTTAGATAAAGCCAAACAGCAAAATAAAATTACTAGAAAAATATATAATTAGCTAAAGTCCAAAAATATTTTGTCATTTTGTTCACAAATGCCAAAAACATCAACTGTAGTACTTTCAACTGACCATTAGCTTCCCCCCCATTCAAATTGGCACTGTTTGGAAAAACTCCTAACATCATTAAACAAAACTGAACTAGTGATGGCAGCAACAGCAACAAACAAAGTAAATGTATGCATAAAATGTCCCTCAGTAAGTTTCTGTAACATGAAGTTCCATAAAAAAAGGACCTCAAAGTAAAATAATAAATTTCCATGGCAACATCTCACGTCTCAGGTGGGCACAAAATATCTACACATTTACAATGATTTAAATATGATTTTCTTTGATAAAAGAAAATAAATAAAAGTCCCTTTCAACGTCCACTCACAGTTCTGTCCATCAGTTGGCCATATATCCCAATTGGAGAGGAGGGTTTGGGTATAGTGAATGGCAACAGTTTATGGAAAAGGCAAAGTAAGTAACGCTTCACTTAAAGCACCCTGACAGAACAGACATATACCTTTATCAACCAACTACCGCACCAAGGGCACACATTTTCTAACCCAATATCAGGCTGCTCAAAGTAAATTGTACCCCAAAAGACTTGTGAAACAGCAAGGTACAGCAAGCTTATGAAAGTTTGGATAAATCAAAGAGGGGAAAAAGCAAACGGTCACCAAAATAAGCTAATTGTGATTGCCAACAGCAAGTCCAAACACATGTGAAAATATAATATATATGTATATATATTTTTTATTATTATTTTGTTTTTTTTCCTGTTAAATTCACATCTCAACTGAAAATGTACAGGGGGAAGATACTGTATGACTGTCTGATCAAGTTCATTTCCCGGTCACAGGTGCTAATGGGATTAGCCTCCTCTCCCTACTCCCTTTATACAACACTGTGATGGTGGATGGCCAGTCAGTTCTCAAGGAGGACTGTCCGGAGCTGATCCTCCTCAGTCATGGAGATTGTTGCTATGGCACCGTCGTTAAACTCAAACGAAGTCCCTCCGTCAACCACCATACACGCGTCCCAGCACCGCGAACGTACACACACCCTTAAGAGCAAAAGCAAAAATGATTATTTTATTTTTTTTACAATGTGACTTCGCATTTTCACTTGCTTATGACTGCAAATACAAGGTTAAGAATAAAAGTGACCTTTTGGCGAAGCCTCTTTGGCGGCTGCTGGAGAACACTCTGTTGACGATGGGCTCTCTGATACTGAAGAACATCCGGCTGTCCTCCGGACTGAACACCAGAGACTCGTTGTATTCATTGGTAACTGACCACAGACAGACACAGGCAGATACATTAAAGACAATTATGTTTATTTCAAAGTTCCTAAATGTAAGTCCTTATGGGGACTTAATCTAAGGTGTCGAAGACACTGTCAAAGATTAGTCAAATCTTTAGTTATTATCGAGACAAGCGATGCACAAAGAAAATACTATCAAAACACTGACTCATTCACTTAAACTACAGCTATATACAGTAGTTTATGGAACTCACCCTTCTGAATTAGTTCCTGATTCAGTGGAATATCAAGACCTGTTTGTGTCTTTCCTGGGGAGAAACAGACAACTCATTATCATTGATGCATGATATTGTACATTTGTAGCTTTTTACACTTTAAAAGATAAAAAAAAGAAAAAAGAAAAAAGAAAAAAAGAAAAGTTAAAATCAACATCATTGTTGAACATCTAATAAGTAAACAAACCTATTCTTAGGACATCCTCCACAGCCTGTTCAACCAGTTTGTTAATATTATAAGACCTGTACAGATAAAAGAAAAAAGGCCATAATGAGTCTCAGCATGAGCATGAAACTCCAAGTGTTTCCCACCCCTGGTCCTGAAGCACCACTGTGAAGTAGGGTTGGGCGGTATAACGGTATCCCTGACTCCCAGAGCATAGCAGTCTCCTAACAGTAACTAAATCAATATTTTATAGACAAATTATGTCCTGTGTCATATAGCCTATGAGACAAGTTATATTATTACGAATGCAGTGTGTGATGCTTCTTATTAAGCTATCATATTATGCTATCCAACTGTTTAGTTTGTCAAGCTGTGATCGGGATGGAAAGTTCAAAGGATTGTTTAGGCTAAACGTCATACGTATAGCAGTCACCACATAAATATTCAGTTTTTCAATGGAGATTAAATATATGGCGCAAAGACGTCTCCCGCCAGCCCCATGCAATGTTATTTGAGGATGGTATAAAAAAGGTATACCGCCCAACCCTACTGTGAAGACTGCTGCATTCGGCTGCATATGTACTGCATTGTTGTTCTGACTGAGCTTTGTCGCGTGTGAGGACGAGTGTGTGGTGAATGCGCTTTGTTGACAATTGGAGTGAGAGCTAGCATATTCAGTGGTCCTCCAGGACCAGGATTTGGAAACACCGACATAGGTAAGAATGGCAGCTATCCGTTTGGCGTCTGATATACCAGGCTTTAGATCCAGTTCCAGTGCAGATGCTGAGTCCTGAACTCTTCTGCTTCTCCCATGGTCCGTCATCCACAGAGATCTCATAGTATGAAGCCCTATGGAGCGAGAGGGTGAGATGGGGTTTGAAGGATTTACACTTCACCCTGTGACAGACAGAGATCCACCAATGAGTGCTTGAGAGACTGATGGGGGTGGCAGTGCAGAGGAAGGGTTAATGAGGGCCTAAACAAGCCTAAACAACCACGCAAAACAAGACATTAATGGTTTTTTGGGGGGGGGGGTTCTCGATGATATGGCTTGCTGGTATGACAGGGTACCTGGAGGACAGAGATTCTCCAATGAAGATTTCATTCAGACTTCTGACAGGGAGAAGATAAGGCCTGGAGATGTCATTGACTGCACCTGTCCCAAAGAAACACAACTGAATTAACTGAGGGACAGATTAGAACAGGACCTTTTAAGTGTTCTTAGACAAAGACTGAACAGAGTCACACAGGAACACACACAAGACTCAAAAGGACAGGGAACAGTGCAATTCGACTTTTGAAAAAGCAACATTCAGAAGCGTATGACATTCCCAAAAGACACAGACAGACAAAGGGACTGAGACAGGTACACTTGGGGGGCAGAGGGGCCGTACTGCGCTGGGCCTCCATGGTGGTGAGCCGATGGGCTTGGTTGTGCTGCTCCAAGCTCAGCTGCTCTTCATGTAGGTCCACTGGGGTGGGGTTAATCCCTGTACCCTCCAGGTGTAGCCGGATCCTTTGCCGCCACTGCCACCTGCAGGTTGTAAAGGGACAGCATTGGAGAGGGAAAGGGCAATGAATGAATCAGAAAAGGATCATGGGAGTTAAGCAGTAGAGAGCGACAAAGCCATATGGAGGAAGAGGGGTTGGGGTGGTGATAACATGCCATGATATTAATAGGCATAACCATTCCAGGAACCAACGATTCACTTCTGACAGTTCAGCAACAAGGACACTAGAGGGCAGTGCAAGAGCCCAGGCTCATTGAAAAGCACAAAACGTATTCTTCACACAAACAGAGCCATCTCAAAAGCAGCATTCTGACCAGGGTCCTTAGAACACACCTGAGCTGTCAAAAAGGAGACACCCACCTGAACTCACAACGGCTGAGTTTCCGTAGTGCCTCAGGGAAGGCATGTGTGTAACGCACTGGAAGACACAGGTGTCCCTCTGACCTTCATGCACAGAGAAATAAAAGGGTTAGGGTTAGTTTAAAAAAAGGGCATCAGGAATTTTCCGGACCTGTCGGTCTTTACGAGGTGACCAGTACAACTGAACATGTGTACAGTATGTGGCTTCCCACCTACCCTGCTCTCACCCCACAATTCTATCCCTTTACTACACATACCCCTTCAGTTATGAGTTCCTTACCTTTCAGGGTCTGTGTTAACTCCAACAACTGGTTTGTCCTTATTCAAAACCTTACTGGCAACAAGCAGCATAGTCCCATCACCTAACAAAACACACAGGGCTTAGGGTTAGTGCTAATAATGACAACTATAGTATTGTGCAGGTGCGTTGTCTGAAGCCTTTGTTCACATGAATATACAAACTCTGTATGCTGTGAGCACTGACACAAAGTGGGCCTATAGGTCAACTGGGTTGTTTTAAATAAGTGTGTCCTCTGCAAAAGCTTTTTAAAAGGAAACACTTACCCCCTGCAGAGATAATGGCATCTGCCCATCGCACTGTTTCTTCATCATATTCCCCCCTCTTCACGACACGCACCTCGACCCCCTCTCTCCTGAGGAACATGGACAGATACACTCATTCAGATAGACTAATCAAGTGAAGACTTCAAACAATTACATAATCATACTCTCTATGTAACACAGAAAAAATGATCTGCCATTTCTATCCACCGCTGTAATGAATTATGGCTTTGAGAGTCATTGATTCCTTTACTCCTCCACAAAGACTTATGAGGCATTTCTCATACCTGTATGTCTTTAAAAATGGACACACCACAACTAACACTGAAAGTAAACATCCTTGTATAAACATCCCAATCCCATCCACGTCTTACTGCAGGCTGTCCACAATGTGTTCCACGTTGCGTGTGTGGATGTTGTGTCTCTCCAGGAGCCCACTGTAGCTGGAACCCTTCATCGCAAGCTGCCATGAGGACAAAGCATTAAGTAAAATATCAGAATACAATTATGATTATCATGATTGTCAAGGCAAAAATAACTGTAGAGTAAGACGCATTTCTAATAGTTGCATCACTAGGAGGCAGAATTCCCTCAGGAATGACACTGGTTTCTCTACTAGTGGAACTGGTGTGGAACTGGTTTCTCTACTAGTGCCCGGAGATGGGAATTCACCCCCAGGTACATTTGTACTGTCCATGATGTGCGGACCTCAACCATTACTTCAAACATGAGCACATCAGAATGACATTTTTTCTAGTTTACATACAGTAGGTGTCGGCATTCATTAGGATTGTTGTCAAAGGAAATTTGACAATGTGGAACCATTTCTGATAAGATCACCTTTTTTCCCCGCTTACCAGCTGTTTTAGATCCTCCTCCGAGAGCCCCGAATAGCGATATCTTTGCTGCTCAAATTCATATCTGGTTGTCTTTGTCACCACTGCAACTTTCCCGGGTTTGAACCCAGCATCAGGACGCGATGCAATATTTCGTAAGCCCGTCTGGAGAGGGAGGCGCCCGCCAGTGCCTCTCTTTAGAATTGTGGCAACTCGATTACCAAGGCACAGAAAGTTCATAAAGGACCGATAAGTCATTCTTGTATATACTAATGATAGAAAGTTATTTATTGTTGGTCCCCTTGGATAGAACTGTTACGTTGTTGGCCAAATCAGTTGACCCAATCTAGTAATGTTGATTTCGTTCGCCTCCCAATCCAGCTGTTCTCCTTGGTTCCATTCATGAACTAAACCCGTTGAATCCAGATGCTGCGAGACGCCTCTCTCACCTGGTCAGCGACCACCACTCCACTAGCTAGCTCTGTCGCTAGCCGGACTTGACAGCTGGCTAAGTTCGACCGAGTGGGAACATAACCGCAATAGCACTTACACAATCACGTCACTTTTGCAATAGTACTTATTAAAACTGTCACTGTGTCCTACCTTTTTTTTTTTTTTTTTTTTTGTGTTACAGTTAGTTTACTAATGAATTATGACCCGTGGCCTCGACGTGTCCCTGCTCAGGATACTGTTCCCTGCTCCAGCGAGACAGCTAGCTTAGCCGCATGAGAACGTCACAGGTGTGAATACAAAACAAATCTACATTGCTAGCTGTCAAGCTAGTTGCCTAGCTAGCTTAAAGCTGGCTAGCCCTACTAGTAGCGAGCCTCAACAGCCGCGTAGCTTACTCGTGCGAGTGCCACATTATGAACTATATTCGGACAATCATACACATATTTATTTTGTTGCGCTGAACAGTTAAAAGAGGCAAACTAGTGACATGAGTGTAATCCAGACAGAGCATCAGCAGTACATCACCATCTTTGAAGCACGTAAGGTCACGCAGGCGACAAAAGAGAGGGGTGGAGTTAAGAGTAGATGGGTGGAGCATGAGATTGGTTGTAAATAGTTTCCTCTGCTCCTTTCCATCATCACCCACAGCTGTTCATGAAGCAAAGCAGGTGAATAGGATGACAGATGCTCATCATTATGAAAGTCATAGTCTGGAATATTTCCATTAATTTCGAATAATCCATGTCCATGATTTTGAAGAATATGATTTTATTATAGATGACCCTACATTACTTAATCATAACCAAAACAGTATAAGAGCCTTCTTTATGTTTTTTCATTGGAGACTTACCTATCACCTCCTTACCTGTCACCTCCTTACCTGTCACCTCCTTACCTATCATCACCTCCTTACCTACCATCTCCTTACCTATCATCACCTCCTTACCTATCATCACCTCCTTACCTATCATCACCTCCTTACCTATCATCACCTTACCTACCATCTCCTTACCTATCATCACCTCCTTACCTATCATCACCTTACCTATCATCACCTCCTTACCTATCACCTTCACCGTCATACCATAGTCCCTGAAAATGTGATTTGTTTCTTATAGCAGCAGAATCAAGGGTCAACCAAAAAAAAAAAAAAAAAAAAAGTAACTCATAAAATATATGAGCAAATCTGTTTTTATCAATCATGGTAACATAACGGGTAGTATGGTAACATGGTAAACATCAGCAGAATAAGCATAATCATGTTTGCTTTTAATGCAGGATTATCCTTCTGAGTAAATTGCGGCTGATAAAGCATTCAAGAATAATACAGCTTGAATCCACAGAAAAACAATTCAATATGTCCTCACATTTGCCACCAGCCAATGCTTAAAGAATTTGCGTAGATCAAGAAAATGCAAAGAGGTAGGCAGAAAAATTATTTTAGCGCAACACTGTCTTTAAAATAAAATAAAATATTGTGCTGAAGTGAATCAAATGGATGATGATAGAAGAAAACATTGTGATTGTTGTAAATAACTATAAAGATAAAACAGCAAACAAAAACAAAAAATTCTTTCACAGTTGAAATAAGTAGAGAGAGATAGATATTCTATTTGTAGGGACTGACCTAAAACAATATAGTCGAACATCATAATTCCTCTAAAATTAATATAGAAGAACAAAACCATTTGCAAATGGTTCAAAAATAAATTGTCCAATACGGATGCCTCGATAGCACTTTACATAAACTTGATTCATATACAGTGCAAACAAAATAGAAACATTTAAAAAAGTACATAGATAAAATAAACAAAAACTTTCAATCTGTATTTACAATTATTTCTCTCCGTACCATTTACGTAAAAATGTAAGTACAAGAAAGATCTGTCAGTAAGACAAACCAAGGTATCTTTTGGCAAAGGCAGTTATGGTAGCAAAATAAATCCTGGTGAGTTTTGCAAGCTTTCTCTTCATGTTTGTCCCATTTTACCATTATGGCCAAAATTTCTGTTCAGCCATTGGTGCGAAGGTGTGATGTCATCAGAAGCTGCTGCATCTTGGGTGACCACTGTAGGGCCGGGGTCTCATGTCACCAAGAACCCAAACTGGGTTTACTGTGCATCCAATCACAAACCACTGCAAATGAGAGAGATGAGATTATGAGACATTTGTGGAAGTAAAAGAGGATTGTATTTAATTTCATACCTGTAGATCCAATCCGCAGAGGGCTGGTGTGGTTGCAGAGTTTTGTTGCAACCAAGCAGCAAGATAACTGATTCAACAAATAAACTAATAATGGTCTTCAATTAAGACAACAACAATCAGACATGTTATTGCTGGGTTGTAAGTCTACAACCACACCAGCCCTCTGCAGATATGATTGTTCACCCCTGCTTTAGACTTCGCTCTATGGTTTGCCCCAGTGTCTTTCCAGACATGTACAAAGAATAGGAAATGTGATGTTAGGAGAGAATAATATGACTACTACTACTGAGTTCAGTTCAGTTGGTAGAGCATAGTGCTAACAACGCTTAGGTTATGGGTTTGATTCCTGCTGGGACCATATATACTGAAATGTATGCACTCACTGTAATGTAAGTTGCTTTGGATACAAGCGTCAGCTAAATGGCATATATTACTGAGTCCTCCTATGCTTTATGGGTAATGGACAGCACATATGTTCTGGCTTCAGATGGCCTCAGTTACCAACCACAGGAATGTGATATACAGTATGCAGGGGTAGTTGATATGGGGCTAATTATAGTTCAATGCCACATCTTCCAGGAGGATTGAAGGAGTACTACTTACTATGCGTACTTAACATTATCTTTAAAAACAATATTGTTATGCTTTATTTTGAACTTGACATTTTTATATCTTTGTTATCAGAGTAAAGATCTATGTAGACTGGGGATTAGTGACTACCCTCCAGTGGTGCAACAGAAGTTTTCAAACAAAACTATTCAAATAATATAAATGATAATCCAAATCTTCCGATCTGGGGTTGTTGAAACAGGAATCAAAGAATTAGGTACACGTGTCAGTACGTCTGGTATAGATATAGACATAGTAAACAGATGAAAGAACAATTCATACATTTTTGAAATAGTTAATAATTTATCACTCAGATAACTGTAAGATACGGTATACATGATCTCCATGTTGGCCGTTCGTTCTTACCAGGTCTTAGTCGTGTTAGCCCCTCTTCTCTCTCCTGCCTTTGTCTCTCCTCCTCCTCTTCCTCCTCTTCTTCATTCTCACTGTTGCAGTGTCCCTCCCTGGCCCTGCCCCCCCCAGCCTCGGTGTCCAGCCCAGCAGGGCTGCAGCGCAGGGCTACCAGCCGGTGATAGATGGCCACGTAGAGCCGTGCCACATCCCTAGCACTGGCCTGGATGAGGAAGACTCGCATGGACTGACTTTCCATGTCTGTTGCCGTCACCTGGATGTTACGGCGGCCAGGCCGTCGCAGGTGTGTTTGTGGCCAGAGCTTAGTGTTGAGGATGACCTTGAGACTGCCCTGATGCCTCATAACTGTGTGTGGGGTTGGGGGAGAGGGTCAGAGAGAGAGGCCACATGTGTGAGAGACATGAGAATGATTGAGGATGAAGGCCAAGAACTGTTGGTCATAGGACAGATGGGAAGTGCAGTCTGCTTCCCCTCCCTCATCATAAACTCACCTATCCTGGACTGCAGACCCCCTTTGGTCCCTGACGCTAGATCATTGAGTCGTAGGACTCCCCTCCCTCGCTCACTCCATGACTGAGTTCCTTTTTCCAGGACAAACAGTCTGCAGGTCAGCTAAAAGACAGCAGCAAAGAGGATCTTTAAACAGGCCCCTTCTAAGCTACAGTAGATAGAACATATAACTCTATTAAGGTATTAATACATTATTTTTTTTATTTTTTTTTTTACAAAATGTTTAAGAATCCAATGAATGTTATCTATTTCATCATAATTTCCTCACCTGGACCACATTACTCTCCTTCTCCTCTCCAGTGAAGAGCTGAACACATCTGAGCAGACGGTGCCTCCCACATGACGCTGTGTACGCTGCAGCTGACTCCCTCAGTGTACTCCACACAGCCTCTGTGTTAACACACACAGCAACGTCGACACGCAACCCAGACATGCAGAGAAAACAAATACTAACCCACTATTCTATAAGCCCAAGACACACTGCGCATAGGCTACAGCAGAAACACAGTCAGGTAGACGACAGAAAGGGGGCTGTGCATGGTAACACTGACACAGAGTGGGGTCAGAGAGGATACGGCACAGCTCAACAACAACAATAATCATTGCCATGGTCTGACATAATGTAATTGGTAAATACAGGAGGAGACCAGTGTCTGAGTCACATTGGCTGCAGTTCTCAGATGCATCCACTAAGAGGCAGTAGGGTACTATTAGAATAGGGGTACACAACTCAAGTCCTCTAGGCTGGGCATAAAGTGCTGCTAGATGTTATCTCTATCCCTGAAAGGTGAAAGACAAGACCCCTAAAACAAGGCAAAGAGCAGGATTTACCTTTATGATCAGAGCTGGAGGATTCAGAGTCAGAGGAGCTGCAGTCAGACTCATATTCACCGCTTGTTGTCTTCTGTGGACTCTATGAAAGCAAGGACTTTAGTATGCATGGCATGGTATTGCAAATTGTTTGCATCATATGTGCAGGTTCACAAGTTTGTAAGTGCAATTGTATATGTTTAGAACTCACCAAAACTCTCTCGCTCATGTTTTCTCCAAATACAAACTGGACCCTGTCTGAGATGGGAACGTTTGTCTTTGATCTGTGAATGGGTGAACAAGAAGTCAACAGGTTCAGTGCCATTGCTGAGAACTAAAACAGAGGAGCCCAACAATACAACCCTGAGTCTCTACATTAAAGCAAAGCTGCCTAGTTCTGGTCCCGCTGGAAGGTATCCCCTCATCCAAGTATTTAACCACCCTGATTTAACAAACCTAACCTAAATGAACCTATTAAATCACTCCCTTCACTTTGTAGATTGCTGTAGTAACCAATGAAAGAGAGCAAGAAAACCTAATTGACTTGTTGCCATGACCTGAAGTGGACAGTCCCCATGTTAAGAATGTCCGCCATTCACACATGCAACATAAAGTGGCTGTGATGCTGGAAACAGCAAAACCCTGCATCCCCTCTGTTATCTTGCGTACCTGTGAACCTGAGGTGATTCACTTGCAGACGAGAGGCAGTTAGTTGTGATGCTGCTGAGATCATCCCTTACCTGTGGAACAAAATACAATGGAAAATTATGTTACATTTTATTTTACAATCCTCAGGTGGCACATACATTACATTGCAACAAGTGGTTCTTTGTTGCTTATGTCAAAACATTGAACACCATTGGTGACTACAGTAACCTACAGTAGTATTTGTGCTTGTTTCAGTTAATCCTTGAGAGACCAATGGGTAATCACTAGGTAATTACTATACCATAAACTGTTACCATGTTCTTTCAAAGCACATTTACTGTAACTAAAGAGCAGAATGTACATATAAAAAAAATATATCATTCTGTTGAGTGTGTGTGTGGAGTTTGGGGGTAGAAAGAAATATATTCACTCTGGCATAACTAAGCTTTCTGATAAAAAAACAAAACACTGTAGGATGAAGCCAATACACAATAAGAGCTGATTCAAACCGGTTTTGAGGTTTATAAATGAACATCCTCCCACCCCTCCGGCTGTGTGCAGCAAATTTATTTTGAGAAAAGCATACAGGTCCCTCAGGCAGTGACACAACCTCTGTCATCAAAAGATTAGAGTTTTTGTCTGAGAGAGTTTTTACTCTTTTTCACTTTTCACTCTCTCAGGGCTGACAGGACAATATCCGCCTGTTCTTGGGTATCAGCTGAGGGCAGTGCCATGGCCCTGACACCAAGATGTGATACCACTGATCTGTAGATCATTGTGTGAGATGCACCTGGGACAGAGAATGTGTAGGGTGAGTAGCAGGGGGGTAGAGCAGGGATATGAGGGTGTGTGAGGGGGTTGTGGAATACCTCAGGTAGGTGTGGCTGCCCAGAGATGTTGCAGGGCTGAGGAGCCAGGAGAAGAGCAGGCCTCAGTAATGACCTTCTCACCCTGCCTACAGCTGACACTACAGAAGAGTAGTAGAGAAAGTCAGAGGGAGTGGGGAAGACGGAAGAGGGTACAGAGGGAATTCAATGCATTTTTGTTTCTGTAATTGAAAATCAGAGAAGGTTGAAATAATATACCGTATATTCAACAAGGTTACTTTTGCTGGACAAGACCAGAGAAAGAACACAAACCTGTTTCTGTGGAAACGTTGGTCCGGTTGCATATATTTGAGGTCATGAACACATTTGATCTTGAGACTAGGTGAGAGAGGAGAGAAGATCCATTAGAAAAGTACACAAACATAAGTTGTACATGCATATAATTCATTATATACTATAAATAAATATATTATTATAGACTTTTCATCATCCGTTAAGGTGGTTCAAAAGGTAGGTTTAAAAGTTTTTATATATATATATTTTAAAATATGACAAAACAATGCCAGCAAAGAAAGTTAATGACAGGAACAAAGTTGGAAGATAAACAAAGATTTCCAAGTCAGTCCGAAGATTAATATGAATGGTCAAAACATGACCAAGATTTCTATTCAAAGTGACTGACAGAGTTGACACATGACAACATGACAACAGGGTCACTGTGGTGATTTATGATCAGCAGGTGAGGTCTGCACACTGACAGAGTGAAACTGAAACAGACCAATGGACAGTTATAGTGAGGTCAGCTAAGTGGCTGCTGGGAATCTGAGCCCCCCAGAGGAATGGACTTGCATGGCATACAGATAGTGAATATAGATAAGGGATGAAAACTTGCACTGCCGGTCCAAACCCATTCTACTTATCAATCATCCCCATGCAAGTCGAGTCACAACACATGCGACTCAGTTGCCACTCCTTGCTATGGATTTGCATGTTTACTGCAAGCCCTGGGGGGCATTCTGAAGGGTAGACGAACTGACAGACAGAGATTAAAAGGTTATTAAGAGATGAAGAGTGATGACAGGAATTGGAGGAGTTTTGGTTACCTGGCCGGGCCGGAGGAAAGGAGAGAGAGCTTGATCGTATTCGTCTACTGTTGTCACAGGAGCCTGTCCACAGACAGAAGAGCAGTTATGTTAACCACCTGCAGAGCTGGAGTTGAAGCTACAGAAAGACATTTACTTCTGAGCCCTTGGGTGGTGGGATTATGCCCTGTCAATCAAGAATCGATCTCAATAAAGGCAGTATGTGTGAAGCAATGTAGTGTAATGCGCTACCATTGGGCCACTAGATAGACCACTCCCACCAGTCAATCACCACAATAACAGGGATCAAAAACAGATTTTCTTCATCAGTAGTTATTGTATCTTAAACACGTTTGATACCATTCCTCATTCCATTCCATGCGTTATAATGAGCCCGTCCTCCGAGTTCTGCCTCCACCTGTCTCCACTGTTATATACATACATACTGTACAAGTTACTTTATATGAGTGTGAGTGTGAAATCAGGCATATATTCACATTGTTGTGTTTTGTGAGTACTCACCACTCCTGGTTCTTGGACTGGGGAGGGTGAATGATCTCACTCGTTTGCTTGGACTGACTCCAACAACTGAGTCAGAAAAAGACAAAAAGACACATAAACACCACACTGCAATAGTCAATAGAAAGCAATGGAGAGCAATCATGCAGCAGCAGTCAAGGCATTGTGGTAAACTATCGTGCTCACCTGCTCCCTCCTCCCATCTTTCTGCTCTCCTCTGTTGAAAATCAACCCATAAAAGGTTCAGTCACAAAATAATACGAATACATACTTTTCCATCACATCTCTGGATTTATCACACTTAATAGCAACTGCATGATCTTTGCTCATGTCCATAAGACATGTCCATCCTCTGTCAGCATTTGACACAATTAGGAAAACTATCCCATAATTAGGAAAGGTTACCTTCATAGATGGGGCCATCTTTTGAAAGATGAACATTGGTGGGGCAAGCACAGTTCTTTCTGTGAAAAGAGACAGTGATTAGTTGAGTTAGAGAGCCAGACAGCTTGACACAAATGATCTACTATCAAATTACTACTGTATATCATCTATGAGTGCATCTTAGCTGTGTTTGTCACATACACAAACTTAAAACTTACATCAAAATGACTTAATACTTCCATTGAAATGTTCAACAAATTGCTGAAACCCTGCTGTTTTTCATCCCAATACACACAATGATGTACTGTAACCAAAACATGGGTGTGAGCTGTCAGTACACCCTGTTCTGCCAAGAATCTAAAATGCAAAGTGAGAAAAAATCTGCAGAAGTACAGCTCTGCATTTAAGAGTATTTTATCCACCACAAGATTATTACTCAATCAACCCCCCTCCAAAAAAAACATCAAAACCAATTACAAAAGATCCACCCATCCAAAAGACAGTGCTTTACATATTGTACAGCCAAGAATGAAATGTCACAATGGCTCAACCACAGAGGAACAGAGGAGCCCTAACAGCCAGCCAGCCCACAGAGCGCCAGCGAGCCCACAGTTGTTGAGATCTGAGTCGTCCCTCCCAATGCATTATCCTAATGAATAGAAGCTTTGACTTGGAGGGACTTATGTAAGCCCCTAGCCTGACAAGGAGCACTGGGAGCTGGGGACAGGCCCACCATGGCAGGGTTGAGTGATGGGGTAGTGCTGGAGGTGTGAGCCAGGCATCAGACGCCAAGGCTTGGCCATGGGTCAAACTGAGACCAGTCCAGACCTGTCTGGAGGCTATATATATACACACAGAGACTCTGTCATTGACCCGATACTATCTACTATACAGATCGACTAGAATCACCACAGACCCATTCCAGCTGTCAACAAATGAAAAATAACACATTTTCAAAAGTGTCCATTCCTTTGTTGTACACTAGGTACCAAGACAGTACCAATACACTAATGGTTGCAGACATTCACTGATGGTGCCATGATGAAAACGATCAGTCAAATGCTTTTCATATCTAAACACATACAGTACAGCGTATAACACTCGTTATCTTTCTGTGTAGTTTCTATTGACTATTGAGTGAGTGTCAGTAGTCATGCCAGAAGGTAATTTGTTAAAAAAAAAAACTTTTTTTTTTACCACAGACCACAATAATCCTGTCTGTGGGTAAATCAGGCCATGACCAGAGTCCAACTCTGAGGACTTGGAGCTAAAGTACCTAGCTAGAGTAGACAAACAGCAGGGGAACAGAAATGTACAGTTTACAGAACACTCATATGGTGCTAGTGGTAAGTGGCCTATTATTCTGTATAGGTTGGCACAGAGAGGTTATATATAGTTACTTGTAGATTATATGTGTGAAAAGTAGAGGTCTACTTCTACATCTCTATTCTTCTTCCCCAAATCTCCCCTACACATTCCTCTCCTCTCCTCTCCTCTCCTCTCCTCTCCTCTCCTTTCCTCTCCTTTCCTCTCATCCTCAATCATCTTACCGCCTCTCCTCTCCTCATCCTTCTCCTTCGACCTGCTTTACCATAAGTCTGAGTTCAGTCTCCAGAGGTCAGTCAGCTCCTGACCCTAGACAGCAGCGGGCAATACAATAACAGAGGTCAGTCAGCTCCTGACCCTAGACAGCAGTGGGCCATACAATAACAGAGGTCAGTCAGCTCCTGACCCAAGCTGGACATGGGCCTACAGTAACAGACCAGACCTGATGAGGATACAGTAGCACTGACCTGAGCATTGTGACTAACACCAGACAGGCATGTCAACCCTCAGTGACAGCTGCACTTCTTCCACATCAAGGATTAGTGGAGTCAGTATTACATAAGTCAGTGAAAGATGGGATATGTAATAAACACACTGTCAAAGAACAGTGTTTGATGTCTTCTCATTTACTTCACTAACCCTAACCCTAAATAGCACACTCAAATGGAGAACAGATCATTCCTGTTCTCTGTCTGACAGAATAAACCAAAATGTTGCCAGTATTCTGAGAGACAAGTTTGATTTTAAACATATTCATCAATACAAGTTAACTTTGAGGTCTCTCATACAAAAAGGCTGCTAAGAATCACTGTAGTAGATTACTGTTGAAAAGGACCATGGTGAGCGAGCATACAGTGACATCAGAAGAGATGCACCCATCCATCCTCTTTACAGATATGAAGCACAAATCAAACCTCTCAAACTGAATGAAACCATCTATCATGACATCCAGCCAAGACTGAGCACTGAATGTTCTCTCTTCTCTCTGATGATTTAAGGCACTGTTCCTTACTCCTAACATGGAGAAGTCATATACATCATATATATCATAATCATAATATACAGTATCTAACACTGGATTACATGTTTACAATAACTTGATATTTCCAAATCTACTACTGTCCCAAATGATGCACAGCTTGTAACAAATGAAGACAGATGGTTCACTGTAATAGTCATATTGCAATCAACAGTCCATCGAACCAAAAAAGGCTGCCCTAGAAAAGCCATTCTTTGAAATGACAGATTAGCTTTAAAACAGGAATGGCTGACTGTTGTGGCTGTGTGTTCAGCAGTGCTATTGGTCTAATGTGTATAGTATGTGCCTGTGTTTTGGCATCCCTCACTATTGCCTAGCTATCTGATGTTTCTATTATGTGTATATTGTAGCTGATGACCACCCAGATTAAGAGAGTCCAGCTGAGAATGATGTATGGCTGATGTATGGAATGATGTATGGAGTCATGGGTTGTGCTCTCCATCACTTTGTGTTTTTTTCCCTCTGTCACGTTGGTTACTCTTATATCCCTGCCTTTAATGACCAGGCATCACGGCCCGGAGATTATAACAGGCTGTAAACCCACCCACACCCACACCCACACACACACACACACCCACACACACACACACACACACACACACACACACACACACACACACACACACACACACACACACACAGCTAATCCGCCTGGCACCACTGCTGAAAACATAAACATACACATGCAGTAAAGACATACACAGTACACTTCACCGTGGCAACCCTTGTATGCCTGTTGACTCACAACTGAATTGTCTATTGTAGACTGTGACAAGCTCTCTTTTCTTCATTGTATAAGGCCCTCACACTGCTTCATCAGCAAAGGCAAAAAATAGTAGATCTACTCTCGGAAAGTGAATAACTTTTCCACTGTAAGACCTTACTTTAATTGTTTGG